>NC_044324.1:112502027-112805057 GCF_007399415.2 Gopherus evgoodei
AGAAAGAAGCAGTAACAAACATTTATTTTACCATACTTGTTAAGCCATTTCACTAGTAACAAGAATTTTAATTGTCCTAGAATGAGGTTAATTGTATACATCCTCATAATCTGATGGCATTGTTTTCAGAGAGGCTAAGCACCCACAGCTCTGATTGACCTCACTGGGAGCTAGAAAGCCAGATTAATGTATTTTCCACTGAATGTCCATTTATCTTTTCTTATTTTTAGGTACTGTATTACATGCTTACCTGAGCACAAATCATGGTTGTAAAATATAGCATAATTACAATTTAAAACATATAGTTTATAGTGTCATAAATGTATTGGGCACTTTACAAACATATTTATCATCCTACAAACAGTTACTACCACTCATTCCTTTCCTCCCATATGTATTATTATTATTTTCTTTGTATTTTGGTAACATCTAGGGCCCAATCATAGAACATGGCCCTAATGTGATAGGTATTATACAAATACATAAGAAAATGATGGTCTCTGCCTCAAAGAGGTTACAATCTAAATTTAGTTTAAATGTGGATATGCATGGTAGTAAATGTTTACAGGATTGGGTTGAGAGGCACATACATGTTTTCAAAGGGGCATCAACCTAGACTCTTAAATTTGCAATTGCAATTTTGTGCACACAAAACTGTGCAACTAGATTTATACACAAATTAGTCATACTTCTGCTCAAACAAAAATGCAGGCTTTTACACTTGCAGTCACATGTGGAAATACAGAGTATGTCATCATCACAGAGTTAACTCAGGCTCTTATTTATGTCTGTTACCCCAACACCCCCGCTTGACCACACACACTGCTATCTTTCAACCCAATGCTTTCATCCCAGGCTAACTGGCTTGTCTGCGGTATTGGCTAAATCATGGGTTGGTAATCTATCCACTTTGCAATGAGGTCTATAAATCACTTGAGTGCTGGTAGTTCTCCAGTGCCTTCCCACATTTCCTGCCATGTGCACAGAAGGACAGATGAGTTCTCTCATAATTCACTGTGAAAGAATCATAGAGTGGCTCATCTTACAGCAGGACAAATTACCGTGGGATATGCCCCCAGAAATCCTCCTCATACCTGAATGAATGCAACACCAGGGAGGACACAGGAATGTGGGTTGGACTTTGCAGTGTGTCTGCTCACACCCAAGTAAGGCTAATGCAGGTGCTCAGACCCAGGTGCCAATCACCTAGGGTGGCCACTCTCACATTCCTGGAATACTGGATATTCTGGCAATTCCTGCCAGAGTGACTCTGCCTCAACCGTGTCAGTCTGTATCAGCAAAAACAATTAGGAGTCCTTGTAGCACCTTAGAGACTAACACATTTATCTGGGCATCAGCTTTCATGGGCTATAACCCACTTCATCAGATGCATGGAGTGAAAAATACAGTAGGCAGGAATAAATATACAGCACATGAAAAGATGGGAGTTGTCTTACCAAGTGGGGGCTCAGTGCTAATGAGGCCAATTCAATCAGGGTGGATGTGGCCCATTCCCAACAGTTAACAAGAAAGGATGAGGACCAACAGAGAGAGAATTAGTTTTTGTAGTGACCCAGCCATTTCCAGGTTTTATTCAGGCCTAATTTGATGGTGTCAAGTTTGCAAATTAATTCCAGCTCTGCAGTTTCTTGCTGAAGTCTGTTTTTAAAGGTTCTTTTTGCTGAAGAATTGCCACTTTTAAATCTGTTATTGAGTGTCCAGGGAGATTGAAGTGCTCTCCTACTGGTTTTTGAATATTACAATTCTTGATATCTGATTTGTGTCCATTTATTCTTTTGCATAGAGACTGTCCGGTTTGACCAATGTACATGGCAGAGGGGCATCGCTGGCACATGATGGCATATATCACATTGCTAAATGTGCAGGTGAACAAGCCCCTGACGGTGTGGCTGATGTGGTTAGGTTGTTTGATGGTGTCCCTTGAATAGATATGTGGACAGAGTTGGTAACGGGCTTTGTTGCACAGATTGGTTCCTGGATTAGTGTTTCTGTTGTGTGGTGTGTTGTTGCTGGTGAGTATTTGCTTTAGGTTCCGGGGGCTGTCTGTAAGCGAGGACTGGCCTATCTCCCAGGGTCTGTGAGAGTGAGGGATCATCTTCCAGGATAGGTTGTAGATCCCTGATGATGTGCTGGAGAAGTTTTAGTTGGAGCTGTAGGTGATGGCTAGTGGCATTCTGTTACTTTCTTTGTTGGGCCTGTCCTGGAATAGGTGTGACTTCTGGGTGCCCTTCTGGCTCTATTAACCTGTTTCTTCACTTCCCCAGGTGTATATTATAGTTTTAACAATGCTTGATAGAGATCCTGTAGATGTTTATCTCTGTCTGAGGGATTGGAGCAAATGCAGTTGTATCTTAGAGCTTGGCTGTAGACAATGGATCGTGTGATGTGGTCTAGATGAAAACTGGTGGCATGTAGGTCAGAATAACGGTCAGTAGGTTTCAGATATAAGCTGGTTTTTATGTGATCCTCGCTTATTTGCACTGTAGTGTCCAGGAAGTGAATCTCTTGTGTGGACTGGTCCAGGCTGAGGTTGATGGTGGGGTGGAAATTGTTTAAATCCTGGTGGAATTCCTCAAGGGCCTCCTTCCCATGGGTTCAGATGATGAAGATGTTATCAGTGTAGCACAAGTAGAGTAGGGGAGCTAGGGGACGAGAGCTGAGGAAGCGTTGTTCTAAGTCAGCCATAAAAATGTTGGCATACTGTGGGGCCATGCGGGTACCCATAGCAGTGCTGCTGACTTGAAAGTATAAATCATCCCCAAATCTGAAATGGTTGTCAGTGAGGACAAAGTCACAAAGCTCAGCCACCAGGTCTGCCGTAACATTATTGGGGATGCTGTTCCTGATGGCTTGTAGTCCATCTTTGTGTCAAATGTTGGTGTAGAGAGTTTCTACATCCATAGTGGCTAGGATTGTGTTTTCTGGATGATCACCAATGGATTGTAGTTTCCTCAGGAAGTCAGTGGTGTCTTGAAGATAGCTGGGAGTGCTGGTAGCATATGGCCTTAATCCACATAGCCAGACCTGTCAGGCTGCCAATACCTGAGATGATGTGTCCAGGATTCCCAGGTTTATGGATCTTGGGTAGCAGATAGAATACCCCTGGTCGGGGCTCTATGGGTGTATCTGGGTAGATTTGTTCCTGTGCTTCTTCAAGGAGTTTCTTGAGCAGACGGTGCAGTTTCTTTTGATACCCCTCAGTGGGATCAGATGACCCAACCAGGGTGATCTTGTATGCATGGTGCACTCCATTTTCAAGAGCACCCACCCCACACCAGCTGCACGTGCAGTCATGCCAGCAGGGGCAGAGCAACATGCTGTTCAAAATGGTAACTCCTGTCCAATAATACAGAAAACCACTTCTGTTTTTGTCCCACTACCAGACAGGGGACAAATCTCTCAAAAAGAGGACTATCCTGTATAAAACCGGACAAGTGGTGTCCCTGTGATCACCTGATTTAACTCTGTAATGAAGACATACCCTTAGAGGCTGATTTTGAAGTTTGGCTGACCCAAATTGTCAAACCCTTTTATGAAGTTGGATTTCCATGTGTTGGTCACTCGGAGTTCTTTGCAGATACAGGGTTTGGAAATGCCAAATCCTGCATGTACAGTTTTGGAGGTCAGTGTTGAGGCCCACTGAAAATACGGTCCCGTATGGTATCCACTTTAAGTAATGAAACTCATTTTTATATTGTATAATGTAAATATCTCAAAATAATATGTAGAATTGTTCTTTAGTACACACACAAATTCCAGCCATAATCTATTATTCTGAAAAGCTCCATCTTGCAGAATATGACACACATGCTTAACTTTGCAGTTTGGGACCAAAGTTAATAAGGTTTCGGGTTCAGAAAGCTGACTTTTAAAAAAAAAAAGGAGTTTGAAATGAAGTTCTATATGCAAGTCAGCCACTCTAAGGTATTACAAAAATATCTTATATGTGTTCCACAGAGGAAGTTCTGTGCCAGAATAAATGGCTTACTATGGGGGCTAGACAGCTAGGTGCAACAGTAATACGTTAGTCCGATTATGGAATATCTCCTCTATTCTAATCTGTTATTTTAGTAGGTACAGGTGAAGGAAAAAGTACATTGCCACATACAGCTTAATTCCTAACTAAGCAGCAAGGGGGAAATCCAGTGGGCAGGTACATGCTATCCTGAGAGGTGCTCAGCCTAGTACATAGGGTTCTCCTTTGAATCCCACTCTCTCAGAGGGCAGTTGGATCACTAGTCCTATGCCTTTTAGATCTTTGTGTCTTGGTGGGGCCTCTCTTTGTGGTGTTCCCACTGGCTTGCTGCATCTGTGGTTGCATAGTATTTGCTTGGCAAACTGTGTGTGATAGAGTATATGCCACATCTATTGAGTTATGACATCGGATGTGCATGGCTGCTCTTGGTCTGTTTCCTTCATGTGTTTCCCTCACTACCATCAACCTCAAATGTTCTGTAATTGTCTTTCTCTGCCAGCCCAGTTAGCACTCGAACAGGTCCCAGCTAATGATAACCCAGTCCAGCATGTACCCTTCCTTGGTTGCTCCTGGACTCTGTAGTGAGATGTCTTTCACTGGAGTCACAGGCTGCTTCTCCCATTGCAGTCAGTGTTTAGCATCCCACCCTAACTCCCACACCTGGAAAGGCTGCTTGGCTCTCCGGACTTTTTTCCAACCCCTTACTGCTGGTTTCGGGAGATACTTTGTGTAGTCTGTCATCTTCCATTGGTCTTTGAGTGACATCCTCACAGCCTGTCAGCTACTTCTCTCCATTATCACTGGAATTCCCCACAGCAATTTAAGGTTTTCTAGAAAAGTCCTAGGGCTTGGATGTTAAGTGAAAGGAGAGCATCAGATATCTGATTAATTGTCTTGGACATCTCTCTGAACTGACCCTTTAAAGGATCCATACTCACCTGTTCTCATTGGCCCCTCCTCTCCCTGATCTGTGGTTGCTTTCAAGTGCGGTAGAACCTCAGAGTTACAAACACCTCGAGAATGGAGATTGTTCATAACTCTGTACAAAATGTATGATTGTTCTTTCAAAAGTTTACAACTGAATATTGACTTAATACAGCTTTACTCTGTGCAGAAGAAAAATGCTGCCTTTTAACCATCTTAATTTAAATGAAACAAGCACAGAAACAGTTTCCTTACATTGACATCTTTTTTAAAACTTTCCCTTTATTTTTTTAGTCGTTTACGTTCAACACAGTACTATACTATGGAGTAATTGCTTTTTTTCCCCTCTCTGCTCCCTACTTACATACTTCCAGTTCCAAATGAAATGGGTGGTTGACCAGTCAATTCGTAACTGTGAAGTTCTACTGTATAGGGGAGGATAACAATAGTAGAATCTGCTGCCCATCTGATTAAAGCATTGTGCATTCTCAGTCCTTAAAATATAGCTTAGTTGTTAAAAAATGAAACTTTGCAGATCATTAGTTCTTCTTGGAGTGCTTGCTCATGTCAATTCCATTTTAGGTGTGTACGTTCCCATGTGCACAGTTGTTGGAGACTTTTGCCTTAGTGGTATCCGTAGGGTCATCTGTGTCACCCCCTTGCGTGCTGCACTCATGCATCGGTATATCAGGCGCCAACGACGCTGCACCCTCCAAGTTTCTTCTTACCACCCGTGATGGTTGGTCAGAGCACCTTGTCTTGCATTGCAAGAGTGTTAGTGGTTCTTTAGCCAATTGTTCTGTCTCCTTTATAGTTAGTTCTTAGGTATTTAGTTTGATCATTAAGTTAAGTATTAGATAATAGTTTTAGTAGTTAGAGTCCCAGCTGGGACTTTGCCACAGAGTGGGACATGCCCTGTCCCCCAGGCTTCAAACCATGTTCATTGTGTACTGAGCCAATGCCCATTACTGACCCCTATGATAGCTGTTTGATGTGTTTGAGGGAATCACACAGAAAAGACAAGTGCAGGATCTGCAAAAACTTTTGCCCTTGAACTCAAAAGGAGCGGTATATCTGCTTGAGGGCCATCCTCATGGAGTCTGTGCTTCCTCCTGCCTTGGAGCCCTTCCGGTTGGACTCCACGCCTAGCACTTTGGTGTTGGTGCGCAGTGCAATGCTGGCACTGGAACCTTCCCGGCACCGTTCCCCTTTGGTGGGGCCTAAGAAGTGGCTGAAGCCCAAGGACCTGTCGGTACTGCAGGACAGGGGGAAGTCGGACAAAGTACCTGTGTTAAGCTACATGCCTGCCCTTAGGGTGACCAGACAGCAAATGTGAAAAATCTAGACAGGGAGTGGGGTGTAATAGGACCCTATATAAGAAAAAGACCCCAAAATTGGGACTTTCCCTATAAAATCAGGACATCTGGCCCCTACCTGCCCTGGAGCTACACAGGGGTACCCATCCGGGCATCTGACTCCTGGGAGCGGCAGGGGATCCTGTCCCCTAGTACGGCCTCCTGTGCCTCAGGTGGCCCTGGCAGCCAAGGACCAAGTAGGCCAGCCAGCATCACAGATGTCAAACCAGTTGATGAATCAAGTTAAGGCCCAGACCTCTAAGGACAAGCCAGTTCTGGGACCTCCCACTAGAGCAATGGAGCGTCCCCGAACCACAAGCATTGATCCCCATCACCGCGGCTTAAGATCCCTGTGCCTCAGCCTCAGTCTGCAAGTAGAAGACTCAGGTCTCTAACACCGAGGTCACCACCTATGAGGCACGGGATGCCCGCGTCATGACGCTGATCCCTGTACCTGCAATACCGCCGGGCCTCCCGCCAGAGATCACCACAGTACAGATCCCCATTGCCTAGGCAGTCCCCCCCACAACAGCATCGATCCCCCTCGGTGCGGGATTGTTCCTGGTCGTGGCACCAGTCTCTGACTCGCCGGTACTGCTCTTTGGGCAGGCACCGTTCCTCGCCCTTTTCTTACTGTTTGCTGACAAGGGTCAGACAACAGACTCCGGCATCTACAGTGGTCCGAGCTGGAGGGAGAGTTCATCCCCTCACCTAGGAGAGCCAAATCGCCGACAACCTGCGAAACGGCCCTGCCAGCATGGCAGCAGGGGCAGTGGCCCACCCAGTAGCAGTACTGGAGCCCATGGGGCATACCCATCATGCCTGTCCTGTACTTCCACCATTCCTTTCAGGTCGTATCGGACAAACTGCCTCCAGCCCAGCCAGCACCAGCATCGGAGCACGCTGCTGAATCCGACACAGGAGCGTTGCAATGGGCCTTGACACACAAAGAGCCAGCCCCAGACAGACAAAGGGAACTGCCCCTTCCCCTGCGGTACAGTCATCTTCATCATCCCCAGATGAGGCGGCGGGCCCATTGCAAGTGAGCAGTCCCCTCAATGATTTCAAGGAGCATCAGGCACTGCTCTAAAGGGTGGCTGCTAACCTGAACTTGGAGATCGAGGAGCTAGGGGAGTAGTCCGACAACCTCTTCAATGTCATACTCTCGTCCACCCCAGCCTGGGTTGCATTGCCCATCCGCCCAGGGGGTCCTGAAAATTGCTGAGTCTGTGTGTCAGACCTGCTCCTCCATTCCACATGCTCCAAGAAAGCGGAAAAGAAATATTATGTCCCGGCAAAGGGATCTGAATATCTGTACACCCACCTTCCTGCAGGGTGTCTGGTAGTGTCTGTCGTCAACGAAAGGGACAGGCAAGGCCAGGCCAGTGGCAAACCCAAAAATAAAGACACCAAGAGACTGGACTTATATGGCAGAAAAATTTATTCAATAGCCAGCAGCAGTTTTGGGTGTCTAACCATCAGGCCATGCTAGGCAGGTACAACTTCAACTTGTGGGACTCCATCAGCAAGCTCAAGCAGGGCTTTCCACAGGACCAAGCCCAGGAGTTTGCCATCTTAGTGGATGAGGGCAAAGTGGTGGCAAGAGGCGCCCTCCAGATGACCTGAGACGTTACAGACTCAGCAGCCAGGGTGGTCTCCTCTGCGGTGGTCATGAGGCACAGCTCCTCATTACAGTCCTCTGGGCTGACTCAAGAGATGCAGACTGCCCTGCAAGATCTCCCATTTGAGGGAGCAGGGCTCTTCTCAGAGCTGACCAATGCATGGCTTCACGGTATTAATGACTCCCATGCCACCCTCCGGTCCTTGGGCCTGCACACCCCTCAACAGGCTAGAAAGCCATTGCGGCCTCCCCCTTCTGTGCTTCCATCAAGATCATGGGGTGTCCCCCAGTCCAAGTCCTACAGAGGGAAGGAGAAAGACAAGGGGTTTAAGTGATGCCACCCTTCATCTGCTCTCTCCTCGGCCCAGCCTGGCCCCTCCAGAGACCAGGGCAGCCAGAAATGGGGATTTTGAGGATGTGCCCAAGGATGGTGCCCCAGCCACTGCCCAGGATCCACCCCCATGCTTTTTTTCACGACCATCTACGTCCCAACTGGTTGCAGTTGACCTCGGACCGTTTGGTGCTCAACACAATTTCTTTGGGCTACACATTGTAATTCAAATTTTTAAGTCACCCTGCTCCCTTACTAGGATAGATATTGTAGCAGTGTCAGAACATTACATGATGCCACGCACTGTTATATGTGCTACAAAATCTAAGCAAAACAGTGTGTGCTTAAATGGTGTGAGCTTATATTTTGATCTCAACTTTAAATTCTATTGCTTTTTTTTTTCTTTTAAAGTTAAACTGGTTTTTGGTTAGTTTAATGCTGTTTTTTCATGGTTTAATTATGTGCAACATGAAAAATAGGGGCAGTATTCCAAAAATCTAGCCATGCAAAGAAAAGATCTTGATGACTTCCTTACTCTGATTAAATCTGAATGTAATAAACTAGAGCTGTTTAAAATCAAGGCTATCTCAAAATATATTTTCTGTGTGTATTGTTGACAAAATGTAATTCTAACTTGGTGTTTTCTATCAAATTTAATTAATTTGAGAGTCGGGGGAGAGTTATTGTTTGACTAGGAGAGGAAATCTTGGTGAATATTTGTGCCCAGGAAAGTGTGCTGCACATCACAATGACTGGAGGTAGGGATAGTTCAGTACAATACTTTTCAACTCAGTATTTAGGCTCCAATTCAGTAAAGCAGATAGGCACATACTAAAGTGCTTTCCTGAATATCTATCAATATAGCTACAAGAAGAATGTTGGTCCATTGGCTAGGGCATTAACCCCGGACTTGGGAGACGTGGGTTGAATTCCCTGCTCCACTAGAGAGTCTGTGTATGACCTTGGGCAAAGAACTTAGGATCCCCGTGCTTCAGTTTTCCATCTGTAGAGCTGGGTTAATAGCACTTCGCTACTTTGCAGGGGTGTTGTGAGAATAAATACATTAAAGATTTTGAGGTAGTCAGAGACTACTGTGATGGAGAGAGAAGAGGAGATTGTGGCAGTCATAAAGGGAACAGAGACTGCAAAGAAGACCAAATTAGCAAGCTGCATACTTTCTGATATATGCAGAGACAGCGTTGCAAGGCCTGAGCCTCTTCACAATCAAGTCAGTAAAAAGTGTTCCCTTTGATAGAACAGTTGTCATTTATGCAGCAGATAGAACCTAGGTTTCATTAGCAGCAATGCAGGACAATCTTTGTCTTATGGAGAAAAGCTTTCCTTAATTTCTCATGTATATTGTACTTAGTATAAAAACACATTTCCCAAATTTCAGCATACATCTCTTTTTGTTCCAACTGCTTTCTCATTGCAAAAGCTATTTATTATCAATGCAAAGAAAAGTCAGTCCACTTCCACATTTATATTTGAACCCTCCATCTCTTGGAAATTATTTTAGGACAGAGATGTGGTGAAACATAGGATTTGGTTTAAAAATGCATTGCTGCAGTTGATTGATTGATTGATTGATTGATTATTCCTCTTCAAAATTCTGGTGCTATGGAACAATTTCAGTGGCCTTCTGAAGAAGTAAGACTTTCTTTTGGGCACTTAAATTGATATCCCTAACCTTGACAAGTGCAGAGCAATCTCCATGACCTTGTTTTTTCAGGAGTGTGCAGTGGAGAATAGGAGGACCATTGATAGGAGTAGACTATTTTGACCTATCTCTCCCATCCTACTCTGTGAAGCCAACCAACTACACTGCATTTGTTCAGGCTGCCCATTTGTTGGCACCCTGTAAAGTACATTTTACATATTAAGATTTACATAATTCCCATAAACAATCAAAAAGTGAATTTCCACTGCCCTTGTTTGAAATTTGCATGTATACACAATGTCCCAAATTCCACCCGTATTTCATTTGCGGTCATGTATTTTCTGTTGTGTTGCTGTTAAGTATCAATCACCCAACTCACCCGTTTGCCTATGAAAGATCCATTATGGATGGGGAACAAAGGCAAGTGTGTGTAATTTCAAATAGCTATAATAGACCTCATAGCTTGTTCAGGTAAAAGCCACCAAAGAATTTGGCCGAGATCTTGAAAGGGGCTTAAGAGAGTTAATTCCTCAGTTCACTTAAGACTTGTCAATATGGTGAAATTGATCAGCGGAACAATACATGGTATAATTATACGGCTGTTGTTCTGCTGGTAAAATTCCCAGTGTAAGCCTTTAAGCGTCTTTGAAAATTCCAGACTATTTTGTTCTTAGAATTAAAATGCATGATATACCACATGTCTAGTAAAACATACAAGGCCTGATTCTCATTTGCACTTAGCCCCTTTATGCTGTTCTGGCTGTGTAAAAGAGCCTTCACGTAAATGAAAATCAGGCCCCAAGTATTTATCAACTGGCAACTAATATATGCTGTAAATATGCACATCTACCTAACTGTACGAGTGTTCTGAATGTAATTGTGGTGCAGCTCTAATTTTTTATTTTCCTAGGGCAGCTTAGCCTCAAATAAAAGCAGAAGTCTATGTTATATAATTATTTCTTAGTACATTAATTAGAAGCTGGCTTTTCATAGCTATCATTTGTGCACTGCCTATAGTTCTTTTCTTTTCTTTTTCCTTTGAGTAAAATAAGTCACCAATTTCAGTGTGGGTTAGTTTTGAGGTAGAAAAACACACTGGTTTAGGGGTGGCAAAAAGCTTGCACTGTGAAAGCAATATGCTGCTGGAAGAGAATAAAAACATATTGTATTGGTTCTCAAGCATATCTATTTTTTATGTGCTATATACTCTCCTCTCCTTCCTGTCCACTAGTTTTAAGGAACTGCTAGAATCAATTTGATTTAGATTGAAATTAATCTGGATCATTATAGCAGTCTTTCAAATAGAGACATAAATAGATGCATGTATGGCCATTTCAGAAAGTGCAGTAGCAGACTGTTCTCATAAAATTCTAAACTTTTCAATCGCATGTCTGTTCTAGCTGGACTGCCACTCGTGACACTGGCATGAGGTCTCTGATGTAAATTTAGAAGTAAAATCTCATGTCTACTTATTCTTCTATGTGTAGTGTCTCTTCTTGCAGTCAAAACAGAGCCCATGAACAGCAGTGAAACAACTACCACCACCACAACTGGAGATGGATCGCTTGACACTTTTACTGGGTCAGGTAAAGCCATAATAAGATCATGTTATGAGATACACACTAATGTAGCATTGGTAACTTTCACTAATGAACATGTCAGTGCATCTTAAACTTTGTGAAAATTATCAAGCAGGTTTTAATACCAAAAAGTAATAATACCTTTTTTGAAAACACTTTAACTTGCAGTTCTCTTCAGCTGTGTTCTTAAGAAACATATTTACTACAACCATTCTTGTGTGCAAGAATATTTAACAATGGTCACATACTGTAGCATTTTTTAGTTTGTAGGCTCATATAATATCAGCAGTATGTAGCATTTTTTAGTTTGTAGGCTGATATAATATCAGCAGGAGTGAGATAAAATTAGATTGTATTAGTATGAGCAATTATAATTTATAAAATGTAAATCTGAAGGCTGTATTCTTCAAGTATCAGGGGGTATCGGTGGAGGAGGGGTTGTATTGCTTTAGTAATCCTAAACTTCACTCCAACAGTGCTCGTTAGCTGATGAGGCTGCCCTAAACTATCTTATCCATGGTTCTAAATATAAAGTATCTGTTTGATTCAATATAAATAATCTTATCTTCCCAGTTGGCTTTTGAAAAAAAACACAAAACATTATTGTAAGTAGCTGCCTGAAAAGTATTAAAGGTTACTGAACTACAAGAAAGTCCATATTGCTTGCATTGTAACACAAAATTGGATCTTGGTCATATTAATGCAGAGAAGATAATAATAGTGTACCATAAACATCTTTAGGCCTAATCCAAAGCACATAGAAGCCAGTAGAAGTCAACGAAAACTCCTCATTGACTTCAGTAGGCTTTGAATCAGGCCCATTATGTCTGAGTTATCCTGGTGCTTACAGCTGGCTGAGAATAAGTTAACTTTGTTACTGAGTGTAATATGTCCCCAGGGCTGTTTCCAAAAGATATGTGTATACAATATGAAGGTTCAGGTCAGCTGAAACTTTTTGTTAAATAATTCCAAAATGTTTAGTTTTTCTCTTTTTAGCCTTGTCTTTGTCTAATTAGCTTAAATTAGTTTTGAAACAAATTAGCTTTTGAAACAAAAAGTCATTTCACTCAGGAAAACTGATTTTTTTTTTGTTTAAAACAAATCATTTAGACAATTTAAAGAC
The DNA here is from genome assembly GCF_007399415.2 of Gopherus evgoodei. Taxonomy (NCBI): domain Eukaryota; kingdom Metazoa; phylum Chordata; order Testudines; family Testudinidae; genus Gopherus; species Gopherus evgoodei. The sequence goes on from NC_044324.1 coordinate 112,514,619, forward strand.
TTTTTTCAACTTGGTTTTTTTAAGTTGAGAGATTTGTCAAAATGGCCTCTGTTTCATGGACAGTTTTGGTTTTGCCAAATCAGAATTTTTTAGACAAAAATAGCAGTCAGTTCAAAAATTTACCACCAGCAGAAATAATTGTGATTTTGCATTGATAGTGTACCTTTGTTGACCCATATTATATATTTAAGAAATCTGGGCTTTACTCTGTGTATTAAAAAGTCTCAGGCAAGAATTTCAGGAAGGGATGGTTAGAGTTATATTCCTAAATCCATATTTAGGCACCTAAATAAGGGCCTGAGTTTCCAGTGTTGAGCACCCAGCAGCTACCATGAACTTCAAGAGGGTGAAGGGTATTCTTCATTTTTGAAAATCAGACCACTTACTTAGGTGGCTGCAATGAACCTGGGAATCTACTTGTAGGCCAGTGTTTCTCAAACTGGGGTCACCGCTTGTGTAGGGAAAGCCCCTGGCGGGCCGGGCCAGTTTGTTTACCTGCACCGTCTGCAGATCTGGCCGATCGTGGCTCCCACTGTCTGCAGTTCACTGCTCCAGGCCAATGAGAGCTGCTGGAAGTGGCACGGGCTGAGGGACATACTAGCCGCCACTTCCAGCAGCTCCCATTGGCCTGCAGTGGACAAGACAGCTAAACAAACCAGCCCAGCCCACCAGGGGCTTTCTCTACACAAGTGATGACCCCAGTTTGAGAAACACTGATGTAGGCACTCATTTTTTAAAATCTTAGTGCCTATATATTAAAGTAAAACATGAGTCTACTTCCCCATCTTGGGTCACAGAGTCAGATACAAAATGATTGAGGGGAAAGCACTATCAGGAGGGAAGAAATGCAGCCCCTCTGACCATGATACAGACTTCGTCAGTCACCAGCTAGAGGTGTGGGACCAATAATGAGGGAGTAGTATGTGCACATAGTTGCTTATTGGGGGGAGGTGGGGGGAATGTGTTGTTTTGTTATGTTTTAGTTTGAATTGTAGCTATTTTATCTGGGGTGCTACTTGCCACTATTTGTTTGTGTGTGTGTGTGTGTGTCTATGTGTCTCTCTGTGTGTGTTTTTAATGGCAGCTGCAGGTAACTTTCCAAATATACCAGCTGAAACAATCAGAGAAATACTTTTTTCTATATGTTTTTTTGTTGTTCTTTAGCTTCTATGCCACAAAGCTGGTCAGACCAGGCTGCTAATTTTGCAATCATGGGGGATCCTGGCTTAAGGAGAAACTGAATACAGAGGATCTAATTGTTTTTAAAGCAGCAAGATGTTCCTATGACAAGTACCACCTATTCTGAATACCCCACCACCTGAGAAGGTCATAATGTCAGTGTTACCCTATAGTTTTTAAAACAATTAAATCCATCACAGATTCATTGATTCATAGACTCTAGGACTGGAAGGGATTTCAAGAGGTCATCGAGTCCAGTCCCCTACCCTCATGGCAGGACCAAATGCTATCTAGGCATTTGCCCTGATAGTCATTTATCTAACCTACTCTTAAATATCTCCAGAGATGGAGATTCCACAACCTCCCTAGGCAATTTATTCCAGCGTTTAACCACCCTGACTGTTAGGAACTGTTTCCTAATGGCCAACCCAAACCTCCCTTGCTGCAGTTTAAGCCCATTGCTTCTTGTTTTTCCTTAGAGGCTAAGATGAACAAGTTTTCTCCCTCCTCCTTATGACACCCTTTTAGATACCTGAAATCAGCTATCATGTCCCCTCTGTCTTCTCCTTTCCAAACTAAACAAACTCAGTTCTTTCAACCTTCCTTCATAGGTCATGTTCTCTAGACCTTTAATCATTCTTGTTACTCTTCTCTGGACCCTCTCCAATTTCTCCACATCTTTCTTGAAATGCAGTGCCCAGAACTGGACACAATACTCCAGTTGAGGCCTAACCAGCACAGAGTAAAGCAGAAGAATGACTTCTCGTGTCTTGCTCACAACACACCTGTTAATGCATCCCAGAATCATGTTTGCTTTTTTTGCCACAGCATCACACTGTTGACTCATATTTAGCATGTGGTTCACTATAACCCCTAGATCCCTTTCTGCCGTACTCCTTCCTAGACAGTCTCTTCCCATTCTGTATGTGTGAAACTGATTGTTCCTTCCTAAGTGGAGAACTTTGCATTTTTGTCTTTATTAAACTTCATCCTGTTTACCTCAGACCATTTCTCTAATTTGACTGGATCATTTTGAATTATGACCCTATCCGCCAAAGCAGGTGCAATCCCTCCCAGTTTCGTATCATCTGCAAACTTAATAAGCATATTTTCTATGCCAATATCTAAGTCGTTGATGAAGATATTGAACAGAGCCAGTCTCAAAACAGACCCCTGCGGAACCGCACTTATTATACCTTTCCAGCAGGATTGGGAACCGTTAATAACTACTCTCTGAGTATGGTTATCCAGCCAGTTATGCACCCACCTTATAGTAGCCCCATCTAAGTTGTATATGCCTAGTTTATTGATAAGAATATCATGCAAGACTGTATCAAAGGCCTTACTAAATCTAGTTATACCACATCCACTGCTTCTCCCGTATCCACAAAGCTCGTTATCCTATCAAAGAAAGCTATCAGATTGGTTTGACATGATTTGTTCTTTACAAATCCATGCTGGCTATTCCCTATCACCTTAGCACCTTCCAAGTGTTTGCAGATGATTTCCTTTATTACTTGCTCCATTATCTTCCCTGGCACAGAAGTTAAACTAACTGGTCTGTAGTTTCCTGGGTTGTTGTTTTTTTTCTCCCTTTTTATAGATGGGCACTATATTTGCCCTTTTTCAGTCTTTTGGAATCTCTCCTGTCTCCCATGATTTTCCAAAGATAATAGCTAGAGGCTCAGATACCTCCTCTATTAGCTCCTTGAGTATTCTAAGATGCATTTCATCAGGCCATGATGACTTGCCGGCATATAACTTTTCTAAGGCCTTGGCTACACTGGAGAGTTGCAGTGCTGGTGGTGGCTTTACAGCGCTGCAACTTACTCACCGTCCACACTTGCAAGGCACATACAGCGCTGTATCTCCCTGGATACAATGCTGGCTGTACTCTTCTGCCTGGGGAATAACAACTGCAGTGCTGGTGATGCAGCGCTGCTCCGCCAGTGTGGCCACCAAAAGCGCTGTTATTGGCCTCCAGAGATATTCGGAGGTATCCCAGAATGCCTGCTCAGCCACTCTGCTCATCAGTTTAAACTCTACTGCCCTGGCCTAAGGTGACCCGCCCTTTAAATGTCCCGGGAATTTTAAAAATCCCCTGTTTGCTTAGCCAGGTGTGGAGTGCAATCAGTGAATCTTTCCAGGTGACCATGTCTCCATGCGCCAAACAAGCCCTAGCATGGAGCAATGGTGAGTTGCTGGACCTCATCAGTGTTTGGGGGGGAGGAAGCTGTGCAGTCACAGCTGCACTCCAGCCATAGGAATTATGATACCTATGGGCAGATCTCAAGGGCCATGCTGGAAAGGGGCCATGACCGGGACGCGCTGCAGTGCAGGATTAAAATGAAGGAGCTGCGGAGTGCCTATTGCAAAGCCCGTGAGGGAAACTGCCGCTCTGGTGCTGTCCCCACGACCTGCCGTTTTTACAAAGAGCTGGATGCGATGCTTGGTGGTGACCTCACCGCCAATCCGAGGACCACGATGGACACTTCAGAGCGGGGCAGGGAGGTGGAGGTGGAGGTGGAGGAGGAGGAGGGGGAGGAGAAAAGCGAGAGTGAGGATACTGGGGTGGGGGAAATCACCCCGGAGTCCTAGGAGGCATGCAGCCAGGAGCTCTTCTCAAGCCAGGAGGAAGGCAGCCAGTCGCAGCAGCCGGTACTTGGTGAAGGACAAGCAGAGGAGCGGGTTCCTGGTAAGCGGCTTTTATTTTCAGGATGGAAATGTTTCGGGAGAGGAGGGAGGGTTAGGGCTGCATGCATGCATGCCTAGATGTGGAATAGCCCATTGATGTGGTCTATCACGTTGCGGTAATCAGCCTCAGTAATCTCTTCAAAAGTTTCAGCCAGAGCGTGGGCAATGCGCTTCCGCAAGTTTATAGGGAGAGCCACTGTGGTCCTTGTCCCAGTCAGGCTAACGCGTCCGCACCACTGTGCCGCGAGGGGTGTGGGGACCATTGCTGCACACAGACAAGCTGCATAGGGGCCAGGGCAGAATCCGCATTGCTGTAGAATACCCTCTCGCTCTTCCCAAGTGACCCTCAGCAGCAAGATATCTTCAAGGATTAACTCCTGTGGGAGATGTTGGGAGAGTGTTCAGTGTAGGTGCCCCCCGCAGCTGTTTGCTTTCCCCAATGCACAGAAACTCCAGCACAGCCCTGAAGCAATCAGTTCCCCTTACTCACCATTTCAGGGCTCCTGTGGGTTATGTGCGCTCTATTTGGTATGGGAAAATTATGCTATTGTGAAGACTGTAAACTCCTTCACTGTCTGGGAATAACTGTCTGAGATATAAACAATGTTGCCTCTGTTAACTTGCCTTTTTTTCCTTCCACAAGCGACCTTGAGTTCTCAGCTGCCCGTGTTAACAGCAGCTCAGACTCCAAAACCTGTGGAAGAAGCCATGAAAAAGCAAAGACAACCTGCTGCAAACAGTTATGGATCATTCTGCCAGAGAGAATCAAAAAGTGCAGGACTGGAGGGAAAAGGAAAGCAGGATCCACCAGAGAAATGCAGGAGCCAGGAAGAAAAGCACAAAGCAGCTGATAAGCATCCTGGCGCGCCAAGCGGACTCTATCCAGGCACTCGTAGCCATGCAGGAAAAGCACTACCGCACTGCCCCTCCTCCGTCCCAAAGCGCTTTCCCTTGTGCCCAAATGTCAACTCAAAACCCTCTTCCCCAGCATCCAGGTTCTTACCACCACCAGCTGCCTCCAACACCTGTACGTTCACCAACCGGCCCTGAGAACTATGACCCTTACCCTCTGCACTCAACCCCCATCACCATGCAGTATAGGCATCCTGAAGTGCAGCAGTCATTGCACAGCACTCCAGACAGGACATATTCAAACTGTGACTGTACAGTTCCCCACCCCACCCCCCTGCCCTTTTAGGTTCCCAAAATGTTGTGTGTCTGTCAATAAAGTTATATTCTTTTCAGTAAATGAATTCTTGACTTTGAAAAAAGTCTTTATTATTGCAGAAAGTCAAAGATACCTTAGCCCAGGAAAGAAACAGTCACTGCAAATCAGCTTAGGAAAAACAGATTCCTACTAAGATTGTAACCACTGCACTTCACTCTCGTGCAAGGCACCAAACATTACTGTTGGTTTTCAGCCTCAGATTCGTCCCTCAAGGCATCCCTGATCCTTGAAGCCCTGTGCTGGGCCTTTCTAGTAGCCCTGCTCTCTGGCTGTGCAAATTTGGCCTCCAGGCGTAGAACCTCAGAGGTTCATGCCTGACTGAATGTTTCATAAATATTATGGAGGGTACAGCACGCGGATATAACCACAGGGATGCTGCTTTCCCCCAAGTCTAGCTTCCCATACAGAGATCACCAGCGCCCTTTTAAACGGCCAAAAGCACACTCCACAGTCATTCGGTACCAGCTCAGCCTGTAGTTGAACCGGTCCTTGCTCTTGTCAAGCTTCCCTGTATACGGTTTCATGAGTCAAGGCATTAACGGGTAGGCGGGGTCTCCAAGGATCACAATGGGCATTTCAACGTCCCCTACTGTGATCTTCCAGTCTGGGAAAAAAGTCCCTGCGTGCAGCTTCCTGAACAGGCCCGTGTTCCGAAAGATGAGTGCGTTATGCACCTTTCCAAGCCAGCCTGTGCTAATGTCAATGAAATGCCCACGGTGATCCACAAGCACCTGGAGAACCATAGAGAAATACCCCTTCCGATTAATGTACTCGGATGCTAGGTGGCGTGGTGCTAGAATAGAAATATGCGTCCCGTCTATCGCCCCTCCACAGTTAGGGAAACCCATTTGAGCAAAGCCATCCACAATGTCCTGCATGTTCCCCAGAGTCATGGTTCTTCTTAGCAGTATGCAATTAATGGCCCTGCAAACTTGCATCAAAACGACTCCAACGGTCGACTTTCCCACTCCAAACTGGTTCCCGACCAATCGGTAGCTGTCTGGAGGTGCCAGCTTCCAGATTGCAATAGCCACCCGCTTCTCCACCGGCAGGGCAGCTCTCAATCTCGTGTCCTTGCAGCGCAGGGTGGGGGTGAGCTCAGCCCATAGTCCCATGGAAGTGGCTTTTCTCATCCAAAAGTTCTGCAGCCACTGCTCGTCATCCCAGACTTCCATGACGATGTGATCCCACCACTCAGTGCTTGTTTCTCGAGCCCAAAAGCGGCGTTCCACGGTGCTGAGCATTTTTGTGAAAGCCACAAGCAATGCCATGTCGTACGCGTCAGGCAACTCGCAATCATCGTCAGACTCCTCATCACTTTGGAGCTTAAGGAATAGCTCAACTGCCAAATGTGATGTGCTGGCAACACTCACCAGCAAAATCCTCAGCAGTTCGGGCTCCATTTCCCACAGAAATCGCACAGCACAGAAACCGTTGGGAGAGTCACAATGGCGCCAAACGTGGATGGAAAAACAGGGACTGCTGGGATGCAAAGCGATGCATCACGGGGCGTTGGGACAGGAAGCAGAGTGACCCGCATCCTTCCGTCCCCTTCCCACAACCCACAGCGCCAAAATGGGACGAGGTGCTCTGTGGGGTAGCTGCCCATAATGCACACTCCCAACAGCACTGCAAATGCTCAAATGTGGCCACACTGCAGCGCTGGTAGCTGTTAGTGTGGCCACACTCCAGCGCTTTCCCTACACAGCTGTACAAAGACAGCTGTAACTCCCAGCGCTGCAGACCTCCAAGTGTAGCCAAGGCCTAAGAGATTTTTAACTAGTTCTTTTTTTATATCTTCTAAACCTACTCCCTTCCCATTAGCACTCAGTATGTTAGGCATTCCTTCAGACTTCTCAGTGAAGACTGAAACAAAGGGTATGGCTACACTTGAAATTTCAAAGCACTGCCGAAGTGTGAGTGTGGTCGGAGCGCCAGCGCTGGGAGAGAGCTCTCCCAGCGCTGCACGTAAACCACATCCTCTACGGGTGTAGCTTGCAGCGCTGGGAGCCATGCTCCCAGCACTGCGGCACTGATTACACTGAGGCTTTACAGCGCTGTATCTTGCAGCGCTCAGGGAGGTGTTTATTCACACCCCTGAGCACGAAAGTTGCAGCGCTGTAAAGTGCCAGTGTAGCCAAGGCCAAAGAAGTCATTAAGCATCTCTGCATTTCCAAGTTTCCTGTTATTGTTTCTCCCTCCTCACTGAGCAGTGAGCCTAACCTGTCCTTGGTCTTTCTCTTGCTTCTAATGTATTGATAAAAGTTGTCTTGTTTCCCTTTATTCCTGTAGCTACTTTGAGCTCATTTTGTGCCTTTGCCTTTCTAATCTTGCCTCTGCATTCCTGTGTTGTTTGCCTATATTCATCCTTTCTTATTTGTCCTAGTTTCCATTTTTTATATGACCCCTTTTTAGTTTTTAGATCATGCAATATCTCATGGTTAAGCCAAGGTGGTCTTTTGCCACATTTTCTATCTTTCGTACCCAGCAGCATAGCTTGCTTTTGGGCCCTTAATAGTGTTCCTTTGAAAAACTTTCCCCTCAGTCTTGATTCCCATGGGACCTTACCTATCAGCTCTCCTAGCTTACCAAAATCCGCCTTCCTGAAATCCACGGTCTCTATTTTGCTGTACTCCCGTCTACCCTTCCTTAGAATTGTGAACGCTATGATTTCATGATCACTTTCACCCAAGCTGCCTTCCGCTTTCAAATTCTCAATGAGTTCCTCCCTATTTGTTAAAATCAAATCTAGAACAGCTTACCCCCAGTAGCTTTTTCAACCTTCTGAAATAAAAAGTTGTCTGCAATGCAGTCCAAGAACTTATTGAATGGTCTGTGCCCCACTGTGTTATTTTCCCAACATATATCTGGATGGTTGAAGCCCCCATCACCACCAAATTTTGGGCTTTGGATGATTTTGTTAGATGATTTAAAAAAAGCCTCTTCCACCTGGTTAGGTGGCCTGTAGTAGACTCCTAGCATGATATCACCCTTGTTTTTCACCCCTTTTAGCCTAACCCAGAGACTCTCAACACTTCCGTCTCCTATGTCCATCTCCACCTCAGTCCAAGTGTGCACATTTTTAATGTATAAGGCAACACTTCCTCCGTTTTTTCCCCTGTCTATCCTTCCTGAGCAAGCTGTACCCATCCATACCAACATTCCAATCGTGTATAATCCCACCAAATTTCGGTGATGCCGACAATGTCATAGTTGTATTTATTTATTAGCGCTTCCAGTTCTTCCTGCTTATTACCCATACTTCTTGCTTTTGTATATAGGCATCTAAGATACTGATTTGATCTTGCCTCCCAGTTTTGCCTTGACCCTCCTTTCTCTCTGCCATTATAGCCCATGCTCCCTCCTATTTCCGACCCATCTCCCAAGTCTCCATATTCTCCACTTACATGTGGGCTTTGCTCATCTGTCCCCATTGAACCTAGTTTAAATCCCTCTTCTGGAGCAAAGGTTCCCTATGGATGCAGACTTGGCAGCCAGAGATAGCCAGCTCCAGCAAGGGGATATGTGTGGGAGGGTGAAGAGGAAGGGAAAAATCCATAATTCTATGGATTGATAAAATGCCCAGGTCTGTGAGTTGAAACCGTCTAATCCAGGGGTCCCCAATGCTGTGCCCGTGGGTGCCATGGCACCCATGAGGGCATATAAATGCACCCGTGTCCTGGGTGGCGGTCGAGCATCCACCGAAATGCCGCCGAATTTCTGCGACATCATCAAGAGGCATCACCGCCGAAATGCTGCAGAAATTCAGTGGCATTTCGGCAGATGCTCGACCGCCACCACGGTCCTTCGTCTAGCGCCTGCCAGACGAAAAGGTTGGGGACCACTGATCTAATCTGTTAAATTTACATGAATAGATATAAGTAGGTGACATCAGACCACAGTCAGGAGTATTTCCTACTCTCAGGAACCCTGATTCGGCACTTAAACACACACTTAAGCCCCATTAAAGGTACTTAATCAATGCTTAAACTTATGTGTGTGCTTAAATGCTTTGTTGAGTAAGGATGGACTTAAGCATGTGTTTAAAAGCTTTCCTGAACTGAGGCCAGAGTGAAGTGACTGATGAACTCCCAGTGCTGACACCAGTCTGAGTCTCCACCATCGTGTACTATCTTTGCTTGGGGTTACACGCTATTTTCCTGACCTACAGACAGTAGACTATAGGCAGTGCATTGGAGCTGAGAAAGAGGCTGAACAAACCCTGCAGAATGTAGTGTATCCACTGCTGCTTCATGACCGTATTGAACACTGGAAGTGATGAACAGACAGACTGCTCCGTCGTATATACCAGGGCAGGATTGGGTTTATAATGTAATGACAGTTGAGACTGTATAGATCTGTATAGATCTGTAATAAACCCTCATTTTCAAAGGTTAACATTTAGACTCTTTGATATCATACTGTGATGAAACTTGCCAGCAAGCATGCATGCTAGTTACTTTTCAGAACTATTTTACAATAAAAAATACCTGTGAACTTGACTTCAGTTATTAACTTTTTGATCTCATAATTACAAACTTATATATGCTACATTAGAGCCAAGTAAAAGTTAAATAGCATAAAGGCCACATTAAAATAAATAGGAAATGTCACATCTCAGACTCAATAAACTAATGTTAATAGTGAAAGAAAAGCCACTCAGTTCTAGTAAATTTAGAGTTAAACTCTCACAGACCCCTTAATTCAGCCTTTGGTATTACAATATGTACCATGTAATCTCTCTGAGGATTCCACAATGCTCTGTGAAGTTACCACTGAGAAAATATTTCTCTCCTCAGCATGGCTTAACTAAGTATACAAATAATTTTGCACACCACTTCTACTACAATAGGATGGTGTATATATAAAGAATTGGTTTGGGTATTTAATATTTTATAAAATCCAGGAAACTCTGTGATACTGTAGAGGACTATATTGTACAATACCAATGTACTGTACGTGGGGCTGCAGGACACTGAGAAATTTTAACTCTGAATTTTCTTGCTTTGACAAATTTGCCTTGACTGCAGTGCTAGTTCAGCACACAGTTTTGTGTTTAAGTTGTTTGGAAAGTTAGGTGAATTTGAGAATTATGAACAGTTTTAATGGAGTAGCAAGCAACTTCTAGGCTTTCCATCTTCATCTCTTTTTAGTAAATATTTATTATCCACACAAAAAACTGAGTTATAAGAACATTATTATAGTTGCAAAATCGAGCATTCAAAAGTTAGGAAATGGAGAATTAAGTTTGCCTGCACAATCTCAGTTTGTCCCCCTTGTGCATATGAATTATCGTACAGTCTTTCATTAGAAGATCACGTACTACTTTTTCCCACTGGATCCCTGCCTCATTCAGTGCACTGAATGGATAGTGCTCACTTAATGAGCAGCATTTCAATGTTTTGTGTTTTCCTCATTGTTCAATTTGTGGCCCCAGGCCCTATTTTCTGCATGCTATTCAAACCCTGCCCAGCATCACAAGCACTCTGTTGCGGAGACGGGAGTAGAATCTAGTTCTCCAGAGCAACATTCAGCTGTCTTAACCCAGAGATCTTCCTGCAATCTCCTGCCTCACTCACTGTGTACCTTCCAACTTCTGCAACAAAAAAATCAGGGGGTTCTATGCATAACAGTCTCCATCACTACACATCCCTGGTTCATCCCCCAATTAGTTGATCCTGTGCACTAAATGAGGCAGGTGTCCTGTGGAAAAAATATTGCATCACATAAGTAAACCCTGTATCAGAATGTACATACACAAGGAGGCTGGATTACGGCTGCACAGGCAACTTCAACTCTGGCATTTTTGGAGTGTTTGGATTTGAAATAATAATAATGTTATTAATTTATTTTTTTTGTGTGTAATTTCCTTGGTTTTTAACCAGTAAGCTGAAAAATTAGAAATTTCATCATATGGCATCATATCTACACCTACATGGGTCATGAGCAAGGTGGAACCCTTAGATCCACCACACAGATCTCTGTCACTTGAGCTAACGGCATAACTCATGCAGTAGTAGGTTGTCATTGTCTGTGTGGATCAACACTAAAGGTGGATGGGACACACTGCCAGTGGGTTTCTCAAGTATTTGCTGACAGCAGAGGAAGGTTGAGACTCAAGACTCTTGGGTTCCATTCGAGGCTCTGAAGGAGAGTATGCTGTAATGGGCACAGACTCGTCTGCCTGGGCCCCCCAAGTGTGACCCTCTTTTGCCCCATCCCCTCCAACCTGTCCCTGTCCTGTCCTGTTACCCTCCCCTGGGTCCTTGTCCCAGTCCTATTCCTCTCATCTAGTCAGTCCCAGGCTCCACTCCTCAGGCTGCTCATCCCAGCCCCAGATTCCTTGCCCCACATATCCTAGTGTTACCCCTCCAGTTTCCTCCCCTGACTCCCAGTTCCAGTCTCCTTGCCCAGCCATTCTCAATTTCCCCCGTCTGACTTCTGAATTCATTTGTCTCCCCGACGCTGGCATCCAAACATTATTTCACACTCATTCCCATCCCCACTGACTCTGTCCCAATTTTCCCCCCCCCCACCGCCAGGTCCTTCCCCAGTCTCTTTTCCCAGTCAGTCCCAGTTCTCCCCCTACCCCTTAGCTCCTTTTCAGATCTGCCTCCCCTCTACACCCTCTCCGCTTATCTCTTGCCTCCTGCCACATTGGCTGTCGGTCTCAGTCTCTCCTCCCCGCACCCCAACTCCCAGCCCCAGTTTCCCTTTCTCCCTCCCTACCCCCCAAACTACTCCCCATCTCCCCTCCCTGCATATCCAGCTTTTGTCCCCTCTGCCCTCGAAGCAGGCAGCTTCCTCTACCTTGCTGCCTGGGCCCAGTCTCTCTGCCCTCATTTCAGGTGTCCCAACCCAGCTCTGCAGCAGTCCAGACCCACAGTAGGACTGGATCATTCTCATTGCAGAGTAATGGTCAGGGAATTTAGCTACTAACATGTAAAAGGTTGCTATTGCGTCTGTGTGCACTGTGATTTTTCAAAGGCTTATAACCTGGCAAAATTTGGATGGATTTTCACAGTGACAGCAAAACCACATCCCTCGCACAAAAGTCATGTTTCTAGTCCCTGCTCCAAAACATGGGGACACTAAAACAGGGTCCCCAGAATGTTTTAACATGGGCAAAACAACTCTTTTTCCCTCGCCTCATTCTTGGAGCATTTTGGCGGACCTTTTTTAAAAAAAAAAAATCATCCTGAGACAGACATCAAGTGTAGAGATTTTCAGCCCAAGCAGTTAAAGTTTGGCAAAGTTATAAACAGCTGAAAACAGGTTTTTATAACTGAAAATGTCAGGCAACCTTAATAGCACCCAGAGGACTTGGTCAGTGTCAGAGTCCCTTTGTGCTAGGTGATATACAGATACATAAAATATGTTCCCCAAAGTTCTTACAATCTAATTCAACATATACAAATTGGCGTAACAAACTATCAGAAGGGTTTGAGAATGGAGGCTGAGAGTAATGGTGAATAGAACATAAGTTACATAGCCTACTTACGTGCATGATTCAATGTCTTCAGAACATTCAGTGATGTGTTGAGGTATCTAATATTATAAACTATATGCAAATAAAAGATATATATTTTTTCCATCTCAGTAGAGATCAATTTAGGTCCATGAAAGAAGGAAAACTACTAGTGCAATACTATTTGTACAGTCATTAAGGTGAAATGTAAAGAAAATGAAAATATGAAAACAAGACAGGTTCAAAAATATTTTCTTAAATCTTTCTGAATGCACAAAACAGAGAAAGGTGTGTGCAGAGTTGTTTAATTACATCATGCATTTTGCTGTAAAAATGCTAATTTCACTATGAGTGATTTGATAAGAAAAACAGTCCATCCACTTTAGCTGTTGTAAAGTATTACCAGTTACAGTAATACGATAACCTGTTTTGTTTTTCAAAGTTGGTCAATTAGCTGACTCTTCCGCTTCTCAAAATACAGTTCAGTAAATAAGAGAAAAAGAAATGGCCTGATATTTCATATAATTACATTACTGGTCAAAAAACTGCAGAGATGCAATTAGTGGATCATTGATGTTTGTTGACCTGAGAATCTGCAAGATCATCTTGTTTAACTGTTTTGTCTTCATAAAGAGCATTGAGGTGTTGTGGGGAAGAGTAGTTATCTTCCAGGAGTTTAGTAAATAAGAGAGAGAACCCTTTATAGTTTTATAAGTAGTTTGCTTTGATGTATATGCTGTGCAACTTTCAAATTGAAACTGATTGCACAGAGTCTAGAAATTATTATCCAATATTTCCTAGTTTTCAAGCTAACCTAATGCGCATTTAAGAGGAATTAATTCTTTTCCTTCTTCTACATTTTCCTAAATGTTCTAAATATGTTTAAAATAGCTTAAAAACTATGATGTTCTGCATGTGTTCAAAGCAGTAGATCTTAAAGGCATTCATTAGACTTGGATGTAGAAATATATCATATTTCATAAAATATATAGGAACCCAAACCTATTTGTCACTTATACAATTCTAAAAGTTGGTTTGCAGTACCATTATGAACAACTCAGGAAGTGTATACTTTGAAGTATAGCTATGATTGATTAGACTACAGAAATTCCAGTGCTTCGTTGCGTACTACTTTAATCTTTTGAACAGTGAATGAACAGCAGATGGCCTAATAAAGACACTCTGTATATTTGCTCAATATGGATTTGCTCTGAAGGGATTGGTTCAACACTTCAGAGTACATATATTTGGAATACATCTGTCTTAGTCAAGACAGATGGTTAAAGGAAAGTGAAACGTCCAAATTCTTGGAATTAGTCCAATTTGGGTGCTGCTTTTGATTGGAAATTTTAATAGATATGACTATCCTTCTGTAAGGTTTTTCGGAAGAAGACAGCTGCTAATAGTATAGGCATATAAAAGGTTGATGGCGACTGAACTGGGATTTGTTTTACTTACATTTCAAATAAAAATATTGCCAATGACTTGTTCCAACTGATCTGAGGTGAATTTGTTTTCCCTGGCTATCAATTTGATATCTTTCATGATTGCAAAATTCACTAAAAAATTCAAACGTGAAAGAAAAAATATTTTTCAAATTCCAAATTGTATTCAAACTTCCAAGTGTCGGGTTTTTAAAGGAGATTTTATAATTTTTTCAATCCTATATAATACTATACATTAGATCAAAGCTTTTTTAAATGGCAATTTTGTAATACATTATAGTAAGTTTCCATTAGTGACAGCTTCATGGCTTGTGGATCAAATATTATGTGTGAATTGTTTGCCTCTAAAATGTATGCAGAAATATATAAATCAAATTTAAAAGGTGCTGCATGCTGATACTGGGAGACAATTATTTTTACAACCTGGGTTACTTGGGAGTTTACTATATGTTTTCAGTTTGCATATTAAAAATGTAGTAGTTTATCCTTGATGAAAGGTCGTCCCATTTTAGTTAGATACTCTTCAAATGTAATATTTTAGCATTCATTATCTCTGCAAAGGTTTTGGTATGTGAATTAAATCCATTTTTGTTTTTGTTAAGTATTGCACTCTTGTTTTCTGTTTTGCAGTAATAACAAGTAGTGGCTACAGTCCAAGATCAGCACATCAGTACTCGCCGCAGATATATCCCTCCAAGTTAGTGACCACATCTTTTCTAGCCTATCATAACGAATGACCAAGACTTCAGGCAATTCTATTGTTCAAAGTTTTCAACAAGTGTTAATACACAATAAATAAGTAAAAGTAGTAATGAATGGGTACATAGTTAAGAATTTAAGACTTGATACTGATCCCCATTAGCATCATTTCTCTATTTTTATCTCTCACACAGTTGGTGAAGATCTTGGTCTGGCTCTTAGATGTGCAGTTATCTATTGTTGCACAACATATATAATTGATTTTGTGCACACATGTAAGGGCAAGATTGAACCCTAGTGGTCAAGTTCTCAAACATGTGCATGTAAGTTGTGCTGACAGAATATGCTGAAACGCGTGGAAACAGGCACTTGATTGGGAAAAAACACAATTCCATGTGCAAAATGAGTACTTGAATGCATAAGTACTAGTGCAGAGTTTCTCAAACGGATCGCTGCTTGTGTAGGGAAAGCCCCTGGTGGGTTGGGCCAGTGTGTTTACCTGCCCCGTCTGCAAGTCCGGCTGATCGCGGCTCTGGGCCAATGGGAGCTGCTGGAAGTGACGGCCAGTAAGTTCCTCGGCCCGCGTCACTTCCAGCAGCTCCCATTGGCCCAGAGCAGCGAACCGTGGCCAATGGGAGCCACGATCGGCTGGACCTGCAGACGGGGCAGGTAAACACATTGGCCCAGCCCACCAGAGGCTTTCCCAACACAAGCAGCGACCCCTGTTTGAGAAACCCTGGACTAGATACTTACTCCCTTCTCCCACTTAAAATTGAGATTCTCATGTAGTCACATGACTTCAGAGAGCTGGGACTTTAACAAAACACCAAATATTGTGAGATTTGACATAAAATCACTAGAGCTGGCAGCATACTCATTTGCATGTGGCACTACCAGTTTTGTGCACACATGTTCCTGATTGCAGTGTGAAGTTTGTTTGCTTCTGCATACTTGACAGGGCCAGGTAGGAGGCTATGTTTGAAAATTTGGCATTATGTTTCTAAAATGAAAACATTGAAACATTAGCAGGTTATGCTTTCTTAAGCTACTTTGTTTTGGTAAATTTGTATTCACATCATGATATAACAAATATGTAATAAGATGACAAGTAAATGTCAAAACTATGCATATTAAAGAGAGACTTTAATATCCTGGGACCAACATGGCTACACAACACTGCATGTTAGCGAGACAAGGTGAATGAGGTAATATCTTTTATTGAACGAACTTCTATTGGTGAAAGAAACGCTTTCGAGCTTACACAGAGCTCTTCTTCAGGCAACTACAACACTGCAAACAACAATGAACTAAGCGTAGTCTTTCTAATTTCACTTACGAGGGGATTTGGCTAACGGTGCATCAGATATTCTTGTCCAAATATATTACAAGGTCTTATTGAATTTTTAATTTACTGTAATAATTTTTGGCATCTAAATTAAAGTATAATCTTTTTTTCTGATAGCAACTGCTGCCAACTATGCTGAAGTAGTTAAAAAAAAAGCAAAAGAAATTAGTATTTGATATTTAGTCATGGCTTTTAATGGCTAGGTTTCAGTTACAATAATTCTTCAGAGTGTGTTTGATCACTCTTGGTCCATAAAATCTTATTTGACTTTCCAAGACAAATATTTCTGAATACATTTTTGCAACTCTGGAGGGTAAAATTTGTAAACTTGATTTTATTCACTCTTCCTGTAAAACTTCAGTATTCAGAAACAAAAGATACTTTTATTTCCATTCTTTTTTCTGTAACTCAAATTTTCCAAATGTTGAGAGCCCATCTTGTTGAAGTATTACTGTAGGCATTTTTAATGCCATGCTATGGGCTCGATCCCTCTCCCATTGAAGTCAGAGGGCCAGATCCTCCGCTACAGCTGAACTGCACACAGTACAAGGTTGTGTATCTTGGTGCTCACATTTGTACTTCCCTGATCCTGCTGTCACTGTGTCTAGGACAGTTCTCCTTCACTGGGTTAGAGCAGCCTGAGGACATCTCTGATTGACTTATGCCAAATGCTCATTGCTCCAAGGAGGACGGGGCGCAAAACCCTATAGAGCTATGTTAACAGTGGGATGATCCACCTAGGGCTGGATACAGCAGCTTTAAGATTATATTATGCTGGTGGTATGGTACAAAACATCCACGCTGCACCAGAGAATGTGACCCAGAGAGTCTCTCCATTTACTTCAGTAAGGTTAGATTGGATTCCAGAAGAATAATTGTTGACAAAGAAAACTGTTTATTGACTTCTTGAAACCTTTTTCTTTTATTGCTTGAATCAACATGCAAAGTATTTGTTGCCACAGTAATGCTATTTTTCCTAATATTTAGGCCCTATCCACACATTCTTTCTACACCAGCAGCTCAATCAATGTCTGCCTATTCTGGACAGACCCAGTATTCAGGAATGCAACAGCCTGCAGTCTATACAGCCTACTCACAGACTGGACAGCCTTACAGCTTACCTACTTACGGTATTTTACCTCTCGTTGTTATTCCTTCTTAACTAGAAGTAAGATTGTCAACCTGAACATTCTTTACTTTTCTACCCATCTGCAAGAAAATATTTTAAAGAATCGATTGAAAATTAATTTCTCACACAGATTTGGGTGTAATGTTGCCAGGCATCAAGACGGAAAGTGGGCTTTCGCAAACACAGTCACCACTGCAGAGCGGGTGCCTCAGTTACAGTCCGGGGTTTTCCACACCACAGCCCGGCCAAACACCGTATTCTTATCAAATGCCAGGTCAGTAACCACCATCATCATTTTCCATCTTTCATTTCAGAGGCACTACTTATGAGTGAGGTGTTGCTCACTCATAAAAAGTGTGAGTAGGAATATCTGAAGTAGGCCTTTAGGTTCAGATGTTCAAAGGTATTTAGCAGGGCTGCCCAGAGGATTCAGGGGGCCTGGGACAAAGCAATTTCCGGGGCCCTTTCCATTAAAAAAAAGTTGCAATACTATAGAATACTATATTCTCATGGGGGCCCCTGTAGGGCCCAAGGCCTGAGGCAAATTGCCCCACTTCCCCACCACCCCCCCCGCCCCTGGGTGGCCCTGGTATTTAGGTGCCTATGTTGCATTAAAATAAGTGAAATGTATATGCAGGCTGATATCTGACTTCATGCAAGGTATTATCTTTTAATGTAGCATTATGATGTGCATTTCTTTGTAAGAAACAGTTATCAAAAGACTCAGGGCCAGTATCTAAGGATTTAAAGATGCAGATAGGCACCTAGTGAGATTTTCAAAAGAGTCCAAGCAAGTTAGTCACTTAATTCCCATTGAAATCAATAGGAACAAAGGGCTAGATTCACAAAAGGACTTAGGCACCTGATTGCCACTTCAGGTGCCTAAATCCCAGAATCAGGTCCCACTAGGCTTCACAAAATCCCCGCTCAGCTGTCACTACATCCTATAGGTGCCTAAACTCACTTGGCACTTCAATTTTTTGTTGCAGTAAAAGTTCCCTTGGGATATAGGTTACTGCCTTTCAGCATGTGCACTGCAGCCCCATTCCAAGCATGCAGCTGCCTAAGCCCCAGGGTGATGCAGAAACCGAGGAAGGTAGATGTTCCTCCTGCTAACTAGCTTGCCTGCCTATAGGCGAGCTTACACAAAACAATGGAGAAAGGGATGCTTCCTTCAATTCTTAACCCAGTGGATATGATATTCATCTAGGATGTGAAAAATCCTTGGTTCAAGCCCCCCTTTTACCTGAGTGGGAGATGGGATTTGAACTGTTTTATGCTGAGACTGGATGGTTGCAAGTGAAGGTGAACTAAGCAATGAATATACATAAGGAGAGAAAGAACAAAAAAAAGAAAAAAGGGAGTGGTTGAGGCACTGTAATAAGTGTGATAAGATTTTCATGAACAAAACTACATATTTTCCAAGTTTTCTTGAACAATATGAAAAGGGAAAATATAAATCTGGAAGCAGTTTTTTATTTCTGTTGAGCATTTATTATATTATATATTTCGAAGTCAGAATCTCAGTTATTTATGCTTCTGATTTGTCTGTGTTGTAATATGAAAAATGTTTTCAATACACAAATAGGTTCTTGTAACAAACTGTCTCCTTTAAATTTAGGTTCTAGTTTTACACCTTCATCTACTATTTATGCAAATAATTCAGTCTCGAATTCTACAAACTTCAGTAGTTCACAACAGGTATGAATATTGATACTTTTATATATGCTACAGAATAAGAAAATATTTTAAGTGATCAGGCAATTGCATAATTTGACCAATTTAGGTTAAAACAGGACTATTGTGATTCAGTGTTTGATAGGACAGCAGTGTTCTTTAATATCTAACCACATATTGCAATCTTCATGAGAAAATTTAATCCACCTTTTCATTTAAAATACATGATAAAGAAATGGGTCCACTTAATAAATTGCCTTTACTTTTTCCAGGATTATCCATCCTACACAGCTTTTGGCCAAAACCAATATGCACAGTATTATTCAGCATCAACATATGGAGCATATATGACCTCAAACAACACAGCTGATGGCACGTCTTCATCATCATCAACCTATCAGCTACAGGAATCTCTCCCTGGCCTGAATAGTCAACCAGGTACAGACCTTCATTCAGGTGAAAAACTTTTGTGTATTTCATCCCATCAGATTAGATGCGTGAAAGCAGAAATTGGGTAATTTTTCAACATAGGTAATTTTTTAACCAAATTGGGATGAGCATAAACTTTTAAACTCGTCTTAGTGTCTCTAGAAAAAAAATTATTATGAAAACAATCATGAGATATTTAAAAAACAAACAAACGTATATTCAGGTTATATATTAAACCACAACCAAGTAATTTTGGCAAACTGATATATGTATCATTGTGGAAATGAGAAGAGACTCAACAATCAAGTACAGTAACTCCTCACGTTAAGTCATCCCGGATAACATTGTTTCGTTGTTATGTTGCTGATCAATTAGGGAACATGCTTTTTTAAAGTTGTACAATGCTCCACTCCACATTGTTTGGCTGCCTGCTATTTCCACAGCTGGTAGCCTCCCTATGTCCCCCGCTCCTCACAGCACCTCCCACCCACCGGCAGACCCCGTGGATCAGCGCCTTTCCCCTCCTTCCCCCTCCCCCTGTCTCCTGCCTGCAACAATCAGTTGGCTTGCGGTGTTTTGGGGATAAGAGGGGGGAGGAGTGAGGACTGGGCATGCAGGCTCCCCCTCCCTTCCCTGCCTTCTCAACACCCCAAGCCAGATGATTGCTCTGGGCAGGAGGTGGGGGCGAGGGAGAGGGAGCTTGTATGCCGAGTCCTCGCTCCTCCCCCTCCCTCCTGCCCCCTAAACACCGCAAGCCAGCTGATTGTCCCAGGCAGGAGGGAGGGAGGAGGAGTGAGGACTTGGAGCGCCTCTCCCCTGCCTCCTGCCAGTGGCAATCCGCTGGCTTGCAGTGTTTAGAAGGGAGGGGAGGGAGGGAGGGGGAGGAGGGAGGAGGTGAGGGGGAGAAGAGTCAGGTCAAGGATAGGGTATTGGGGGAAGGGGGAGAGTGGGCAGGCTGAGGGTTGAGCCCCTCACCCCGCGCTCCTGGTGCTTGCAGAGTAGGGGAAGCTGCCACTGCTGCGCAACGTGCTTCTCTTAGCCTACAGTGCCTTCAGCCTCCTTGCCCGCCTCATCTCCAGTGCCTGTGCAGCGTAAGGCAGAGGCACCTGCCAACTATAGTACTGTACTGTATGTACAGTATGTTTGTAAACACACAGCACGTGCATACTACTCCCCCCAGCGTAGTATTAAATTGCTTGTTTAAAATTGTTTAAAACTTATAACTGTATTAAATTGCTTGTTTAAAATGTATGTAATGCCTTTTGTCTGGCAGAAAATTTTTTTTCCCTGAAACCTAACCCCCCCTACCATTTACATTAGTTCTTATGGGGAAATTGGATTCGCTTAACATCATTTCACTTAAAGTCGCATTTTTCAGGAACATAACTACAACGTTAAGTGAGGAGTTACTGTATGCATCTTTGAGTGTCCAAAACTATTGTGTTGTAGCAGGACCCCTATAATTCACACTCAAAAAGGCAATCCCTCTTCAGTTCTCAGCAAAGATTTAATAACAGAATGGGGCTGAGATCTTGTATGACTGACACCTAATAATAATAATAAGAATACCTAGCTCTTCATCCATAGATCTCAAAGTGTTTTACAAAGGAGGCTAGTCCTAGAATCCCTGTTTTACAGATGGGGAAACTCAGAGCATGTCTACATTATAGACTTAAGTTGTCCTAGGTTAGGCTGACTTACATGTCCACACTGCCTTTCTTCTGTCTGTGATGCGTGTTCTCACCAGGAACGCTTCCACTAACTTCAGAGGGACAGTACAGGGGGCTGAGAGCCAAGGCTGTCAGCTCCACACAGCTCCTTGCTAGTAGCCTGACATCCCACTGAGCTGCCCCTCCCCTCTTGGCTCCCTGTTCCCTACCGGGAATGAGGCAGCGGACCAGACACTGGGCACAGATCTCCCCACCAGGAGTCCTGCTCCCCTCCATCAGGAGCACTGCAGCCAACTGGAGTGTGGGCACAGAGCTCCCCGCTGAGTGCAGCTGTGCTCCCAGTGGGGAGCCGAGACCCCAGGGGGCAGCCAGACTCCTGGTGGGGAGATCCACACTCAGAGTCCAGTTGACTGCAATGCTTCCAGCGGGGAGCCAAGAGCCCGGGGACCCTGGGTGGCAGCCGGGCTAGACTGGGAAGCCAGGACCCTGGGGAGCAGCAGGGCTCACTGTGGGGAGCCAGGAGTCTGAGTGGCTCAGCTGGGGAGCCCAGAGCTGGCTTTCTTGTCAATTTCACAGCTCCGTGAAATTGACGAGAATGATAGCCAATAGATGTAAGTAATGCAATGGGCTGCTCTTCCTGCAAGCAGTGGACAAAACAGGCAGCTGCCAAAGTCGTTAGAAGAGAGCATTTCACAACTTCAAACGAGCATGTTCCCTAATTGATCAGCAACTTAACATTGAAACAACGTTAACCTGGACAACTTAAGTGAGGAGTTCCTGTATAGTGAAATAGTAAGAAAGTTTATGTTTAAACACATGAGCATGTCTCCCTTTTAGCTTATGCATCTGAACTTGTAAATCTGCCCATGCACTTCCCATTTCTGTGAAGTGCTGAATGAGTCATGCGACACTGTGTGCATGGTGCAACACCCATTTTGAAAATACATTGCATGCCTGTGTTCTTGTGTGTTACTTTAAAAATACACTTGCATGATTGGAGTGCTGCATTCTGAATGCTTAGCCATAGTTCAGAGCTTGTGAACATTACTGATACCCTAGGTCACATCTTAGCACTACAGTGGCCTGGATCAGCACATTCTATCTAAAGAGATTTGTTGGCTGGAGAAACATGGACTGTGTCATTTAAAATCTAAGATAGATGCATCCAGGTGCTTCACTCTCCAGTACTGTCTGATCAGGAGGACGAGGTTTCTTTTCCTGCCTTAATCTAATCAAACAGCTGTGACTCCAAACTCAACAATTAAATCCTAATTATGACAGTATTTATTGAATAAAGAGAGATAACCAGATGAAAAACATAAAAACAGGCACTTACTCTTACCATTGATTGATACAAGCTACAAGAAGCCGCATGACTGCAGGTCAGGAAAACAGTTACAACGGTAAAGGATTGGTAGTAGTGTCCTGTGTGCTGATATCAGGGTCGCAATTTATGGTTTCTTTCCTGAAGCTGTCTGCTTCTCTTGGCTTTTCTCCCACCAGTCTGTGCACCTTCACCTTCCAGTCAAGGACTGACCCTTACTTAGGGCTATACTTTTAAGTCACAGCCCTGTCTTGGGGCAGTATGGTAGCCCAAACTTTTCTCCCCAAGCTCTCTACCATGAGTGAGGGGTTTGCTGGCTGCACCTTCCTATGAGATGAGTCAGCCTGACTCCTCTGGTACAATTCTCCTGTTCTAATGTGCCCAGGCCATGGCCTGCCTCCTATTTGCCTTCTTTGGGGTATTGTGCATCCATCGACAGATATAAAGAGACTAGGGAACAATTATAGCTGTCTGATAGATTCTCAGGGTGCGGGAATACTCCCGGTAACCCAGCCACTATACACCAGTGTACAGGCCAGATTCTTTATTTCACAGACCCGACTCTGTGTGACAGTACATCCATACATGTTCATTGGGACATAGCTCAGCTTGTTCTGTCTGGCCTCTCATGCTTTGAGGGTACAGAACCTGTACAAAAAACCTGTAGTTTCTTCTAAAAGTGACATTATAGCAAAACTCCAGCGGAGAGTGCACAGACAATGCTAACTTAATGTGTTCAGGCACAGACATCCATTCCAGCAAGCAAAGAGAAAGCCAAGAGACCTGCTAACAATGCTGCTGTTCCCTAATGCTATTATGAGCATGGTTTTAATTTATAATGCTGACTGGACCTTCACCGTGTTCCATAAGCAGTTTAAAGCCAGGCCCAGTCACATACTGTGTTTGAAGTTATTGATGGTGTGATGTCACGTTGGCCTGAGGGATGTTGCCAGTAACGGCCTAGTGGAAAGAGGAAAGTGGTATGTGAATCTTAGCAACTTCTTCCCTTTAGCAGGGGGAGAACCCAGCTGCTTCTGGAGCTTGGAGGGTGGCACTAGGACATCATGGCTCAGAGGTAGCAATTGCAAAGAGCTTCTGGTTACTGCTTCACCTGGTGGGTGGGGAAAGAGCATAGTGGGCCCTGCTGCAGGTATACTGGGATAATGGTGCTAGGGCCTGACTGTGCACAGGAAGGAATAAGCATGTGCACGAATCAGGCTGCGTTGACTTTCCTTGTGCACACAACACACACTGAAATTTTCACTGGGTTTGTGTGTATGCCTGGGTCAGGGGTGGCTCTAGCTTTTTTGCTGCCCCAAGCACGGCAGGCAGGCTGCCTTCAGAGGCATGACTGCAGGAGGTCCCCGGTCCCACGGCTTCAGTGTACCCACCACAGAATTGCTGCTGAATCCACGGGACCGGCAGACCTCCTGCAGGCAAGCCGCTGAAGGCTGCCTGATTGCCGCCCTCACAGGGACCATCAGGCCCCCCCCCCCCGCAGCTTGCCCCCACAGGCACGCATTTGATGTGCTGGTGCTTGTAGCCACTGCTGGCCTGGGTCTTCCCTCCTGGAAAGCCCTTTTACAACAACCGTGCTCTTACTCTTCTTGCTCAATTCAGTCATGGCAGGTTCAGTGACAAGGAAGGTTTTGTGCTGGTCCTGCACCAGTACCTGAGTATCACTATGTCTGTAATAACAGGCCATACCATGTTCATGCTTAGCACTTTCCTGTCACTTTATTGTAGCCATACTCTCACTTGCCAGTGAATGAAGTTTCCCAAACAGGATCTTTAGCTATGTGTTGAATATAGAAAAAAAGGAAAGAATTTCAAGCATTGCAATTAATATTTCTAACTTCAATGAACTGCACTAGGACTTATCTCTAAATAAGTACACACATTTTGGGGTCCTTCTGTTTGCATTTCTATCAGATTTGACACACATTCTTACTGCACCATAGATCTGCATTTTGGTCAGGTTTTTTTTAAGTTTAAATTTTCTGAAGCTGTTTAAGGATAAAAAAAATGAGTTTCCCCTTTAATATGGATGAGCCTGATGTTTGTAAAAAGCAAATCCAGCAATTAAGCCTACAGTTGTTCAAAAACCCAAGCACTACTGACTTCTGCAGTTCTAAAATAGAAGCATGCTTTGCATTCAAGTAAGAGACAGCTGGTAATTCTGATTTAGAGATTAGTTTAATGAAATAAAGTTGGCTCTAAATGCCCAGAACTTACAAGGTACAGTGATTAGTTACAGTACTGATTAATGGATAATTATGCAATCATGTACAGTTTTGGTCCAAGGAGAAGCCTGGGGGCAACTGGTAATGATTAATGTTAAATGGAAATTGTAAATAGCATTTACTTCAGCTTTTAGGAACTTTCATAGAAGATTTAGAAAGATTTTTTTAATTTTTGGAAGAATTAAGTAAATTGAATAATTCAAAACAAATGCTTTAATATGTTACTTTGTAATTGAATCTTGATTTTATAAAACATTACATTTTTCACATATATTAAATTTTCTTTTGTGTTAAAATAATTAAAAGGTTCAGGCCAGACATTAGGTTTTTTTTCTTGTAGTCTGCGTTTTGTGTAGTCTTGGAAGAGCCAGTAAATAACATTTCCTTTGATAAGGGCCCCCTCCTATAAGACACACGTTCAGAACTCTTGTTGAAGTTAGTGGAAGTTCTGGTTGTGGGGGATTCCAGTTTGGAGTTGTCATTTTGTACTTTTATTTAACCAACCATATTTTCTTCTCTCTCTTATGGAGCACAAGCCAATACTCCTTGGCCTTACTTCCCCAGTACCTTTCGTACCTTTCCTGCTATTGGCATCACTGAGGGAACAGAGTTAGTTAATTAATTAGAACACCCTCTCCTGACTAATTCTGCAACAGCAAAGAAAGATTAGTACGGAGTCTTGATTAAATGGAAGTGATTTATTTCTGTTTAATTTCCTTCTCATTCCTCAGCAAATTATAATCATTTTAGATTGGGGTAAAATTTTCAAAAATGCCTAAGGACCAGATTTTTAAAGGTATTAATTTAGGTGCTGGTATTTATAGAGATGCAGATAGGTGCCTAAATGCCTTTAAAATCTGGCCCTCGGTAATTTAGGGGAATCTAAGACCCATTTTCAAAAGTGATGTATGCATTTGGAAACATAAGCCTCATTGAAAGTCAGTTGGATTTAGACTCTTAAGTGCCTAAGTCACGTTTGAAAATGGATATTAGACTCCTAACTCATTTAGGCACTTTTGAAAGTTTATACTAGATCAAATTTTGTTTTCTTGCCTCTTATCAGTCTGTCTCTGCACTCCTGCACCCTGCCCCACCCCACCCCACCCCAACCTTCCTGAGGGTACGTATGCAGCTTTGCCATTTGTGTGTAATGCAGCCCTACTAGTGAATGTAGTAGACATGACTTTTCTATACAGTTTCATAGGATGGTTTTAAAGCTTATAGAAAGTATTTTTCTATTAATTAGGCATTTAGAATAATTGCTATATAGCCCTATTTAATTTCTATAGACCTCTGCTGTTTACACCTCTATAGAAATTTTCTCTGAGGACATTCTCATGGATAGTATGTATGCATGTAGAATAAAATATTAAACTAAATACAGAGACATGGATTACTGAATGGTATAAAGAAACACTTTGAATAAAACTTATTTTCTAGGACTTTCAAAAGTTATCAGTATTGTACTTTGATTTTTGTTTGATGTTTTTCGTAAAAATCAATGTTTACAAACTACTTGCTACTTAGTTCACTCATTGGGCTATTTTGCTGAGGAAGCAATAAAACAAAAAAGCTAGATTTTGATGTAATTTTGTTTTTATCTTACATGGGGCAAAGAAAGAAATGTGAGGGTGCATTATGTTGGAATAGTTCTGCTTTGCATAAAATGATTGGAAAATAGGTAAATACATAATTACTTTTCATTAGAAACTCATGCCATATATATATATATATATATATATATATATATATATATATATATATATATATATATATATATACACACACACACACAGGTAGATTTCCATCTCTTCAGTTGTGTATAACTGAAGATCTGTATCAGATCATAATTGTGCCATTATTATTTGTGGCTTTAAGTGGTTTCACAGAGTTTAAGAAAGTTTGGAATTCTTTTAATTCCCTCACATGACAAACAGGATTTTAATCTAATCAGGACATAATAACAACTTTGAAGACGCTCCTCATTGTTCTATTTTACTTCATAGAATAGCAGGGTTGGAAGGGACCTCAGGAGATCATCTAGTCCAACCCCCTGCTCAAAGCAGGATCAATCCCCAGACAGATTTTTACCCCAGTTCCCTAAATGGCCCCCTCAAGGATTGAGCTCACAGCCCTGGGTTTAACAGGCCAATGCTCAAACCAAGCTATCCCTCCCACCAAAGCCTATGGCACCCAGTAGGTCTTCCATTCAAGTACTAACCAGGCCCAACCCTGCTTAGCTTTTGAGA
Organism: Gopherus evgoodei; assembly: GCF_007399415.2. Classification (NCBI taxonomy): domain Eukaryota; kingdom Metazoa; phylum Chordata; order Testudines; family Testudinidae; genus Gopherus; species Gopherus evgoodei. The sequence goes on from NC_044324.1 coordinate 112,541,398, forward strand.
TCAGATATGTTCAGGGTAGGGTAGACTTATTTAATAACCTTTGGCACATTGTTCGCTAAGAGGAATAATGAACTAAATGATTTACTTAATGGCAACACAAAGAATTATTTTTTACTAGAAATCTGTAAATTCACTCAACCAAGTGTCTGTAATTCTCTGGGTCCTCTCTGTTCCCCCTTTTTAAAGATAGGTGTTCTGTTTGCCTTTCTCTAGACCTTTGGGACCTTATCTATCCTCCATGAGTTCTCAAAGATAATCACTAATGGTTCAAAAATTGTTTCAGCTAGTTCCTTAAGTACCTTAGGGTGAATTGTGGCAGGCATTGCTAACTTGAATACATCTAATTTATCTACTAGGGCAGTCGATTAATTGCAGTTAACTCACACAATTAACTCAGATTAATTGCAGTTTTAATTGCACTGTTAAACAATAGAATACCAGTAGAAATTTATTAAATATTTTTGGATGTTTTCAAATATATTGATTTCAGTTACAACACAGAATACAAAGTGGGCACTATTCACTTTATATTATTTTTATTAAGAACATAAGAACAGCCTTACCGGGTCAGACCAAAGGTCCATCTAGCCCAGTATCTGTCTACTGACAGTGGCCAATGCCAGGTGCCCCAGAGGGAGTGAACCTAACAGGCAATGATCAAGTGATCTCTCTCCTGCCATTCATCTCCACCCTCTGACAAACAGAGGCTAGGGACACCATTCCTTACCCACCCTGGCTAATAGCCATTTATGGACTTAACCACCATGAATTTATCCAGTTCTCTTTTAAACGCTGTTGTAGTCCTAGCCTTCACAACCTCCTCAGGTAAGGAGTTCCACAAGTTGACTGTGCGCTGCGTGAAGAAGAACTTCCTTTTATTTGTTTTAAACCTGCTGCCTATTAATTTCATTTGTTGATCTCTAGTTCTTGTATAATTGGAATAAGTAAATAACTTTTCCTTATCTACTTTCTCCACATCACTCATGATTTTATATACCTCTATCATATCCCCCATTAGTCTCCTCTTTTCCAAGCTGCAGTGTCTTAGCCTCTGTAATCTTTCCTTATATGGGACCCTCTCCAAACCCCTAATCATTTTAGTTGCCCTTTTCTGAACCTTTTCTAGTGCCAGTATATCTTTTTTGAGGTGAGGAGACCACATCTGTACACAATATTCGAGATGTGGGCATACCATGGATTTATATAAGGGCAATACTATATTCTCAGTCTTATTCTTTATCCCCTTTCTAATGATTCCTAACATTCTGTTTGCTTTTTTGACTGCCTCTGCACACTGCGCGGACATCTTCAGAGAACTATCCACGATGACTCCAAGATCTTTTTCCTGACTCGTTTTAGCTAAATTAGCCCCCATCATATTATATGTATAGTTGGGGTTATTTTTTCCAATGTGCATTACTTTACATTTATCCACATTAAAGTTCATTTGCCATTTTGTTGCCCAATCACTTAGTTTTGTGAAATCTTTTTGAAGTTCTTCACAGTCTGCTTTGGTCTTAACTATCTTGAGATGTTTAGTAATCATCTGCAAACTTTGCCACCTCACTTTTTACCCCTTTCTCCAGATCATTTATGAATAAATTGAATAGGATTGGTCCTAGGACTGACCCTTGGGGAACACTACTAGTTACCCCTCTCCATTTTGAGAATTTACCATTAATTCCTAGTCTTTGTTCCCAATCTTTTAACCAGTTCTCAATCCATGAAAGGACCTTCCCTTTTATCCCATGACAACTTAATTTACATAACAGCCTTTGGTGAGGGACCTTGTCAAAGGCTTTCTGGACATCTAAGTATACTATGTCCACTGGATCCCCCTTGTCCACATGTTTGTTGACCCTTTCAAAGAACTCTAATAGATTAGTAAGACATGATTTCCCTTTACAGAAACCATGTTGACTATTGCTTAACAGTTTGTTTTTCTATGTGTCTGACAATTTTATTCTTAAGTATTGTTTCGACTAATTTGCCCAGTACGGAAATCAGACTTACCGGTCTGTAATTGCCGGGATCACCTCTAGAGCCCTTTTTAAATATTGGTGTTACATTAGCTAACTTCCAGTCATTGGGTACCGAAGCCGATTTAAAGGACAGGTTACAAATCTTAGTTAATAGTTACAAATATTTGTACTGTAAAAATAATTAAAGAAATAGTATTTTTCAGTTCACCTCATACAAGTAGCATAGCGCAACCTCTTTATCATGAAAGCACAACTTACAAATGTAGAATTTTTTTGTTACAGAACTGCACTCAATAACAAAACAATGTAAAACTTTATAGCCTACAAGCCACTCAGTCCTACTTCTTGTGAAGCCAATCACTAAGGGTATGTCTTCACTACCAGATGGATCAGCAGGCATCAATCAATCCAGCAGGGATCGATTTATCACGTCTAGTCTAAACGCTATAAATCAGTCCCCTAGCGCTCTCAGTCGACTCCTGTACTCCAGCTCGGTAAGAGGCGCAGGTAGAGTCGACGGGGGAGCAGCAGCAGTCAACTCACCATAGTGAAGACACTGCGGTAAGTAGATCTAAGTACGTTGACTTCAGCTATATTATTCACATAGCTGAAGTTGCATAACTTAGATTGATCCCGCCCCTCAGTGTAGACGAGGCCTAAGACAAACAAGTTTGTTTACATTTACAGGAAATAATGCTACTCACTTATTTACAATGTCATGCGAAAGTGAGAACAGATGTTCGCATGACACATTTGTAGCTGTTTTGGATTGTTATCGAGCAAAACCCATCATCAGCATGGACGCATGTCCTATGGAATGATAGTTGAAATGCGAAGGGACATATGAATCTTTAGTGCATCTGGCACATACATATCTTGCAACGCCGGCTACAACAGTCCCATGAGAACGCCTGTTCTCACTTTTGGGTGACATTGTAAACAAGAAGCAGGCAGCATTATCTCCTGCAAATGTAAACAGACTTGTTTGAGCGATTGGCTGAACAAAAAGTGGACTTGTAGGCTCTAAAGTATTACATTGTTTTATTTTTGAATGCAGTCATTTTTTGTACATAACTCTACATTTGTAAGTTCAAGTTTCATGATAAAGAGATTTCACTATAGTACTTGTATTAAGTGAATTGAAAAATACTATTTCTTTTATTTTTACAGTGCAAATATTTATAATAAAAATAAATATAAAGTGAGCACATTACACTTTTTATTCTGTGTTGTAATTGAAATCGATATATTTGAAAATGTAGAAAACATCCAAAAATATTTATATAAATTGTATACTATTTTTAACAGTGCAATTAATCGTGATTAATTTTTTTAATCACTTGATGGTCCTATTATCTACATATTTTTAATCTGTTCCCCCTTATTGTTAATATTGTCTTAAGCATTTGGTCACAAACAACCTTTTTACTGAAGACTGCAGCAAAATAGGTTTTTCACACCTCAGCCTTCTTGATGTCACTCGTTACTAGCTCTCCTTCCCTGCTGCTATATAATGGATTTAAATTTTCCTTTGTCTTTCTCTTGTCCTTAATGTACTCATAGAACCTCTTTTTAACTGTTATGCCCCTTGCTAGGTGTAACTCATTTTGTGCTTTAGCCTTTCTGATTTTGTCCCTACATGCCTTTACTATCCTTTTGTATACATCCTTAGCAATTTATTCATGTTTCCACTCTTTGTAGGATTCCTTTTTGATTTTCCATCATTAAAGAGATCCCGATAAAGACATATTGGCCTCTTACTGGTCTTCCTATCTTTCCTTATCATTGTGAGAGTTTGCTCTTGTGCCTTAATATTGTCTCTCTGAGAATCTGCCTGTTCTCCCGAACTCCTTTTTCCATTAGATTTTCTTTTCATGGGATCTTACCTATTAGTGCTCTGTTTGTTAAAGTCTGCTTTTTTGAAGTCCATTGTCCTTATTGTGGTGCTTTTACTTCTTTCTTTCCTTAGAATCATGAAATCTATCATTTCATGATCACTTTCACCCAAATTGTCTTCTATCTTTCTACCTTCAGATTAATAACCACAAAAAATAACTGTTTGTCAGACTCAAGTCTACACTGGCTGCCACTGGATACCTCCTTCACCTTTTTAATAGTCTGTAAAGATATTAATATCTCAGTATGTAAGTTATGACTATACAGTGTAGGGTCATTGACTGGCCAATTTTGAGACAAAGTTTTTTTTCTGATTTTGATTGCTGTATGGACAGTGATGGGGGCAGAGTTCAGGTTGCGTGTTTAACTGAAATATGTACATGTTATTGAGTTACTGTGGTTTGACTACAGCTTTTTAAATGGTTTGCCTTTGTGTATGTAAACTTTAAATTGTTCTTAGTTTGACCTGTGTGACCTGTTCTTTCTCTTGGTGTATAATATATGTAGGTGCACATGGCCTATATTATTCACTTGTTACCCTGATAAAATTGTTCTTAGAAAAGAAAGTCAGGAAGAAAAAGGAAAGAATTGCCAACTTAATTTATACATTCCTTAATATTGAGCAATTTGACTTGATTATAAACTCTATAGGGGGAGGGACCATATTTTTGTTCTGTGTTTGTACAACTTTAAAGTACAGTGGGGTCCATGATTTAGGCCTCCGAAGTGCTATGGTAATATTAATACTAATAATTAATAAAGAATTGATGCTGCCCACACTAAGTCACCCTTGATTTAGGCCTCCCAAAGCCAACTCTCTCTTTGTTTCAATCATCCTAACTGAAAGTGGTTCATACTGCCCCCACAGTATCTGGCTTGATAAGTTTATGGAAGGGATGGTATGATGGGATAGCCTAATTTTGGCAATTAATTGATCTTTGACTATTAGCGGTAAATATGCCCAATGGCCTGTCATGGGACACTAGAGAGGGTGGGATCTGAGTTACTACAGAGATTTCTTTCCTGGGTGTCTGGCTGGCGAGTCTTGCCCACATGCTCAGGGCTTAGCTGATAGCCATATTTGGGCCCCCGGGGTTTTTTCACCTTCCTCTGCAGCATGGGGTATGGGTCACTTGCTGGAGGATTCTCTGCACCTTGAAGTCTTTAAGCCACAAGTTGAGGACTTTAGTAGCTCAGACATAGGTCAGGGGTTTGTTACAGGAGTGGGTGGGTGAGATTCTGTGGCCTGCATTGTGCAGGAGGTCAGACTAGAAGATCATGATGGTCCCTTCTGACCTTAAAGTCTGAGTCTATGAGGTAATAGCGCTTATTGGACCAGCTTCTGTTGATGAAAGTGACAAGCTTTCGAGGTCCACAGAGCTCTTCTTCAGGTCTGGGAAAAGTACTCAAAGTGTCACAGCTAAATACAAGGTGGAACAGACAGTTATATCTCAGCATCATCCTTCAATATATTTTAAAGAACCATCTAGCACAGCAACATAGAACCCAACAGATTAGAAAAATTGAATGGCACCCTTGAATCAGTTCAATGAACACTTTGGAAGATGTCAGGTATAGCTGTACTCCACTGCTATTGTGAAATAGGCATGAAATCACTATTAAGGCAGATAAAGGGGGAAGGATTCATGTCTTTTCTCACTTAGGAAACTGGCTATATTAGCCAGTCCCTAGGTACATCACCAGAAGTTTCTGGAGGTGCACTGGTAGTGATATGCTTGGAAGGAGGGAGGATTTCTGATTACTGGAAGATAGGGTGGAGCAAGTCTCAAACATTCCCTCCTAGGTAGCTCCATTCTCGTTCTCCATCCAGCCTTCCCAATGTGACCTGCCTTATCCTGCTCACAGCTCTCGGTTGACCACCACCCCTGTTTGTGACCAGCAGCGGTAAGGTGGATTACAGTTGGGAAATCAGTCTGAAAAGATAGAGGGATGACCTGGCATAGTGCTGGTAGCAGTAGGAGGAGAGTAGGGAGGTGGATGAGGAGATTAGGCTGTTAGTCTGTCAGACAGGAGGAGATGGTTGGGGATTCTGATGTCTGCAGGAGTATTTAGGATGTCCTCCATATTTGGGGATAAGGATGGTGAGTATCCTGCTGGTGCGGAGAGGTGTTGAAGTTGAGTCTTCACAGCAATAAAAGATGTTGAAATCTATCTAGCTGACTTCCTAACATAGGAAACGAGATATACACATCTTAAATTTTAAAAAAAGCGTGATATGACCATTAATATTGTGTTTCAGAAAGCTTACTTTGATGCCTCACTATTTTATATCTGTGTGAATATTAGTGCATTTAAACCATCTCTCCATTTCTAAGGAGATTTATTGAAGTTTTACTTTGGTAAAGTCAGAATGTATTTATGGCATCTGCAATTTCCTGTTATGTAAAACTGAAATTGAGAACTGCTCTTCTGCATTTTATGTTTATAGCATGTGTGTATCTTGTGTTTGGGTTGGCATATAATCTGTGTAGAGAGACATTTTTAAAGCTTTTATACCTTCTGTAAAAATTAAACACTGATTTTTTTTCCATGGATTTTTGTATTTACAGGGGAGTTTGACACAGTACAGAGCCCCTCAACACCAATCAAAGATCTTGATGAGAGAACGTGTCGGAGTTCTGGGTCAAAGTCTCGGGGTAGAGGGCGGAAGAATAATCCATCACCCCCTCCGGACAGTGACTTGGAGGTATGCCCTCTGGTAACTGATGAATGGTAAACTGAAGGTAGATTCAGCAAATTAAAGCAGTGGAAACAGTTTAAAGCTTTAAAAATGTGGCATGAGCTATATGAATCATTAACTGAAAGTACTAGATTTCTAGTAGTTGCTTTACATTTATACAATATGGGGCAGATACAGCGTATACATGAATATGCTGAAAGTAAGATAGTGTCAACGTGATACATACATGCATATTGTCTCTTCTAATTTAATGTGGAATAGATCTACAAAACAATTTAAGGTTTCTTTGTTCATATTTTTTCTGATTAACTTCTATTTTGTGTATTGTTTAACTTTCTTTTTTAAAATAAGAAAATTCAGATGTATCAATCCAATTATCTACATATTCAGTGTAAAAATATGCATTACAAAAAGGAGTGCATAAATATGAGACAGCCGTATTTGGCCCTAATCCTGCAAACACTTAAGGACTACTTTAACTGTACCCCTGTAAGTAGCGTCATTGACTTCAGTAGTTATGCACCACTATTTGAGAGATCAAGGCCATAGCAAAGAAACATATCTGCGTAAGGTACAAGATGAAGTTTTAAAACTCAAGTGTCCTAGCAGTGGAGTGATGATATTCTTGTTACCTTTGTGTTAGCAGTGTTCTGACATAGTGTGTGACAGAAGGAGAACAACACTCATTGTATACATAGTATATTCCAGCACTGGGATCAGAGAAATGTTCTGCACATTTGTGTGATGTGCCTCCTCCCACTGTGATACTGGTACTCAATGCTAATATCATTGGACTGCTCCACCCCATTTATGTAGTACATATCTCCACATATATCACCAGAAGTCAACTTTGTTATCACTTGGCTATTCCAGCCCCTGCATCTCTACTGGAAGGACAGGGTTGACCATAGCATTTAGCATCAATCCCAGATGCCATATCTTTTTGTACAGAAGATGAGGAATTTTATCCTGATTTTGGACAAAATTTTTTTGGTAGTTTTCCACAAACTATTTTTTTAAATTAACCAGTTGTAATTTTTTACATTTATGGGAAGATTTCTATTTTCCTTTCCTTAGTTTCATTTTCAGAAAAAAACAGCCTCTTACCAACGCTAAGAAATTGCCCTTAAAACAAAATAAAAAGATAAAATAAGATATTTTGTCCAAAAATATTATTTAAATTCCTTATTCTGTGTGAATTACTGTGGCGTAATAGCACTTGTGGCATGTAGAACTAGCACCAAGAGTTGATATTATCTCTATTGGAGGAACACATTGAAATCAATGTGAGTTGCACATAAGAATCTGAGAGCAGAATTTATCCTTAAATTAATAGCTCTTTACAACAAAGTAATTGACCCAAAGTATACTGACATCTGTAGTATGTTAGAGAGACAAAGTGGATGAGATAATATCTTTTATTGGACCAGTAAAATATTCTATAGTATGTGACGTATTTGAAACCTTGTAAAGATTGTAGAGTAATTAAAAGCTTAGTGTCCTCCATGATTTTGTATAGATTATTTTAAGATACACTGTCAATATTGATTTTCAGAACAAACCTACCCACTTAAGGGCTTATTTAAAGCACCGGACATGACTGATTTGATTTTGGATCATAAATCTTATTTCCTGATTACATTAACGATTTTGTCTCCATTTCTGTTTTCAGCGTGTATTTGTTTGGGATTTGGATGAAACTATCATCGTTTTTCATTCACTGCTTACAGGATCCTATGCACAAAAATATGGCAAAGTATGTGACTCATTAAATCAACAGTAAATTCAGACTATTGATACACTTGGCATTTTTACTGTGCTTTTCATCTTCAGTGTGCCTTACAAAACTTAACTAACATTCATATGCTCTTGTGAGGGAGGGAGGTGAATAATATTAACTCCATTTTACAGACTGGTAAACTGAGGTACAGCAGTTGTGATTTGCCCAAATAGAGCAGCCGAGGGGGCAGATGAGGTGCCTACTAGGTAAGATGTGAGGTCCAATACTGAGGTAGGTGCTATAGCTATAAGGAGCAGGTTTCATTGAGTGAAAGGTGCTGACATTTCTGGGGCAGCTTTGAAAAGCTGTTGCAAATGGGTACTAGATTTGGTGGGAAAGGACAAATAACTGGCAAATTTGGAAACAGGGTGGGAAAGGAAATGAGTCAACTGGACAATGAGAAAGGTAACAGAACTGATGAATTTGCAGGGAAAGGAAAATGTTAGGTCAGAGTAAATGGATGGGAGACAGACCTGTTTAACCTTCAGCTTTAGGGTGGAGGCTCTGGGTTTATGGTGTACTCTCTGACACCTCAGCCTTCCTGGTGAGTCGCTGGTATTCTTGGATGGCTGTTGGGTTGAGCAAAGCCACTGGCTGAAACACCCTCTGCTGTGAATCATTGTACACAACTATTCCCCTCTCTGCCACTGAGGAATCCAAAGGTGGCTGAAAAAGAAGCCCAGAACAGGGAGCAATGAGCAGCCAGCAGTGAAAGGAGAGAGAGCAAGAAGCAACCCAGAAGCAGTAGCAACAGGAATTTCCTCACATACTGAGCAAGGAACATTTTATACAGATTTTCTTCAGGGTTTTTGCTGCACTGACATTGGCAGGGCTGATGGCAGAATGAATGCTGATGATTTGGCTGGGGTGGCAGCTGAGCAGATAGAGAAGTCCATGAATTGCAAGGTAGTGTGGTTATGTGAAATAGGTGTGGGGCTGTGTGAGAGAGGGAGAGAGAAAAAGCGACAGGTGTGAAGCATGTTTCTGTTAATGAAAAAAAAGGAGGGAAGAGAGTTTGGTGTTAATGCACATGTGGAGGTGTTTGCAGGAGTGTATGCATGGATATGTGTATTTGGAGACACAGGTAGTTGTTTCTCCTGGTGTTTATGAAAAGGGTGGGTTAGTATATTTTTGTCTGTCATGGAAATTCATCAGCTCAGTCCTGGAATGCTAAAATAAGATTAGCTATTCGGCTCTGGTATGAATAACACTTGTTTTACACCTTCACAGTGCCAAATCAGTGCATGTCATACTGTTTTGCCACTTATATTACTGTACATCCTACACGCTCTTCTAATGCTATTTTTACAAAAAATATAATTCCATTCTCTTTGACAAAATTACTCCTTTTTTATATCTCTGTAAATGAGAGAAGAATCAGACAAAACATGCAAAACATTTATATCACCATTTAATGTGGAGTTGCTATGCTTGACCCAATGATTCAGTTACTTGTAATTTTAATCCAAGGCTTGCAGCCTTTTGGATGGTATAACTATTCTGATGCAATATTTTCTCCATCTCAGATATTAACAATTAAGAAAATATTTATCATTATTGGTGCAAAGTTTTTAAACTGAAATATGTTACAGAGCTATCAATAATTTCTGGATAACTTTGAAAACTATTCTAGTGACAATTGTGCAGAGATATCTTCTTGGTTTCCTTCTCTTGGGTTTTTTTCTTTTTTTCCCCCCATATCTGTAGGGACATTTAGATGAAATCAGCATCACTGCTTTGTAAAAACTCATCTGCTCCTGCAATTTATTCCCCATCAAAAGCCAGAATATGTGGTAATGACTATTTACAGCCACCAGTTGTGATATCAGATAGAGATTATGAATTTATTTCCATGGGTCCGAAGTAACTCAAGTGAAAGTGAAATTAAGTGATTTATGCTACTGAGATTAGAATCAGGATCCAAGACTTCAAGTGACAATGAATCAAGACAGAGGATTTCTTAAATAAAAAAGATCCTGTTTTCATACTGCTAGACATAGTAAAATAAAAATCATAGGGATACAGAGTCATTCCCAGAGTAAATTAAGAAATGGCAGATATTTTCTTTTCTAGAGTAATTATCTTCCTAGTATTATGGTAAACATATTTAGGATGATAATGTATCATTAAGCCTCAAATATGTAATATATTCTTGTCTAATATTTTATATGTTACTGTATATATTCTTTTTTTTATATGGAGGAAGGATGGTTCACTGGTTAGGAACTAGACTGAGGCTTGGGAGACTGTGTTTCAAGTCCTTGCCCAAATCACTTAGCCTCTCTGTGTCTCAGATCACCATCTGTAAAATGGAGATAATCATCCCTACCTTGAAGAGGTGTTGTAAGGGTGAATACATTAAAGATAATGTGGCACTTAGATATTATGGTAATAGAGACCATATAAGTACCTAAAATCTAGTTATACTTCATTGTTTCAAAAAACATGTTGGGCATTGATCCTTTATTGTGATTGTGCTGCTCCAGTGGCACAAAGATGGTTTAAGGCCAGTTTAAACAGACGGTGGTACAGAATTAAAGCAGTGAGTCCTACGCCTTCCCCTGTGTTGTCTCCTAGTATTGGGAGCAGCACAGCTCCCAACCTGTGCCTTGATGTCTGGCTTTAAATTGTCAGAGTACTTTACCCTGTGTCCCCTGATTCTCAATTTCTTTCTGTATATTGTGTTGTCTCGTATTGTTTAATAAAACAAATTTTCTCCCAAAAGAGAAAAGACAAGATAAAATGAGACAGAAGGACACAGGTCTCTCAGTATGTTTTTCAAAGTTTTCTAGTGAGTGATTAGCATGGTGCTGCTATAAATAGGGAGAGAGCATTTTATGGCGAACAGAGTGGTCAAATTGCATTTTCAAGGTGTGAAATTCTGGGATTATACTGGCACTTAAATGGACTATTTTCCAAGGTTTCACCTTTGTTCTACTAGTCTAACATTTATACAGACACTCTGAATGTACAGATTGATATATATGCACACCCTCAACTATTCCCCATCTAAACACAGACCTCCCATCTCTTGTCCTTCTCTTCGCCCTGTTTCTTGCTGTGACCATGAGGAAACAAAATATCTATCTTTTAGGCCTTACTGTTCTACTGTCATCATGGCTGTGAATGGAAATGCACAGAGTAGAGAGCCGACTTAGCTCAGTGTCACAGTCAGACTGGCAAACCGTGTGTAAGCAAGGCCGGTACAGAGCCATAGAGGGACCAGCAGATTAAAAATTCTTCTTTTAAATCTCACCCTACTCCTCCGCAGGCAGTAGCCTAAGGGAGAAGAGAACAGTGATCCTGATTTCATTTTGGACTTCTATATGGGACTGCATATAGTCTGGAAGGTGTCATCTAGCCCGGTCCCTTGAACTGAGGCAGGACTAAGTAGTAGCTAGACTGTCCCTGACTGGTGTAGTATAAATAGTAGTAGTAGTAGTAGTACTATTAACAAACTGTGACAGATTGAATGAAGATTTTTTTTAACATTATGAGCAAGATTGTAAATGTCTCATTAAAATATATGGCAAATTGCTTCTTCACGGGAGGGAGCCAATTGAAAGACTAGCTTGCAGTTTTCCCCTGAAGCGAGAAAGGCTTTGCATGTTTGAGTTTGGTCAGTGCAGAGCTACAAGATATTAATTAAAAAGCCAAAAAGTCACAATTAAGTGATTTTGTCTGATTTTTTTTTTTGGACTTTCCAGCGTTAATTATTTTATGTATTCTAAATATGTCTGTCTCTCAGCTTGTAAGGTAAGGTTACTTTGCTCATCTCATTTGTTGATGCTCTTCATGCACCATAAAATTAGTACACTTCTATTTTTAATTATTTACAGCAGTAGCAAATTATGATCATTGGTATCTGAGCTGTTCGGTTATGACCTGTGTGGCTGATGATGGTTTTTGCAGCTGAGCACCAGTTGGCACATATAGTTTTCTACAATGCTAAACTCTTAAATAAGGATTTGTTGATGTGACAGGACATGTGTTAGGAGACTGTCATCATCTGTTGAATTTTATGAGGTACATTCCTGTTCTCTTATTAACAATATGTATTCTTCTCTCGATTATGTCCCAGTGATTTCTCACTGTTTTGGAGCTGAATAAGCTGTGCTTAGTGTTAGCATTTCCAACGTGTTAAAATCATTTATTTCTTTAAGGTCAATCCAAAGGGCAAAGATGCTCCAAAAAATACCATAAGTCAAAGTTCAGGCTGGTAAAAAAGAACAACTGCCTTTCATGGCACTGCAGAAGAAAAAGTCTTAGTTCTCCAAACTTGAATGTGTGTTACAGAGAATTCAGGATGATGTTTTAAACAGCCTTAAAAATAAGTGCAAAATATGACAGTACAATTCAACAGACCAAACCCTACAGTATATTTTAAGAGAAAAGTCAAAATTCTACTCTATAGTGAAAATGTACAGAACCTACGAACTTTTTTATCCTGTAGATAATCACTGTTACAATTTGAGTCAGGTGTAAGCTAGTGCCAAAATGTATTAGGCTTTTTTCAACAATTTTCTGATTTTTCTGATCCACCTACATCTTTTGTTTCCAGTTAATACCTTTTTTATTATTTTTTTTTTATTATTAGTGTACAAGGGGCTCAGGGGATTGATGATTGCTGGGACCCTACCAAATTCACAGTCCATTTTGGTCAGTTTCAGTCTTGGGATTTTTTAAATAATCGATCTCATAGTTTCAGATGTTTACCTCTGAAGTTTTATGGTATTGTAACCGTGGGGGTCCTGACCCAAAAGGGGTGATGAGATTGCACCCTTACTTTTGTACTGCTGCTGGCGGGCGGCGCTGCCTTCGGAGCTGGGTGGCCAGAGAGCACTGGGATCACAGGGCATGGGGAGATTGTTACTTGGAGTAGGAGGCAGGGCCAGCCTTACAGTTGGGCGACTGCCCAGGGCCTCATGGTCAGGTGGGTGCTGTGGTTCCCTCCCCTTCTCTTGCAAGCCCAAGGCGCCTTTAACACCTGAAAACTGGGCCCAGAGCCAGGGAAGGCAAAGCTGAGGATGTCCCAGCTGAGGGCTCCTACCACAGCTGGTGACCGCTACATTAGTCCCTGCTAAGCTGGAGAGGGACAGGCCTTCCTGCAGGGGCCACTCCCAGGGCCAGGTCAGACCCACCTCTGGCTGCAGGAAGCTCTGTGGCTGTGCTGCCTTCAGAGCTTCCTGCAGACAGGGAGGTTCCCAGAGGTGGGTCCCATCCCTCCCCAGCCCAGCTGGGACAAGCAGCTGGAGCCCGGCACATGGTAAGGAGCCCCTCTCCCCTACAATAGCCAGATTTTATGGGGGCAATCAGATTTCACAGTCCGTTATGTGTTTTTCACAGCCTTGAATTTGGTTGCGTCCTAGTGTTAACTGGTTCAAATTTGGCTAGCCTTGTTTGTGATTGAAACATGGCAGCTGTTTTGATGGCATATGATAACAAGTTGGTGGTATCTTACAGGACAAATGCACACACCCTAAAAAATCACCACCAGAATTAACACTTCATGATCACCCTTTGATGACAGTCTCTGAAGAGAGCCCAAAAGTAGAGACTGGCCCATGAAGACCACGCTATCCTCTCTCTCTAGTGATTGTCGCTCCAGGTCAGAGTTGCATCACATTAGCTGGGAGGTTTAAGGATACTTGTTACTACCCATGCTAGACCATCTCCCAGCTGCCACCTCTCACCAGCACTAGTATACTTTAAAAAAAATCATTCAACTGCATTGATTGTTTCCTATATTTCAGTCAGATGCCTCAGGACTTCTCATTTTGCTCTTATATTCTCTTGTTGTCAAGCCCCTACTTTCATCCCAGGAATGACAGACAGGAACTCCCTGCAGAGTCCATCAACAGCGCACTCTCTTCCTCTTCTCCAGCCTCCATAACACCCTCCCAGAATGAGTCTCCCCAAAGAGAGACAGTTGGACTTGAACCTGAGGCTCCCACCTGACACTAGAAGTGCCATTAGGCCAGCAACATTAACATTTAACTCTAACATTTCCACTTGTGAGGCCAGGTTGTTCCAAGGGACAGTGCTATTCCTATTAAGTTTAGCCCTTTCATAGGTGTGTTCTCACACCATTGTTCATCAAGTTTTTTATGTTGATTTATACATAACTAGACAATAATATAAAAATAGCTTGTTTTCATTGTATTTGAATACAATAAGAAAAAGGTTCTGTGAGCATTTCTTGCCAACACCTGCTCGTCCTGGTGATATTGAACAGTACGCTGCCACAAATGAAACTAAGTTAGGACTTTATCTAGGACCCTATAATGATTCTCTCCTCCTCAAAACGTAAATATTGGTTCTGCTGAGATATTTTTACTTAGTCTCCTAGGAGGCATTCCAATGATGGCTCAATCTAGCACAGAAGTCCAGACACTCTGGCTCCAATTTATACCCTCTAACGTAACTAAAAGCATTGGTATTTTTGCTACAGAGAAGAGCTGTAGCTGATCCAGACTCCATTGAATACTAGTAATATCTGGCTACAGAGCATGCCTGTAAAGGCCAAAGGGCTGCTGCTGTTGTTTTTTTAATTCAGCTATTATTTTTTTATATGTGGAGTAATGCAGCATATATTAGCAAAAGTTCAGTCTGCCTCATTAGATTTATTTTATAGCTGTGTTATGTATAACTACTGTGAGTGCCTCTTTGCTTTTTCCCTCCTTAAATTTCTTGCTTCCTTTTCCATATTTTTCTCTTGTCCTGTGTTAGTTTCAAAAACCAGTCAGAGAACAAACACTTCAATCTCCCTGGTCATTTGATTACAGACCTAAATGTCGCTATATTACAACGACAAAAACTTGAAAAACAGACTCCAACGAGAGACTGCTGAATTGGAATTAATTTGCAAAAGTACACCAGTAAACTAGGCTTGAATAAAGACTGGGAGTGGATGGGTCATTACACAAAGTAAAACTATTTCCCCATGTTTATTACACACACACACACACACACACACACACACACACACACACACACACACACACACACACACACACACACACACACACACACACACACACACACACACACACACACACACCCCTTGTCAGCTGCTGCAAATGCACCATTTTGACTACAAAAAGTTTTTTTCTCTCCGGCTGGTAATAGCTCACCTTAACTGATCACTCTTGTTAGACTGTGTATGGTAACACCTATTGTTTCATGTTCTCGCTGTACATTATATATATATATATATATATATATATATATATATATATATATAGCTTCCTACTGTATTTTCCACTGAATGCATCCAATGGCTCTGCGAAAGTCCACAAAAGCTATGCTCAAATAAATTCGTTAGTCTCTAAGGTGCCACAAGTACTCCTGTTCTTCTTGTGAGAAGTGTTCACCTACAGATGATAGAATGTTTTTGTATGTTATTTTCCAGTGTGAGTTCATTTGAGAGCATAGTTATTTTCTGGTTTCACACCCACATAGTTGCTACTGGGGCATTTAGGTCATTGGATGAGGTACACCA
Source organism: Gopherus evgoodei (assembly GCF_007399415.2). Taxonomy (NCBI): domain Eukaryota; kingdom Metazoa; phylum Chordata; order Testudines; family Testudinidae; genus Gopherus; species Gopherus evgoodei. The sequence continues at coordinate 112,557,258 of NC_044324.1, forward strand.
CATGTTGTGACAGACATGTGTCTCATTTACATCTTTCAATTACAGTAAAATATAACTGGAATATTGTGTTAAAAACAACTATATTATGATGCAGTCATTTGCAGTCCAGTTCCACATAGAAAGGAGAAAACAAATGAAAAGGGCTAAGAGCCCCATCTTGCAAGCAATGTTCCTAACTTTACATGCATGAGTAGGCCCATTGACAGACTACATATGTGAGTAAAATTATGCATGGGCATAAACATCTGCAGGATTGGGGTCAATCAGCATATTGCAGAAATAAGAGTTGTGAATTTCATATTTAAGGGGGGGAAATTCTCTTAACATTCACTGAAAAGTGTTTCAAGTGGTTAGAGAAGAAAACAATGTTTGTCTCATACATCTAGCCAGTTTGTTCGTTTCTAAAACTACTAGTCTATTTCATGATGATAGTTAACATCCAGTGGTTTATTCCTTGAAGGCAGTATGGCCTAGTGAGGAAGACACGGAGCTATCATCTCTCAGCTCAGGTTTCTGTCCCCAGCTCTCCTACAAACATCCCATGTAACCTCTGGCAAATATATTCCTGCACTTTTATCCAAATACTCTTGATGCCAAGTGGGCATTTTAGTGGAGAATTTAGGAAGAAGCCATTTTACAAGGTCCTGGAGTTTCGTTTTCTTTTAGAAAAATAGGTTGGACCAGTTCAGAAGTCAACATGAAAATATTGAAGTTGAATAGTGAAGCTGACAGAGAACTGGGTCTCATTTCCAACTAATGACAATTTCTTAAACACTTCACTCTTCTTGCCCTTGAAATCTGCTTCTTGCCTGGGCCAGTGCCAAAATATGTCTTTCAAATTTTGCCGTTCTGTTTTAAGTGGGTCAGAGCAGAAACCAGTTTTTATTCTTTGTTTGCAAAGTGCCTACCGCAATGGTGGCCTGGTCCTTATTGGCAAAATCTTTGTTCATAACACAAATAAAGGATGATTTGTGGTTTAGAGTGATTCTGCTGACAGAGGGATACAAAATGTTGCATTATTTCTAAAGACAGCAATTTTAAGTCTTTTAACCACAAAGTACTTAAAAGATTCAGAAAACTCTGTAGCTGTCAGCGAGTGAAATGTGGCTTTGTTCTCTCTCTCTTTTTTTTTTTTTTAATTACAAGAGGATCATATCATGCTTATAATGGGAGTATGGTGGCAGCCTAAACTATGGAGAGTCTAACTCCTGTCTATAATAAACTCAAACAGCTGCAGACCTTGTCCAGCAGGAGGCCTTTACAACGTGAATTAAAAGAAGAACTCTGTTAGCTGTGAGTTACAGAAAGACCTTTATGTGTTTTCCCAGTACTGTGGGTCTCCCAATCAGTAGTGCCACGAAGTACATGAGATTGGCTAAGGGGACCAGAAATCCACATTTGTTGGGAGCATGAATTACAAACACAGAGGGGGAGTTTGTAATTTGGTCAGGTGAGTGCCTGCAGTGAAAGGAGGATAGATAATGGGGTTGTGTGGGAGGAAGGACAGGTGTTCAGTTGGAGTAGTAGTTGTGAATTGGGCCAGGAAATGTTTTTGGAGTAGCAGAACAGTAGCAGAAAACTGGTATTGGAAAAATGCATAGGTGGGATGGAAGCTATTTCTCTAAAGTGAAACTTGTTTGGGGAATGGGTGAAGATTCCAACTGTTGTTTGTTTTCTCATAAAGCGTAGATATTAGAAAAGACCTTTTAAGTCATCTCCCCCTTGCATCATATGCCATTATTCCATACAATACAATATCTAGTGAGTTTTTTCTAGTCCAGTTTTACATGTCCTCACTGAAAAGGCTTCTGACACTTAGTTTAAGAAACTATTATGTGGCCAAATGTTCAGAAGATTTTTCTGATTCAAAATGAAGTACTATGGTGTAATGGATGGTGTAGCAGACCGGATGTCAGAGGATGTGTTGTCTGTTCCTGGCCATGTCACTGACTCACTGTGAATGTAGAAAAGTCACTTAACTTCTCTGTACCTTAGTTTCTCTGTCTGTAAATGGGGAATAAAGATATGACCACATCTGTATAAAATGCTTTCGGGTCCTTGGATGAAAAATGTAAACTATTTTTATTAAAATACATATTCCCTTTCCTAAATTCATCTTATGACTTCTAATGAGCAATTCTCCTCCTTGGTACAGCTGTAAATTATTTAGTTAGACTTTAATATTTCACCTCTGCAAATATGTAAATAGTTATGTTTCTCCTCAGCCATAGGTTAGCCAATCTATCAATATTTAGCTTTTTTAGGCTATGTTTCATAAACTAATCCTTTCAGCACCCCAAGCGTTTTGCTGTTATTCTGTGAACTCCCTTCAACACATCAATCCCTAATCAAAACTTTATGGTAAAAAAGATTATACCCAGAGAATTTTAGAGAAATCTCTGCAAAATGTTGGCATACAGCAACTTTTGAATAGCTGCTACCTGAATGAATTGTAATTAATTGTAATTAAATATCTAACCTAATTTTTCATTTTCTAGGATCCACCAATGGCAGTAACCCTGGGCCTGCGAATGGAAGAAATGATTTTTAATCTTGCTGATACACATTTATTTTTTAATGACTTGGAGGTAAGAATCTACGGTCTGTAACATTAACTGTTTCATCCCAGAACATGACACTAAAGGCTTGCTACCTATTAGTATTTCTTACATGTAGCAATATGGACATTACTTTGGGGTTAGTCCTACTCACTGAACAGTCACAGGCAGTCATACTGCAATAATTTCTACAGCATCGGGGTACTTACGTGAAGAGTGGGGACATCCTCAATATGTCACCTCTGTCCCTTGCAACAGTTCTTTGTGCTGTAGCTGTTTGTGTTTAAGTCTGCAGATTTTGCTGCATCTGCAATATTATCCTGAGAAGGGACCCATTTGCCTCCCACCTCTTCGTTCTGAGCCCAGGTGGTCCCCTTTTGCCTCCAAAAGACTTTATCTGAACAGAAGAGTTTGAAGTCTTCTCCTTGAACTCCTCCTTTGTTGCCTGCCTCTTGTCTTTCCCATGTTCTCAGAGTAAAAAGAGCTACCTTTCCTTTTCAAGGGAAGAAGGAGGGTTCTTATTCTTCTCAAAGACTCTCATCAGTGAGTTTTGATAATAATAATCATGACAGACTTTTAGTCATGAATAGAGAATTTGGACATAATCATCATTCATGTGTCTAAAAAAGTATCAGAGGGGTAGCCGTGTTAGTCTGGATCTGCTTTTTCTAAAAAAGTAGAAATTGAGAACAAACCCTAAAATGTCTCCAGATCTCCAATTTCAAAACCTTACCCTTAAAATAAGAAAACTCAGGTGCAAATTTTCTTTTCCCATTCTCAACTCTCTGAAGAGCATTGTGGGGTTAGGGTTGAAGATTCCAGACAAGAAATGCACATCAGTAAAATACACCACAGTTAGACGTAGGAATTTTTTATTTTTATACATGTTCATTTCATTATTAAAATATTCTATTTCCTTCCCCACAGCCAATATAACAGATAGACTTTCCTAAACTCTGTTCAGAGGCTTCTGGGTTCCCTTCAGATTTATTTTTGGTCTAAAAGAAAACTGGGAGTTTTCAGACTGTTCTTTACCATTTTTTGTATGTCATCTGCTTAGTCAGACAAGCTATTATCAGGATAATGAACCTCAGTTTCCTAATTAGGATGTCTCTCAAGGAGGTCCAAATCCTTATTCACCCATCCATTTCGAATTCTTCCACTTATGAGTTGGCCTTCAACATGTTTAATTCATAGCCCTTAATCCTGCATGTATTCTCCCCACAAAACATGGGGAGAAAGGAATCTGATGGATCGAAGTATTTTCCTTCCATTGGGGTGGGGGCTCTCCTAATAGGCACTTCCCTTTGTTCCACAGCCAATAGGGAAATCAAGAAGTACCAAGCTGATGTTGTCTTTATTGCCCTTTGCAGACCTCATTGTCTCTGGTTCTTCCAAAGTCACAAAATAAATGTCCCAAGCTCAGATCATTCTCTTTACCTTCAACCTTTTTTCCCAAGACCTGTCCTTCACCTGAGCTTTACCTCCCTTCTCCAGCAGTATGAAATCTGAGAACGGAAACCCTGGCTGTCCCTCAGCTAATGTGTGTTTTATTGCAGTCTAAGTGAGATATCACTTGACCATGCAAAAGCATTTGGTGAATATTCTCTTTCTGGTGCCCCACAGCTAGGGATAGATTCTAAACCAATTTTGCAAAGCATTGCTTAGTTTTCCTTGTAATGAACCTTTGCCCTGGTATGCTCAGATTTCAAATGGCAGCTGTAAGAATCCTAAATTCCTCATTAGCATGTGCCCAGGTTTCTTCAAGCTTGTGCTGAGTTCAAGGCACCAGTAAGCTCCCTCTTCCAAAGTGGAACTTCTCCTTGATTCTGTATTGGCTTTATTGTTTTCTCTTTGAGCTATTTGCTGAAGCTTCACTTTTTGTTTTCTTTCTCGCTATTAAAGTTATCTTCTTTGTAACTATCATGTCACTTTATAGGTTTAACAAACAGGGCAATTTCCATGCAGGAGCACCAACTCCTGTTTTTTCCTGATATGCTTATTTTAACACCTTGCCCTAAAAGTTATTCTCAAGCTCCTTTTGGAGTTTGGCCTGAATCAAAACATTTTCCCATTTTAGATAGCTTGCAAAGTTTCTTTTGGGATGTAGGTGAAGCTTTTTGTCCAAGAATCTAGCATTCCAATTAGATTAGTTTAAGCCAAATTTCTTGAATGTCTGTATGCAATTAAGTATTTGTTAGCCTCAGCACTACTGCAAAACCAACTGTTTGTATTACAAGGTAGGGTCAAAAAAAGTTTCCAAGACCTCTGTTTTGAAATATATCAGAAGGCCAACAGGACTCTCCACCTTTCCTGAAGTCACAACTCCGGAAAATCAGTAGCCACCTCAGAGTTAGTAAGGGTCTGGACAACATACACAAAAATCTGCAGGATGGCCTCTGGGAATCCCTTTACCTATGGAGGGAATCTCTCACCTCTCTAAGATTTTTAATAGTGCTCCTTGATTAGGTAATTTAGATCTTCATGATGATTGGCCAATCTGCTGTTCCTCCTTTCTAAAAGCTCTACTGAGTTCTGTTTTATTTTTTTATTCTCTCCCCACTCTTTCTTTTCCCCTTCCCTCAGGAGTACAGTTGTGGTTGGATACATTGGGTTAAGCAGGATGTTCTAAAATCAGTCACTCTTGGTTTAGCCCAGTCTCCTTTAGTTGTTCCTTCCACAAGCTCTGCTGTCCAACATGCTTTGTTTCCTAGGTTTTATGCCCTGGGCAGCATTGGCCAAGAAGAGTACATCTGTCTCAGATGGGGAGACATTCTCAGATATAACTGGGTCCTGAGTTGTTGATGGTCTTAAATATCAAGACCCAAGGCCTTCAATTGGCATTGGAGGTAGTGAAATGAGAGGCAGGTGAGGGGCAGAGCACCAGTTCTCACATCAGCTGAGGAGCTGAGCCCCCATGTTATGCAAGAGCTGGAGCCTCTTTATTCCTGTCATCTTCATCCCCAAATATAGCACATGACAGTAATATAGTCTGGAGGTGACCAATGTGTGAATTACGTGCCCCTCTACTTACCTTTAGTCACAAGGTTCTCTAAGATGTTCTCTTCATAACCCTTTTTATCCTTTTCCCTCTCGTTTGATTCAGCCACTACTTGCCAACTGCTAGTAATAACATCCACCTGGATATTACCACCTGCAAAATCTGCTCCCTATTTGTCGGCTTGTAATTTCCAGAAGTTCCCGTGCGTTGAGGTATTCCTCTGGAACCTGGTAACCAATGCTCTAGTCAGTAATGCTTCTGCTATTATTTGAGGCTGGGTTTTACTTTTCTCCAGCAGTTTCATTCTTGGAGTATAAATTTTAGATAGCTCAAAAAGTATCATTTGGGACCATAGTTGGTGACCTTGCCTTAAATACAGTGGCTGCATGCTCTAGAAAATTCTTGCAGCAGAGCCATTTTAGACTGCTTAGAGGGTGGGGCCAGCCCAGTAGTAATGTCTGGATTAGTGGCAATTACATTCATTAGAAGATTGTTGTACAGGTAAGGAATAAAATTATATATTGTCCTACACAAATATTAAGTCTAAGGATGACTGAGAAATTTTTGGTAGAAAGTAATTCATTTCTAATGCTTTCCCCAGCACCATCATCACAAACACATGCACAAAAATCAGTGTCTACAAATAGTAGTAGTAGTAGTAATTGGGACTTGGACCTGTCTGTGTGCAGCAGTAAAATAGTCTATTGCTATTTATTGTAGTTTTATCATAAGTTGTGGGAAAACCAAATTCATACAGTTTAAAGGAATATACATATGTAATATTGGTTTAGAGAGCAAGGAGGGTAATGAGGTATGAAAAATCTATAAATTCTTTCTCATGTTGAAATGAAAAAAAGTCGACCTATGCTATTTTTTCTTTCATATAAAAGAGGGGAAAAGTTCAAGTAACAGTTTAAATAAGCCTCAAAACTTGGCAGGCAATTCAGTCCAGTTTTAATACTGAGGCATGTACATGAAATGGGTGGTTCTGTACATCCTGAAAATGTGTAGTGCTGAATATCTGCAGTATAATAGCATTTTTGTTTTCAGTGCAGTGAGTCACTGTTTTTACTGGATAATGAAATTACTATCCATTCCAAGAGGATAATTTTTACAGACAATTTGTAGGCTCTGCACTTTCAGTAAAAGTTTCAAGCTCTAAAAATTCCTACAGGTAATTAACTGCATCGAGGTGTTATTTAAATAAATATTACTGCAAACAAAAGTCAGCTCTTGTACCTGGACTAATTCTGTACACACATAGTAATAGAAAATATATTTTATCTTTCTTAGTTTTGAACTTGCACAGCCAGTGACCCACTGTGACTTGAGTGTAGCCAGTTCTGTAGCTGTTATGAAAGGTATTTTACCTTAAAATTCAAATTAACAGAGAGCTCTTTTCGCCCCCCATTTCTGTCCCATCTTTCCTGTAAACAAGTTACAATCTCCTAATGTTGTGCAATAAGCTCCTTGTTTCCACTGGGAAAAGGAGGGAACTGACTAAAATCTATACAAAATTTTGAACTTGGCTTTATGATGAACTTGAACATTTTTGGTATGAAAGTTTATCCAAATGTTACAAGTACATTGGTCTAACGTGGCTTTTTAAAAATCAAGAAGAAAGGAGAACTTCAGTAGAACAGAAAGAGCACATGAGTCAGTTCTAAGGTCTCCCTTATGAGTATTCAGTAATGCACCAAAGAAAGAAGCAAGTAATAATGCTCCCATAGCTCTGAAACAATTGGTTAAGAGGGTGAGCCATAGACTCAATGAGTAGGGGGAACTGGAAAACCACATGTATTTAGATCCTATGGAAACTGAAAAACCCTCTTGCAGAGACCAGCAGCAAGAAAGTCAGGAAACTGCATGCTCTTGAACCCACTTTCTTTCCTCCCTGTAAATTGATGGATTTGAATCTGGCTTTCAAGATGTAAGACAAAAATTCAAAGTAGAAGAAAAAGGTTGAGCCTTTGCCACCCACTCATAGTCAATTTTGCTGATAATTTCATTAAATACATCTCTGGAATTTTAGATGTTGGTTGTGTGCCAATTATTGGGTCCATTCCAAACAAAACTATTTTCTAGTACTAAAATGTACTCTAACTCCAGTACTCATTATAAAATAGCTGAACAGTTTAACAAAATCTGAACAGCAATACACACACACTTCTTTATTCATGCATGCTTTGTGTATCCTTCATTTCCTCACCACACACAAACTCACAGGGTCAGATACCTTTACACCCCTGACTAATATGTTACTCTGTGAACAATCGCACAGAAATCAATGGAGTTGCTCTGAAGTATGATGACTGCTTAACATGAGTAAAGATATCAGAATCTATCCGAATGTAATATGGAGTGTGATTTTAGTTTGCCCAAGATCAACTGTGTGGTATTTCCACCACTGGCACTTCTCCATAGGCACAAACAATAGTGAGGGCAAGAGAGCAAGAAAACTGGTCCTTTATTTGTATCTGGCAAATTTGTCTCTCCCCCTCCCCCCATTTTCATAGAAAAACTTTGTTTAAGGCTCTGAATTCCAATAGTGTTTTGCTAGTTCCTGTCAGAACCAGGAAGTCCAGAGGTCCACTGAAAGTTGTGTGTTATCTGAACTTTTTAAAATGCCAAAATATTTTCTGTTTAGAGTGGGTTGTTTTTTTATTTTACCAGCATCAGTTTGTGCAAAGCTACTACTATTTTTCCCAGTGTCTATATTTATATTCTATAATATTCTGCACCCTGTGATAATCCCATCCCATTTAGAGAGAGAAAATACATTTTATTACTCCCAAGGAGAGAACAACCCTTGAACTCATGGAGCTCTTACATTCCTATGGCAGTTACATGATTGGGTTAAGCCAAACATGTAGAATTTGGCTGCTTTGGGTATATTACAGAATGATAAATCAAAAATACGACTATTAAATGATGTCAGCATTAATTTTGTCCACAAATTGGTTTTTAAATCTAATCTGACTTTAACATGCTTACTTCGCGTGTGGAAAAAAAATCATTAACTGTTGATATTAAGGCAATAGAGTGTTGGACAAAAAATTCTTATGAAAATTCCAAAAGTAACATCTCTAATTAGATGTCCTGCCTTCCCAGTTTAAATTCTAAATTTTCAGTGTGTATATTCTGAAATTTCTCCTTTCTTCAGATTTTAAATTTTCTTAGCAGTTGTACTAGACTGAGCTTTGAGACTTCTAAAATGTGCACATCTTGACTGATGATTTTGTTTGACGATGACTGAGATAGCTCGTCATTTAAGGGTATGCACTTCTGTAAGTGGAAAGCTCAGCCTAAGTGATTACATTAACATTTGAGTTAAAGCAGTAGAGTGGGTGAATCAGTTTTCAAAACCATCTCTCAACCTTTTTTTAAAAATTAGAAAAAAGTTGACTGTTTTTCAGTGTAATCTTTTAATCCAAATGTTCACAATTGTGATTATTTTCACTTGTGACAGCATCACTTAAATACATGCAGGTAAAATCTCCCAACTAGTGAATCCATATATGTCCTTCAGATGATATACTATAACTGTGGTACAGGAAACAAATATAAAACTATCCATGCAGGACTTGTGTACACGTACACTGAGAGTATTTTCTTGTGATCCAACATTTACCTCTTTCTCTGTAACAACTGTGAACAATGGAAAAACCTTAATTAAAAAAAAAAAACCAGTGCCCGAATAAAGAAAAAGTTCTTTTTAAACTATACATTTTCTCTGTATGTTCCATTACTTCCTGTTTTTTTCTGGGACTGGACGTAGTCAAATACTACACGACAGGCTGTTTCTGTGGTTTTTTTCAGCCCAGCTGAAACCAGGAAATAGTGGAGTCCTCAAGAGCTTGATTTTGTGAGGTTTCCAAACCAAAGAGGTTTGGGTAAGTTCAGATAAGACTTGGCTAAGCATCCAGACTTTTGGAGGCTTAACAGAAATGACAGATCTTTGAGGTTCATCCATTACTAGTTTTTATTTCGAATAGAGAACAGTGGTCTGAACTGATTTTGAAATGCTGGGTTAACACACATCTTACCAACCCATCAGAAAGAGACTAGGAAAGGGTTTTTAAAAAGAATTGCTGTCTAGAATCACATTGAAGTAACAAGTACCTTATAACTTTCTTTGGTGACTCCATTTTAACTCTTAATTTGAATAGTGTAGGAGGAGTTGAAATTTCTTTTGTTTTGAAAGAAAAGGTTGTCATGATAATGAGAGTGTAGACACTGCCATCTTCTGGCACAATCGATGCTACACAGAGGTTGTTTTGTTAATGCCTGTACTAAAGACATATTGGGAAGTTTAACACATACATAAACCTTTAAAACAAGTTATCTTTTTAATTTAAATTTTAATAGGAATGTGATCAAGTTCATATAGATGATGTTTCTTCTGATGACAATGGGCAAGACCTAAGGTAAGATACACTCTTTTTCAAAATTTTATTTTTTGCAAAGATTAAAAAAGTTCATTTTACAAGAATAAATTGTATTTATTTTTAATATATTTTGGGTGTTTGCAGTACCTACAGTTTTGCAACTGATGGCTTCCATGCAGCTGCAAGTAGTGCAAACCTTTGTCTGCCAACAGGTGTAAGAGGAGGGGTTGACTGGATGAGGAAGCTGGCTTTCCGTTACAGAAGAGTAAAAGAATTATATAATACTTACAAGAACAACATAGGAGGTAAGGTTAGGATAAGTTAAAATATTATCAACCTACATTGGAAGAAGTTACTGTATGGTTATGGTAATTAAGTAATGCTACCTTACAATACCCTTGGAAACTCTACAGTGGAATTAGTGCTATTAAAATATAATATAAATGACCAGTCCAGAGTTGTGAAAGATACCCTGCCATTAAGACTGACTGCTAGAATTTTGCTTCTAGGGGACGAAAGGGGAGACCCTGGAGGATTGTGGTAGCAGCACACTTAGAGTGAAATTCTGGCCCAAATGATGTCAATGGCAGAATTCCAGTTGAGTTCAGTGGGGCCAGAATTTCATCCTTCAGACACAATTACACAATTCCCACTGATTTACTGACTGTTCCAACTACTTACAATGGTTTTTTTAGGAGAGAGTTCAGATGTCCTGCTTCCTCCCCTCTGGTGCCTTCATGCTGAGTCTGATTGGCCTATTCCCCCATCCTGCTCTTTTGGTGGGCTGGGTGGTAGCCACACTCTCTTCCAAATCCTATTGGAGATGTCCACTGGCAGCAAGCCAGGCCAGTCCACTGCATGCTGCAGCTTTAAAGCTAGAAAAGCTCTTAGAATCCTGCTGCTGTGCCCTTTCATAGACTCTGTAGCAGACCCCCCCACCCCAAGTTAATAGTCTTAGGAGGAAATCTCTGATCTCTCACAAGATGGCGGCTTCGCTACTATCATTTACACTCTTGGGCATCCAAGTGCCAGTAATAGCAGCAGTGTTGGAAGAGTTTTTGAGCTCTACTGCTACAAAAGAAGGCTGAATGAACCCAGAAGATTCCTCCTGTAAGATTTAGAGGACTAGCCAGTCTGACTCGGAAGAGCCAAGAGGGATACAGATCAATCATTCACTCCAAGAAGACATGGTCTTCTCTCCCTTACCCTGTTCCAGACACGATTAAGTGGGAGAGCCCAGGCCTGTGTGATGCTCTTGACTATTGTAACAAGACTGACTTCATTTGAGGCTCATTTAAAGAGGAACCTAAACTCAAAACTCACCTGTGAACAAAAATATATAGATTTGGCACTGCTTTAGAACCAAGTCTCACTGTCAGAAATGGGAATCATGAGTTAGGATGATGTGGACAGTGAGTTTTAGTCACTATAGTAAAGATTTCACTGAGAATTGGACTGACTTATATCTTCGCATTTTTATTAGTGAAGAGTATTTACGTACAGGAAAATGAAGCAGTAAGAGCATTGTAGGTGGTGATTGTTGCATGTCTTAAGACCAAGCTGCTTAAAATACCTGAGAAATTAATGCTGTCCAGAGTGTCATATTACCATTATGATATGGAATTTTTATATATTAAAAATACAGGAAACAAACTGACCTACAAATTTACTGGTCATTCATACAAAAGGTCCTAATGTGTCAAGAATTCTAAAGGTGCTGTATTCCATTAAAAAAAAAAAAAAGTTTGGGTCACTGAGCCACTGTGCAAGAACCTAAAGTGAACAGGATGGTTGTAATAGAAGGTATCAGTATGAGGGTGGAGTCCATATACCTAGTATATTCTGTATGTATTTTTCTTTTCCCACCACAAACGTCATTTATGCTTTATTGATTATTTAATGTATTCCACCATTTGTGGCCAATTCACACATGCATCCTGCTCCCTCCAACTTTTGTAACATGATTTTTTCCTCACATTGTGGTTTTGTTGACAAGGAAAAAGAAAACTTGACCTGGCTAAGTTATGATCAGATTTTTAAAAGCGTTCTGTCTGTCACATCTAAGGGGTCTACAAAGAGGTTGGAGGGAGGCTTTTATAGTTTGTGAGACATGATTAAGGGAAGGATGACATAAAATCTACAAATATTTCAAGGCTCCAACAGCTTCAGATACCAAGGTTGGCTATAAATGATTTAGGGTCTATAACTAGAAGTAATAAGATAATTGGGGCTGCATGTCACTAGGATATATAATATTAGTCTTGCAGCAGTAGTCGAATTGCTTTGGGGAAAGCACTAGAAAATGTACCATAGGGAAGAAACACACACACACAAACAACTGGGTATCTAAGCTGGTTATTAATGAGAGCTCAGATGGTTTTCAAACAAAATTATTTAAGTCCTAGAATCTTAAACATCCACATTACAATAGTGTGGAGAAGTAAAACTCCAATCCAGTCATCACTGAAGTCAGTGGGAGTTTATCCATTGACTTCAGTGGAAGTATTTTATCAAGCCTTAAAAGCAGAATTCAAAATAGAATAAGTTACTGCAAAATCTGCATGTTCCAGCTAAAGCACAGTTTAATTTGTTTGTTTTTCTTACTCATTTATATATAAGGTCTCCTTGGCCCTGCTAAAAGAGATGCGTGGCTGCAGTTAAGAGCAGAGATTGAAGCTCTGACCGACTCCTGGTTGACAAATGCACTTAAATCATTATCAATTATTAGCACTAGGTATGTACTTGCGTATATTGTAAGAAGATTAATATTAATTTATTTTATATTAAAAATACAAGTACCACAGCAGAATAGCCTTCATAAGTAACCCTATAGTAACAAACTAGGGAATCTGTGAAGTGGAGGGATGAAACTGCAAAGTTAACAGATTGCAGTTCTTAAAATGTACATTAAAGAGACACTTACAGTTAATGTAAGCCTAAAATGGACTTCACCTTTAAATTATGTCCTCTGAATTCAAAATCACTCTATCTTGTGTTTCTGCATAGTGTCTGCCTGTAGAGGTATCTGAGCACTGCACTGCATTAGAGCCCAGAACTCAAAGGTCTCTGTCCATTTCTGCAGACATAATAATTATGACTCTGGGGGTATGTCTACACTGCAGTGTGAGCCCAGGGTTCAGACTCATGCTCATAACTAAACCCCCTTCCACCAACACACAAATTGCTCTGACCCACGGTCTTTGGGCACCATAGTGGTAGAAGGTCCAAGCCTGCATCAAGCTATGACCGAGAGTTCAAGCCCTATTGCTTGCAGTGTAGACACAGCTACTGGACTCATGCTCTGGTAGTCTGCCCATAGTGTCCTACAGGCTGACTTTGTTTGTTCTGTAGACAGTCAAGTTTTCACACACTACACAATTAACAAAAGACTAAAGCAGCCACATTTTGGGAGGGCTCTAGGAAGTCTGGGATATGGGTGGTTGTACTCAGGCTGCATAATGCAGTGTAGACACTGGAGCCACAGATGGAGACTGAAGGTTCAACAGTTCCTAATCTGGGGTTACAAATGAGTGTAGACACTCAAGCCCTAGGTTAACAAATCCAGGATCTGCTAATGCACATGCTATTAACCCTGGGCTTACATTGAAATATAAACATACCCTGAGTAGATGTGCAGGTTTTTTTAGAGCAACTATCTGTTTAACCAAAGTAATTAAAACCCAGCATTCCCACCCCTAAGAAATAAAAATAACCTTATTGCTGGTTCTTCAACAATAATATTCACAGAGCAGTATCTGTTCCCTCTGAGCTAATCAATACTGTAAGTGCAAAAATGTAGTCACAAACAACAAGGAGCCACATTGTCTTCTATTCCAAGAGTAACATGAGAGATGAATCGGTGTTAAAGGAAAAGAACAAAAAATGAACAACTATTTTAAACATCTACATGTTTTTTAATAAACAGCAGCTAAACTGGAAATCTATTTTAGCAGTATCTAATGAAAGAAAAAAATAAAGTACAAATAATTTATGCATGTGTGTTTGACACCATACTTCTTATTTCTAAAAATATTATCCACACAGTATTCAAAAGATTGCATTGTCATTTAAGCAATAATGGATGTTGGAAAATTGTTTCCGATTACATAAAGGCCAGTCAGATGTTTAAATAATTGTCAAGTATTTCATGAGTACTGTACATTTATCAATCCTCACAATATCTTTGAGGTAGATGTATATTAACTCCATTTTACTGAGGCAGAAGCTAAGACATAATGAGATTACTTCACTTGCTAAAGGTCACATGTTAACACTGTAGAAGAGCCAGTATTAGAACCCACAAGTTCCTCAGCCTAACCCCATGTTAACATCAGTAGGCTGCACTAGTGTTCAAGCCCTTTCTTATCTGACCTTGTAATAGAGTTAATTCCATTTCTGATTGTATAGTTGCTGCCATCTGAACTCCTCAAAGCCAGACTGAAGTGCCATAAAAACCTAATCAATGATGAAACTGGGAAGTTTTTAATCTCACCTCCCCTTGAAAAGATTGCACTTTCCACCCTTAAAATACTAGGAAGGTGATGTTCAGTTCTGAGGCCACTATTAATTTATGATATGTATTCCTCTGTTGTCCGAGTCCTTCCCTTTAAGGCAGTAATGACAAGTCATTTTTCCCCTCCTAACTCTCTTTCATCTGATTGTTCATTAGTCACCAGTAATTGCCAATTTGAGAATGCTGTTTTGGCAACATTTTTGAAAGCAACTAGTGATTTGGGGTGTCTTTTTTTGAGCATTTATTTTGACACATCTTAAAGGGAACCAGTTTTCACAGCACTGCAGGCCTATGCACTTGCCCGAAACAGAAAAACCTTCCAACAAAGGATAAGATTTTTAATAAAATGGTTCTTGAGGCTGGTTAAGTGATAGTAATGCATTTGAATTGACTGTTAATGTCAGGAAATCCTGAATGCCATCCTCAGCGGCCAATTTTATTTAGCAAACTATTAACTGTATAATTTTTTGAATGATGTACCATTATTCAGATTCAACAACTATTTCTCTTCCTTTAGGAGTAACTGTGTAAATGTTTTGGTAACAACCACACAACTTATCCCAGCACTTGCAAAAGTCCTGTTGTATAGTTTAGGAGGTGCTTTTCCTATTGAAAATATTTACAGTGCAACCAAAATAGGTAAGAAAATTACTCTTTAGTCCTCAAAGACTGCATTTGCTTTATCATATGAAAATATTTTTTTTCCTCAGTGGTTTGAGCATTGGCCTGCTAAACCCAGGGTTGTGAGCTCAATCCTTGAGGGGGCCACTTAGGGATCTGGGGCAAAAATCAGTACTTGAAGGTAGGGGGCTGGACTCAATGACCTTTCAAGGTCTCTTCCAGTTCTAGGAGATTGGTATATCTCCAATTATTATTGGAGAGGAATAGCTCAGTGGCTTGAGCATTGGCCTACTAAACCCAAGGTTGTGAGTTCAGTCCTTGAGCAGGCCATTTAGGGGTTGGGGGCAAAAATCTGTCTGGGGATTGGGCCTGTTTTGAGTAGAGGGTTAGACTAGATGACCTCTGAGATCCCTTCCAATCTGATAGTCTATTATTCTAATTATAAATGGATTCAAAACCACTTCTCTGATAGTGTGAATATGTAGGTAGAAAATAAATTATGCATTGCCTCAGTTTTTAAGATGAAAAATTTAAACATCTATGTTAGCTATGAGTACTTCTAATCCCAGTACTTGTCACATTTATTTATAGAATATGTACCATCTAAATATATAACTCTGTCAGAGGGTGACCCTGGCACTTATACAGGGAGCAGGACAAGTGCCCCTGATAAGTATGCTCCAATTAAGCCAATTAAGAGGGCACCTGGGTATAGAGCAGAAAAGAGAGCCAGTGAGAGAGAGACTGGTGAATCAGAGCAGCCTGTGTGGGAATCAGGAACAGCTGAGAGCTACCAGGGACCATGGGACTGTGGAACGTTCCTAGAAAGAAACAGAAGATGGTTCCTGGGGGCGGGAAGGCTGAAGGCAAGAAAAGCACCTAGAGGGGTTTGTTGGCTGACTTCCCCAAGCTTGGGGAAGCTTGGGTCGGAGGGTAGGATGAGCCTGAGGGACACAGCCAGGGGTGAAAACAGGGGAGCAGTGGAGGGGCTTACCTGCTGACATCTCTAGTGCTGGAGGCCTGGATGCAGGGGAACGGAGAGAGGGCCAGAGGAGAGGCTATCTCGAGGGATTCCCATTGTGAAGAGCAGGATTATACTTGTGTGGAAGGGCTGTGGGAACTTGTACAAGGACCAGGGATGACTAGGAGTCCAGGCAAAGTTGAAGAAGCCAGTACATTATGTGTTTTATCAAACAACAAGATATCTTGAGGTTTTCATGACTGCTTGCATTTGGGTGAGAAATGGACTACGTGTCCAGGACTTCTGTTTTGGACCATTTGCACAAGGTTTAATAATAAACCAGCCCCAAGGAAGATATTTGTTATAGCAAGAGAACCTGAAGAGGAGTTACTGAGGACTTTGGAAGGGGAAACTGAGGCAGGCATGCCTGTCATGCCATGGCTTGCCACAAGAGGGCACTCTACGAGGATGGTCCCTCTTACATTCCCCCTACTGAATTTCATCTTTTATATGTTAGATGTATGTTATATAATTCCAGTGCATTCTGTGAACCAGCATTTTTACAAATTCAGCTACCTCATCAGCATTATATGAGAGGCTCAGCTAATTTGTATTATAAACTAAGATCTTCATTTCATACACAGTAGTTTCAGGCATCCAATACCCTTCTGGTCTGTTAAGTAACTTATAAATAACTTTTTATAATATACTGTGACAAATTATACTCTTGAAAATAGCAATCTACAAAATAAAAATTAGGCTTGGATTTTCAAAGGTACATCTAAGACTCCTTTGAAAATGCAAACTCTAGTGCATGCAGAGTGATTATAGAATATGGGGAGTGAAGGTTTCCAACTGATGAAAGGTTGTATTAAGAATTCTTAAATGATTGTGACATTTAGGTCACAGGACAACCCACATTTCTATTGAAAATCTAAGGAGAATTCCCTTTAGAATATAATATGGCCTCACTTTTGACTCCTGGTGGTTTCAGAAGAACTTGCATCTGAACATTGGAAATCATAGATCAGATCCAATTGTGAATCAGGGGAAATCGCCATTCTGGTGACCTTTAAACAGCTAATAATTTGGAAGAGTTCATATCTGACCCATTCATCCATTCCAAATTTTAACGAAGATTGATTGATTGTTAAATTCTATCAGACTTCATTGGCAAAGCGTCCTGAATATATTTGGTTTTAGAGTACCAGTTTTTAAATGTGCCTTTTAGCAACACAAAGAAAAATTGATATTTTGATAACTTAATTAGCTACATCATTCCATAATGAGGGGATGCATGAAATCATTTAAAACTTTCTCAAAGAATTAAGTATATCAAGTAGCCTAAATTCCATTAAACTGCCAATTTGATAGATATCATATTTATAGCAAGCTTCACATTTTAGACTAGTGTGCAAACTGCACTCAGACTACAGTAAGCAATGGTATTCAGAGTAGCACCATTTGCCACAGGAAAGTAGAATTCTTGCCTAGCATGCAGGGGAATTATGCCCACTACTACAGCCCTTCTGGGGATGCAGTGCACACCACTCCTGTCTCCCCACATCTTTTCAGGTGGGTTGTGCTGCCGGGATTGTACAAAAAGAGTGGTTCCTGCACTCTGAGCATAGTATCTGTACTTGGAGCTGGCCCTTAAACTTACTACAATCTGGTCTTCATTCAGCAGTTCCAAATCACAATGTTTTCCTAATTATAAGCCTCCTTTCTTGTCATTGGCTGAGCGCGCTTAATCCACAGTCTTGCAAAATGGCACATAAGGCAGAAAGTTGCCCCTGAAACATTTCATTCTTCTCCCTAGCTTTGAGTGCCCATCATCCTATAATCACAGCTCTTCCCCCTGCAGTAAATGCATTTTAAAATGAAACTGCTACTGTCCTTAGGGGAAAAACTTAAAATAATCTGCAAGTACTGAAAATCAATTTTATATTTTTACAATAGCAGTAATACCAGCCTTCTATTACAGCCAAAATCTCTACCTAAGGTTAGGAATGAGATCTAGTATCAGATAAATCTGCTTAGTCTGACCAAAGGAATTCAACTGCTTTTTGGCTGGTTGCATTTGTGAAACAAGCCAAAAGCTGGGAGCTTTGAAAAAATGCACACTTTTTAATAGAATTCACTTAATCCTTTGTAAAGCTTTAAGATAACTCACATGATGGCTTGAATAAGTAGTGCATTGTTTTTCAGGCAAAGAAAGCTGTTTTGAGCGTATAGTGTCCAGATTTGGCACTAACATAACTTATGTTGTGATTGGAGATGGACGAGATGAGGAGCATGCAGCTAACCAGGTAACTTCACTCTGAACTCTTATCTCATTTATCTTCCAGGAAAAGAAAGTTGCTTTGAACGAATAATGCAAAGGTTTGGCAGAAAAGTAGTATATGTTGTTATTGGGGATGGTGTAGAAGAAGAACAGGCAGCAAAAAAGGTAACCTGTCTCATGAAATGTTGGTGTGATGCATAGATACTAATGCAAGCCTTTCTGTTTCATTTCTGCTAGTGTTGCACAATGGCAGATTGGCAAATAAGTTGAATATTCAGAGGCACCAAGAGCATGAAAAGGCCAACACTTACATTAAAATAAACCATTTGGATTCTAGCATTTGCTTTATGACAATCTGGGTAAGAAATGTACCCCCCAAAATTAAATGAATGTTAATGGGGAGAAAAAAGCAAATGAAACCTAAGATATAAACAGAAGTAATAAAGCAAGAGGGGTTTTGGTTAAAACAACACGTGGAAATTAGAGCCAGAGCTATTGAAGAGAATGCAGAAAACCAGCAAAAATATTGTGCCAAAGTTCTTCTATCGTGAAGAAAAAAAAACGCCTTTAGAATATACTAGGAGAAACATGATTGATTTTAAAACATAGTTTGTTTCAAGAAACACTTCTGCAAAAGGAGGACACACAAATGTACAAATAGTTTCTTCAAAGTAAAAAATGTTCATTTTCTGCACAGTTTCTCAAAGTCAAAATTTGTAAATGTGACAGATAAGTAAATAAATTGTTAATATTTGAAAACAGAACAAGTTGGAAATCTTTCAGAAGTCAAAATGCATTCCAGTGTAACTCCCAGTAATGTAGAAAAGCTGAACTCTGAATGTTGTGCTCTTTGCCTCCTGAGTTATGACCACACATACCAAGAATTAGTACTAAGGATAGCAAAACTTAAATCTTTCTAGTATTTTGATGGGTCCTATGTGTTGTTTTGACATCTGCACTGTAGTGGAAACAAAATCAAAATGCTCATTCCAAATGGTTGCTTATAGAGGTGCAGTACTGGTGATGGGTCTAAGCTGAACACAGGTGGTTGGTTTTGGCAGTTTCCAGTTGGCATGCTTCTCTCTAACTGTAGCTGTACTTGCATGAATAGATATGGTTTTCAGAGGAATAGATGAAAACAGCAGTTTACAAATAGATCTGAACTGAGCAAAATAAAGGTTTTTACCTAGTTCCAGGGAGGTAGTCAGCTAGAGGAGTGTCCAGCAGCAGCCTTCGAAGAATGATCTGGCATGCATAGATCTGCAGTTCACTATACTGCATCTACCAGCAGACATTGATGTTTCCTGCAGGATCAGTCATCTTTATTTAAACCAGTGTTTCAAAAGTTTCTCTCCAGAAGAGTTTTCCCCCACCTGGACCAAAAAAAAGATACTTGTCTGTGTTGCAAAATGTTATATATGAGCCTTTCCTTAATGACTGTCCTATAACCATTTAAATGGGAATTGAACCTTTTTAATGGTAATAAATGAATATAAATTAATAAAATTTCATAGTAGCAAATGAGCAAGCTCCCCGAGCCAAATGAAGGGAGTTGCATTCAGCGAGTGTTGGGCTATTTCCAGTGTGAATAGTGAAACAGACTGATTATTTCCTCTTAGTTCTAAGAATTAAGCTCAGATCTATTTTTGGTCTGATTTTTGTCAGTATTTTACTAACAAACATCAGATCGCAAACATAACATTACAAATATATTGTTGTGAGCTTAACTGTACTTATTTGCTGCGTGCCTTCTGCTGTAGACAAGGTGTTCATTTTTCCTCACTTTTTCCCTCTAACAAATGCAGCACAACATGCCTTTCTGGAGGATATCAAGTCATTCGGACCTCTTGGCTCTACATCAAGCACTGGAACTAGAGTATTTGTAACTGTGTTCTATAGTTGGCGATCCTTTTTTATATTTCAAGTACACTGAATTTTTATGTGTGATTCGATGCCTCTGGCTTAACACATATGAATTGTCTTAAGAAGGGAAGAAATATTTGGAATGAAAATTCCACAATGAAGAATTCAGATTGCTGAATGGAGTTAAAATGTTAGTGCTACATAAGGAAGCTCTATGGTCTTATATATGCAATATTTTTAATGAATAAAAACTATGGAGGTAACTGGTACACACCAAATGAGCCCTAACGGAGCGAACAAAGGACTCATAATGGCAAAGCACCAACATGCATTTTCTGACCGACAAGGTGGTGGTCAACAACATTCCTCAATATGGGGTATACTCAGCACTGAGGTTTGAACCAGACTTTAGCCTACCTAACCCAGAAAATCTGAATTGGAATGCACTCAGACTGTATAATGACAATCCTGTCTAGACCTGTAATTTGTGTAAATTATTGATGAAAATAATTTACTGTGACTTTATTAGCAGTTGATTTTTGGAAGTGGATGCAATTTTTCTTTTTCTTTTTTTTGGAGGGGGATGGGGAAGGGTTATATAATATTGTCTCTTTTATAAGTTTGGCAAACAGAATGTGCATAATGATGTGTTGTGCCTTAAAGACAAGACGTGTTTGTGTGTTACAATGTAATTTTGGTTAAAAACTATGTAGATAAACAAAAAAAAGTTGTGACATTTTTTGACATGACCAAATTTCAAATTCAAGTAATCAAAGAGCAGGGCTGCATCAAAAGCATTTTAAAGTAAGTATTTGTTTCAGTAAAAAAAAATAAAGGAAAGTTTGTGGTTTTTATTTGGTTTCTGAATAGTTCCACTAAAGAAAGTTAAGAGGCTTTTGGGAGACTGAAATGATATTGGGGACTGTTACTTTCAAAGCTAAAGCAATTGTTTAACATCTTAAACATCCTTTCTTCATTCTCACATGAGAAAACTAAGAGCCATATTCATTAATTACTTACAGGCTACAGAAAAACCTGCATAGGGAGCATCTGCCATTTACACAAAACCAAATTAAGTCTCTTCCATTTCCCTCTTTCCCTGGTTAGGAATGGCATGGGGGATCATATTCCACAGTGTAGTCCTACCACCCCACATCTGATTTCAGCGTCATGAAGCAACTGGAAGTGTTAATGACTTTAGTTTATTATGGAGGATGGAAATTGCTCTTCCTTGATACAGTATGTGGCAGCACATGTGCGCCCACTTGTTCTGACTGTGTAGAGAATTTGTCATGATAGGATGTGAAATGCAGATGCCAGGGACACCTGTGTAAGGACAGTACTCAATAATGATATGCAGTCCTCCTGTTCTTTACTGTGAAACCAACCTATTTCTATTCAGGAGTTGCTTATAGGTAAATTACTTGTTGCTTATTTAAACTACATTGACCATGTCAAAGTCAGGTCTTTGGGTGAAATTCTGGCCCCCTTGAAGTCAATGGCAAAACTCTTCTATAATCAAATAAAAAGGAAATCATTTGCCTCCATTGGAATTTTGTATGCAAGTCATTCAGACAACAGGCTGGTAAGCTACTGCCACAAGTTTTAAATGTGCAGCCATCACACTAGTCTTGCCACATATTAAAGTATATACCTCCACTTACAGAAGAAATGTGGGGGGGGAGATTCCTTTTTCCCCTCTCTTGAAAGAGTCCTATGGTTGGGAATTATTTACAGGTACTTTATTCTTACAGTATGGTACCTGATCAAATTTGGCCTAAAAATAAAATTTGATGGAAGCTTAAAATTTTAACCTCTTTACATTTTTTTTATTGCAGTGGAGATTTTAAGTGAAGCAATTTTAAATATACTAAAGGACATTAGTCTTCAAAATCATTTTAATATTTGCCTTTAAAAGGAACATGGCAGCTATAGTAACATAGTCCACAGCCTGCCATCTATTTAAAAAAAAATCACAATGTCATGGGAGTTATACATGTGAATGTATGGGAGGGTATGGCTCAGATATAAAATCTTGGTATGCTTTTGTACAGCATCTAGCCCAGTGAAGCCATTATAATATTGGGACCTCTATGCATTAGCTTCATACCATTAATAATAATACATAATTCGCAAAACCTTACAGCACCTCACCACTTAAGTGTTTAGCCCTAAGCCCTTTACACACTATACCAAAGCTCTTTCCAGAATTCCAGATGCACAGATATACTCTACTTAAGGAAAAAGTAACACATGTGGTATCTTTAAGTAGAGTCTTATAGCATATTCTTACTTCAGTAAGGCTGCCTGCATGACAACTACAGGCATGAATAACCAAGGCAGATATTTTACTCAAATTGGACAGTTCCAAATCGATATGGTTGGACCTAAAGTAAGCTCTGGTCATTTGGACTTTGAGTTCATTTTAATTCAATGTATATAATACAATAATAACTGGCTCCCTTCAACCCCTACCCCCAAAATGAATACAATGTTATGTTTGCAAATATTGTGTGCAATTAAAATATAGACTATTGTGCCTTTTGCAGTTACTGTAGCAATCTAAAGTGAGTACAGTACTTGAACATTAGGCACTTTTAGTACTGCACTTGCAAGATATAAATAGTGCAATTTCAATCAGAGTAAGCAATATCTTAAATGTCATAAGAGGTAAGTTAGTACAGTTCAATATAAAAAAAGTAAAGTGAAATCTAGAAGCAAAGCTCTGTCTTAGAAACATTTCTTGGCTGTGCACAAAGATATAGGTGATGGCTGACTCCCAGAATTGGATTTTATTAGTATCCAGTATAAGCAGCAATATATGCACCAAAAACAGGTGCAAAAACATGTTCCAGTCTAAGCATTGACACAGGAGATCTGCCCATATCAAAATCCTGGATCCAAAGACACCTGAACATTGGAGGGGAAGGTGGGGTTTGAAATCCAAATCCCAAATTTAAGTGTGTGTGGATTTGGCCCTTGCCAGGAAGACTACATTTTAGGGGGGAACTTGGATCCAGCTCCACAGTTTTAGTTCAGGAGCCAGCTCTACCTTATACCAAGCACATGCTTTAAACGAATATGATAGTTAGTATCTCTAAAGAGGAACTTTTTAAGTGATATGAGCCAAAATTGCGTTAGACTCCCAGCAATAGCAGCATTTTGGAAATTTAATTGAAGCCAAGTGTCTCTGTCATGTATTAGCAAGTTCTAGTTTATTGGGGCCTACCTAATTTAAGATAATGTAAATTAATATTAAAAGCTTGTAAAATATATGTACATCTTTACTACTTCTCAATAAATACATTTGGAACTGTTGTCATTTTCTGCACTATACTGCCCTGCAAGATTTCTGGGTTGTGTGTTTGAAACCCTCATTATACAGAAGTCTCTTCTAAGGGCAGGGTCTCAGTCACTACAGCATATCTGTTTTCTTAATATGAATTCCTGATTCATTTATTTATTACCTGTAACATTTTTGTGCTTGTGTCTTTTCTACATGCAAGTGCATCAAAACTTGGGTTATTTTACATAGGAGACAGTTTGAACTACTGAAGAATTGACAGGTAATCTAGTCAACAGTCCAGCCCTCATGTGAGTTCCCATTATGGCAGTATCTTTGTTGCTATTGCTTCATGGCCCTCTGTAGCTCAGAAGTAGTGAGCCTGAGCTGGAGGAGGGAGTCACTCTGCAGCAGTTTCCCATCATTTAATGTATAGACGGTCATTGGTACTTAACTGCTCACTCATGCTCCTGCATGAAGCAAGGGAACAGCAAGGACAGAGGTTTTTTAATGGGAAATAGGCTCAGGGATATAATTTATTAAGGACTGACCATGACATAAGGCCCTGATCCTGCAGAGAATTAGGCATATACATAACTTTATGCAGGTGGACCGGTCCCATTGACGTCAAAGTCATGAACGTGCTTAAGTCTTTGCAAGCCTCCTTATAAACCGGTCTTACTGGTGTCTAGAAGTGATAAGGGCCAGATCCTCAGCGCCCCACCTGAAGACTTGGCCCTAGGTAAACAACAGTAAGGGGTCGGGGCGGAATAATTAACAGAAGGTGCACATCCTTCTATCCTATAAAAAACCCTGAAAGTGTGCTAATCAAAAGACCAAAAATTGCTTGTATTAGTTTGTGCTGGGTTAAGGATGTGGCGGGGGACAGAATATTTGTCTTCCTCCACCTCCTCCTGCAGAAGTCAACAGGTGGTAAATGGCACTAGACCTCTACAAGCACCACGCTGCCACAGCACTTTCTGTCCATGATTTTTAATAGTGAAGCAGCACACGTAGGTAAGTGGATTTAGCAAGGGTTGTTACAAAGCGCTCCAGCCTATGCACAAAGCACATGTCACCAAGCAAAAGCCTTCTAAAAAGTTCTCATCCTTTGAAGTATACTAAAATACATACTTTTAGTTGCTTGTTGGAGACCTTTGGATGTAATTCACAATATGGGTAGGATGGTCAGTAAACTAACATAAGCCTAGTCTACACTAGTCTACACTAGTAAATTGAACCATTACTGACAGTCTTCAGAAACTAGTCCCCCAGAGCTCATTTATGGCTTAGCATAAATCAGAGAAAACCATTTTAGTACCATTTCAGAAAACCCAAAAGAGCCAACCTGCTCCTATTCACTAGTTCTTAATGGAGATTAAGAACATAAGAGCCGCCATACTGGGTCCTACCAAAGGTTCATCTAGCCCAGTATCCTGTATTCCAACAGTGGCCAATGCCAGGTGCCCCAGAGGGAATGAACAGAACAGGTAATCATCAAGTGAGCCATTCTCTGTCACCCATTCCTGGCTTCTGGCAAACAGAGGCTAGGGACACCAATCCTTCCCCTGCTGGCTAATAGCCATTGATGGACCTATCCTCCATGAATTTATCTACTTCTTTTTTGAATCCTGTTACAGTCCTGGCCTTCACAACATCCTCTGGCAAGGAGTTCCATAGGTTGACTGTGCATTGTGTGAAAAAAATATTTCTTTTTTTGTTTGTTTTAAACCTGCTGCCTAGTCATTTCATTTGGTATCCCCTAGTTGTTGTGTTATGAGGAGGAGTAAACAACACTTCCTTATTCACTTTCTCCACACCTGTCATGATTTTATAGACCTCTATCATATTCCTCCCACCCCCATCGTCTCTTTTCCAAGCTGAAAAGTCCCAGTCATATTAATCTCTCCTCATATGGCAGCCATTCCATACCCCTAATCATTTTTGTTGCTCTTTTCTGAACTTTTTCAAATTCCAATATATCTTTTTTGAGATTGGGCGACCACATCTGCATGCAGTATTCAAGATGTGGGCGTACTATGGATATTCTCTCAGTTCTGCTCTCACCATTCCTCCCATCCCCCTTCCCCATCCCTCTTCAGGGACCCTTCTCACAAGCAACTCCTTATCCAGGACGTGCAGGCGCTCCTTGCCATGAGAGCGGTGAAGGAGGTTCCTTAGGAGCTCAGGGGCAGGGGATTCTATTCACACTATTTCCTAATCTCAGACCCATTCTAGACCTGCGAGGACTCAACAAGTTCGTGGTAAAATTGATGTTCTGCATGGTGTCATAAACAGATGGTTAAGAGTTAATGTCTCTTTTACCTGTAAAGGGTTAAGAAGCTCAATAAACCTGGCTGACACCTGACCAGAGGACCAATAGGGGGACAAGATACTTTCAAATATTGGTGGAGGGAAGTCTTTGTTTGTGCTTTTTGTTTTGTTCGTTGTTCGCTCTTGGGACTAAGAGGGACCAGATTTACATCTAGGATCTCCAAAATCTTTCTGAATCAGTCTTTCAGGTGTCAAAATTGTAAGTAATAGCCAGGCAAGGCGGATTAGTCTTATGTTTGTTTTCTCAACATGTGAATGTTTCTTTTTGCTGGAAGGATTTTTACCTCTGTTTGCTGTAACTTTGAATCTAAGACTAGGGGCGGGGTCCCTCTGGTCTATATGAATCTGAGTACCCTGCAAAGCATTTTCCATCCTGATTTTACAGAGATAATTTTTACTTTTTTCTTTCTTTAATTAAAAGCTTTCTTTTTAAGAATCTGATTGATTTTCCTTGTTTTAAGATCCAAGGGGATTGAGTCTGAACTCACCAGGGATTGGTGGGGGGAAAGGAGGGGGATGGTTAATTCCTCCTTGTTTTCAGATCCAAGGAGTTTAAGTCTGTGTTCACCAGGGAATTGGTGTTCATGCAGGCCCCTACTTTTGTACTCTAAAGTTCAAAGTGGGGAAAGAAACCTTGACAAATGGTCTTCCACAGTGCAATTATCCCTTCTCTGGATCCAGGAGACTGGTTTGCAGTGGCATAGCCAGGTTTTCAGTGTAGGCAGAGCAAACATAAAAAAGGCGCCCTTCCTTGGCTCCTCCTCTGGCCACGCCCCTTGGCTCCTCCTGTCCCGTCCCCCCCCGATTAACCCTGGGACCGGCTCAGGACTCCTGCTGGCTTCCCGGGGGTGCGGATACCCCCTCATTCCCCCGTGGTCCCGGGAGAGTCTCTCCTGCCCAGTGCACCGTGCAGGTATCCCCAGCCAGACTGTGCCACCTGGCCCCACCCACAGGGTCCCATCCCCCTCGCCCCAGACTCCAGGCTCCTGCGCCGTGCCAGAGCCCCCCTCATCCAGACAGCACAGCCTGTGCCCCTGCCCTGCGGGCCCAGCCCCGAGGAGCTCCTCACCCGAACCCCCCAGTGCAAGGCACCAGACCCCCCAGTGCAAGCTCACCTTCCGTCCTGCACCGCCACCTGTCCCCGGTCTGCTCCTGCTGCTCGGCGTGCTCCATGCAGGGCTCTCCAGCCAGGCGGCCTTAAAGGTGCAGTGGCCCTTTTGCCTCCCCCCACCTGCCACATTAGCAAGGGGCAGGGGGGCGGGAAGCGCTTGGCTGCGGAGCCCTGAGCCGAGGAGCCGGCCCCCTTGCTCCTCCAGCCGCGTCTGCCACCCCCCACGGCTCCTCCAGCTGTGCTGTTGGCAGCGCCAGACAGTAGGCACCACTTCCGCACCTGCTGCCCTGAGGGGAAGCGGCAGCTTCCTCTTAACCCTGCTAGCTACGCTACTGCTGGTTTGCCAACATAGTGATTCGGCATGCACAAAGAAGCTTTTTAAGGTTCAAGATCAACCAAAACCATTATCAGTTCACAGTCCTCCCCTTCAGCCTGTCGATAGTTCCATGAGTGTTCACCAAGTGGATGTCGGTGGTAGCAGCCTTCCTCCGAAGTGCAGGTATACCCTTACCTCGATGACTGGCTGCTCAGGGTGTGCATAAAAGAGCAGATGAAGGCACAAGTCCATCTGATCAGATCCACATTTGAAAGACTGGGTCTCCTTCTCAACGTGAAGAAGTCAACCTTGTCACCAACCCAGAGGATAGAGTTCATTGGGGGCAGTGTTGGACTCAGTCTAGGTAAGAGCAAGTCTGCCAGAATCCTGATTCCAAGCCATGACAAGCATCATTCGAGGCCTGAGAAAGAATCCAACCACTACAGCGAGGAGCTGTTCAAGTCTCCTCGGTCACATGGCGGCCTGCACATACGTGGTCTGGCATGCCAGTCTAAGGCTCAGGCCAGCATTATATGCCCCCACTTCAGGCTACGTTGCCTCTTATTCTTGAGTACCTTCTGCACCTTAAACAGCAAGGCCTGGCACTGTTGTCCATAAAGGTACACCTAGCAGCTATCTCAGATTTCCACCCTGGAGTCTCCGGATGCTCTGTTTTCACCAACTCAAGGTTGGCTCATTTCTCAAGGGCCTAGACCGGCTAAATCCCCAGATTAGACAGCCTGTTCCTGCATGTGACCTTACTTTGGTCCTCTCCAAATTATTGGAGACCATTAACGAGACCCATTCGAGCCACTGGTGACTTGCTCCCTCTTCTATCTATCATGGAAGGTAGCCTTCCTATGGCCATTACAACAGCAAGAAGAGTATCTGAATTAAAGGCCCTTACCTCAGACCCACCTTATACAGTTTTCTACAAAAAACAAGGTACAGCTGAGACCTTACCTGACATTTCTGCCTAAAGTGGTGTCTCATTTCCATATCAGGCAAGACATCTTCCTGCCTGTTTTTATCCAAAGCCGCATACCAACAGCCGTAAGCAGAGGCTGCACTCTTTGGATGTTTGGCGAGTGTTGGCCTTCTATATCGAACACACCAAGCTGTTCAGGTGCTGTTCGTTGTGGTGGCGAACTCGATGAAAGGATTACCAGTCTCGTCTCAAAGAATATCTTCCTGAATCACGTCCTGTATCCGCAGGTGCTATGAGCTGGCCAAGATATTAGCCCTGCAAGGGCACAGGTCTCATTGGCAATATTCCTGGCCCAGGTCCATATCTAAGAAATCTGCAGGGCAGCAACTTGCTCCTCGGTGCATACGTTCACCTCTCATTACACCATCCTCCAGCATGCCAGAGATGATGCAGACTTTGGCAGAGCAGTGCTCCAATCTGCGATTCCATAACTCCAACCTCACTGCCTAGGTAAGACTTGGGAATCACCTAATTGGAATTGATATGAGCAATCACTTGAAGAAAAAATGGTTACTCACCTTCTCATAACTGTTGTTCTTCAAGTTGTGTTGCTCATGTCCATTCCAAACCCACCCACCTTCCCCTCTGTCAGAATAACCGGCAAGAAGGAACTGAGGTGGCGCCAGGTTGGCAGGCCATATATTGAGCACTATGGAGGTGCCACTCCAGGGAGTTCCACAGCCGACCTGACGGGTGCTACTAAGGGGAAAACCTTTCCAATGACTGCACACGGTGCATACACACCTAATTGGAATGGATAGAAGCAACGCATATCAAAGAACAGTTAAGAGAGGGTGGGTAACCATTTTTTCCCCGCATAAGTTGTGAATAAAAAGCCATTTTTGTCTAAAAATACATTTTGAATGAAATTTTTCACTAGTGCTACTTTTTACATATAAGGAGTAGCATGGAAGAGTGATAAGAGACTGGGAAAGGGGGTCACCCAGTGGGATTGAGTTGGTCTTTGTGGCAGCACAGAAGACTTCGGACTGGGCTAACACTACTATCCTATAAAAAACTGAAGACTATTAAACAAACAGCTAGAGAAATTTTTGTAATTGTACAGTGTCACAAAATTAGATCAAACATGTAAACAATAAAAAAACTTGTTCCTTGACCTTTCATTCTAATACTCTTCTATTTAAGTTCTTATACTAGTCCTGTAGCAACTGAAAGCTTCCTGTGAATGAGACCAATAACAATACCCGTCTCTTCCTTCTCTGAACTTATGAATGAATAAGTTGATGTGTGATTAGCATGGGAAAGCTTAGGTGAAACTGCTTACTTCAACTGTGTGCTGCAGAAATGTCACCTTTAAATATACCAATAAAATCATGAAGTGTGTGGCAGGCAGAAATATTTCAGTGCTGAGGGTAACGTCTGATGCTTAGACGAAAAGTCACAAGCAGTCAAAGCAAGTGTGGGTGTTTTTGTTTATCTGTGGTTTAGTTTGTTTTTATGAGTGCATGTGTAGTGCAATGGCACATGCCAAAGCCCATTCCTTGACTACACTCAAAAAGACTCACATTGACTTCAGTGTGCTTGGGCTCAGATTCTAACAGAACTAGTGATGTGATGTCCCAGAGACTTTAATGGATGGAAGCCACAAAATGATAGTTGATCAAGATGAACAAAAACAAATATTCTATCCTTAGTAGCTACAGCTTGCCTTCTTTTTTAAGTCAACTGGATGAGGGAATGACTAACGACTTTGATGTTACCAACATTTCAACCACAACAGGAGCAACCCAATTCATTATATCAGGGACAATGCCTCTTACCAAGACAGCTGTATCTCCTACAAACGCTGTATCTCAGCAGGTGTAAACAGGAATAAGGATCTGGAAGAGCCTGCTGAACTGGAGAATTTGTGCAATTAGGCCTAATCCAAAAGACCATTCAATGGAAAGACGTCCATAGACTTCCCAGGGCTTTCAGTTGGTCCCTTAGTAATTTCAAGCTATTCTAGAGGAGCTCCTGAACAAAGCTGATGCCCTGGTCTCCCATAGGAGAACTAGAATCCTGGCAGAGGGAGCTCAAGAAGGAAGGGGAAAGCTACTTCCTTTAAAACACATTTTTCCTGCAGTTATAAAATGGTGCTTGATTTTTAGTAGTTCAAGATCAGGCCTAAAAGTGGGGAGGAAATTAAAGAGGGTGTGAGGCATTTCCCCAGAATATCAAAAATAAAATGAACAGTGCATTCCACAACTCAATGCTACAGATGGACAAGCCAGTGCTACAGGGAGAAGCAGTTTGTGCTGTAGGAGCCATAGGGTGATGGGGAAGTGGAACACACATACATGGAGGTACAGCAACAAGTCTGGAGAGAAGAGAATGATCCCAGCTAAACTGAATAAAAAGAGCAATCCTGAGCCTTGGGGGAAGAGACCTAAGCTGGGGCCAGGAGAAGCAATGCACATTAACCAAAGGTATCTGACATTTTTCAGATACATTGCTCTGGGCTGAATGTGTGGGATACTCTGAAGAAACTATTAGGAGTCATGGTGCTGTAAAACAGCTCAAGGAAGGTATCTGCCCAGTGTTCAGTTAAAGACTGGAATGAATGCAAGAGGGAAACAAAAATGTTGTATACAAAGAAATGATATGCCACCTCTAGATCACTATGTTCTATATGCCTTGCACTGGTAGTGAGTGATTGAAAGAGACACAGGTATGAAGAGAGATTGCGAAGACTAGGGATTATCTTGCCACCAGAAGAGCAGAGTTAAGAGCCTTTCATTGTGAAGGTCCTCAGTCCCAGTCTGCAGGGATCATTTCTCAGGGCAAGGAGGTAGTTCATTCTCCCTGCTCATGTTAATTTCTAGCCTCTTTCTTAAAACTGCTGAAAATGGTGCTATTACACTCACAGACTTTAAAGCCAGAAGGACCATCATGATCATCTAGTCTGACCTCCTGCACATCTCAGGTCACAGAACCTCATTCACACACTCCTACAATAGGCCCCCTAACCTCTGGCTGAGTTACTGAAGTTCTCAAATCATGATTTAAAGACTTCATGATTTAAAGAATCCACCTTTTACGCTAATTTAAACCTGCAAGTGATCCATCCTGCAGAGGAAGGCAAAACCTTCCAGGGTCTCCACCAATGACCTGGGGGGGAAATTCCTTTCCAGCCCCAAATATGGTGATTATTTAGACCCAGCGCATATGGGCAAGACTCACCAGCCAGACACCTGGGAAAGAATTCTCTGTTGTTACTCAGACCTTTTCCCATCTAGTGTCTCATCACTGGCCACTGGAGATATTTGCTACTAGCAGTCATGCAGTGGGCCACATGCCATTGTAAGCAGTCTCATCAGACCATCCCCTCCATAAACTTATCAAGCTCAGTCTTGAAGCCAGTTAGGTTTTTTGCCCCTACTGTTCCCCTTGGAAGGCTGTTCCAGAACTTCACTCCTCTGATGGTTAGAAACCTGCACCTAATTTCCAGCCTAAACTCATTGATGGACAATTTATATCCATTTTATCTTGTATCCACGTTGGTGCTTAACTTAAATAACTCCTCTCCCTCCCTGGTATTTATTCCCCTGATGCATTTATAGAGACCAATCATGTCTCCCTTCAGCCTTCTTTGGGATAGACTAAACAAGCCAAACTCTTTGAGTCTCCTCCCATACGTTAAGTTTTCCATTCCTCAGATCATCCTAGTACCCACTTCTCTATAACTCTTCCACTTGGCATTCATCTCCCAAACATGGGAGACCAGAAGTGCAAACACTAATCCAGATGAGGTCTCACCAGTGCCTTGTATAACGGTACTAACACTTCCCTATCTCTACTGGAAATGCCTTGCCTGATGCATCCTAGGACTGCATTAGCCTTTTTCACAGCTGCATCAACTTGGCAGCTCATAGTCATCCTGTGATCAATCAATACATCAGAGTTTTTCTCCTTCTCCTGATCTACCTTTTGTAAAACCATGTTGCATTTTATTCCAACTACTGTTAGCCTCTATGTCCTTAATTATTTTCTTTTTCAAAATTTGCTGATGGTGCATTTTATAATGAGCCAGCAAAAGGTGTACGTAAAAAAGACATCTCATCTTGTACTGCAGTTGGATTCCCCACATTTTGTCTGTCACCTTCAGATATTCGTAAAGTGTTACTAGATAATCCTTGCTCCTATCTCGCTGGCCCACATTCAGATGCTACCTTTAGTAATGCCTGCAGTTTTAAAACATTTATTTTTATTTGTGTTTACATTAGAACTGACCTTTGGCGTGCATGTTACACTTCTTCTTGAGCCAATGCTAGTTGGTAATTAACATAGAACCTCAGGGGCAGCTGAGTCTTACTGTGCACTCATTTGAAAGCAAAAAGGAAAAAAATAGTCCACAGCTGTAATGCAGGAGCTAATAAGTTTTACTCAGAGTTTGCAAGCCACTGATTTGTCAAAAATGATCCCATTTTCAATAGCCACTGCAAGTCCCTAATATGTGAAATGCTCATCACATAAAGCCTTTGGGGGACAACGGCTCTAAAGTAATTCATTGAGGAGGGCTAAACTCTGCAATCTTTACATACTTTGAGCTAAACTGTGACTTTGTCACAAGCCCCAAGCATCCATTTCTCATTCCTTATTATTTAACATTTATATTCCAGTAGTGCCTGAAGGCCAAGTAAAGGAAAGTGCACTGTTGCACAGCAATAGGAACAGACAGGGAACTAGATTCCAGCCTCCCAGTTTCCCCCCTGCTCCGGGGAAGAAGCAACCTGCTCCAACCTCATTTTTGGTGCAGATTACTTCCCCCACCACGCTGGCACAACTGCACTTGCCAGCATGTGGCAGGTGAGGGGGGGAACAGTTCCCACCCTACCCATTTCCAACCACTTGCATTAAGAGGCAGAGTAGGAGCTTGGTGCAGGTTTGACAATGTGGGCACCACACCCAGGGGAGTAAGTGAAGCTCTTTTCACTCCTCTTTTTTCACTGAGCAAGCATGCAGTTAATTAAGCCCACCCCTGATTGCAGGAGTTCTTAAACTGGTGATCGGGACCCCTCAGGGGGTCACAAGGTTGTTACATGGGGGGTCACAAGTGTCAGCCTCTGCCCCAAACCCTGCTTTGGCTCCAGCATTTTTAATGGTGTTAAATAAATATACATAAAAAAGTGTTTTTAATTTATAAGGGGGGGGTCACACTCAGGGGCTTGCTCTGTGAAAGGGGTCACCAGTACAAAACTTTGAGAACCACTGCCCTATTGGCGTCAGTGGGTGACAGTGCTACTCAACAATAAAATGGCAGATATGAGCTCTTGAAAAGCCAGGCATTTGTCAATCCCAGAAGTGCCTTAAAATGTTTCTAAAAATCCCATTTCTTGTTTTCATCCTTGCATTTAGCCTGAGAACACAATTCTTCATTTCAGCCCAGAGCAAATTTCTTTTTTTTAAAACAGCTGAGCCATGTCACCCTAAAACTAGGAGCGTATTTATAATGGAAAGGCTGACTCAACCTTAACTCCAATAACAAGGAAAACACATTATAATGAAACAACAAATCACAGCTTTGACAGTAATGAGGCGCTTGCTTAGACATTTATCTGTCCTTTTCCAGGGCAGTAATTTTATGGTTGAAAAAGCTTGTTTTTAAAGTTTATGTCCAGGAAGAGGTTGCCAAGGCCTGGCCGAAATTACCTCGTTTAGCAGATGGTAAAAATGTACATAATTAATGCATTCATTTTCCTTTCTTAAAAACTGGTAAATGAACCCTATAAGAATTTCCTCCTGAAAGCTGAATTTATTAGCTACAAAACACAGCTCCTCTGCCAACTCTGTTTCAGGAAGATTATATCCTATATTCCCTCCACTTTTAAATGGTTTTCCACTAAGACAGAGCATTGAAAAGTCTTGGGTGGCTCCTTACACATCCAGAAAGCTTCAGAGTGGAGACCACCTCCCTCCCATCTCTTTCACTCCTCTGTAGGTTTTCCGTGATAAAGATTCCTTCCTTCTGCTATTATACAGAAAAGCTGACAAGTCTGTCACTTGTTCTCTGAAAATGACTTTAAATCCATCAGCTCTCTAGTACCTAATAAAATCACATGTTTACAATGTTAAAGGAAATCAGGTGTTTTAATATTAAATAAAAAAACCATTTATGTACTGTTATAATAATGCTCTTTGCCCAGCCTTTCTCAGGCTATCCATCATTGCAGAAACCTCCTTATGAGATACTGTGGGGTCCATATGCTGGAATGTTGTGCAATAAGCCGGAATTAACCATAAATAATGCATCTGAACTGACACCCTGAGTGCTGGCAGACATGGCAATAGGGCACAGGCAGAAAAATAGCCCTTCCCCAACCACTTGCTGTCAGGGAGTAGAGGAGACTCGCTGACTGAGGAGTACAGCAGAGTACACTGCACAGAGTAAGGCCCTATCTATCCTGAGAAAGGAGCCCAGGTTTCCAAGCAGCCTCGGCTCTGTCCACTCACTGGTCAAATGTGTGAGAACATGAGTCTGCAGGATCCTTGGGCAAGACTTTCAAAGCCACCTAACAGATTTAGATGCTTAATTCCCATTAAAGGTTCAGAGTTTCAAAGGAGCCTAAGGGAGTTAGATGCCTGACTCCTATTGAGTGTTAATGAGAGTTGGGCACTCACTCCATTCGGTCACTTTGAAAATCACAACTGGAATCAAGGGCAACTGTGGGTAAAATCATGCCCTGAGTGAAGTCAGCGGGTGTCTTGCCATGCACTTCAACTGTGTCAAGGTTTCATCTTATGTGTCTAAATCCTCCAGATGACTCTTAACATATCAACGCAATGTTTTTAACACAACTCCTTTCTCAGTGTAGCTGTGGCCTAGCCATGCTCCGTTAAACATTGGAGTGGGATATGTTTCTACATTAGCCATCACTCCTTGTTTAATTTCTTAACCTAACACCCGCCCAAACCCTAAAATATAGGGCTACCCATTATTTACTTCAAACTCAGGGAGATGGCCTCTCAACAGGCTACTAGCTGTGGCACACTACAAGAAAGCCTTCTCATGGCATGTTTACTAAACATTTGGTCTCTCCCAACCTTAGGCCTGGAAGGTGAATTCTCATCATGGTTATTTTCACAAATCCTGTTAACGTGCAGCCAGAGATTGAATGGTAAACATTTAACAAGGAGAATTGCCACTCTTTTCTCTGTTCATTCTTTCCCTCTGTGTTAAAGATTCTTATATAGAACTGAAATCCCTCAGCTGCCCTGTAAATTTAAGCCTGCCATGTAATTCCCTGAGCAAATGCTCTTAATTCTATGATGCTTCCATATTCCACTGGCCAAGGAAACAGCGATGGAAGGGAGGGAGTTTTTCTGCTGTCTATCTTAGGTACTTACATGGCTCTATTATGAGAGGATCTGAGTATATAAATTCTTTAACTTCAGATGTGTTACAGGGATGTTGTGAGAATAGAGATGTGCTATTATCCCCATTTTACAGATGGGGAACTGAGGCAGAGAGAGATTAAGGGGTGGATTTACAGAAGCACTTGGTTGCCTGACCGACACTTCAGACACTTAAATCCTAGAATCAGGCCCTACTGGGATTCACATAACCTCTGTTTAACTATCCCTGAACACTGTAGGCACCTAAACTCACTAGCTATCTGCAAAAATGAAGGGACCAAAAGTCCTATGTTTCTGACTCTGGGCATGTGCTCTGCAGCCCACTCCTGGTGTTTGGACACCTAAGCCCCTGAGCTCCTGCACAAACCAGGAGAAGTTAGGTGTTCCTCCATCTATCTTGCCTGTGGGGCCTGATCCAGTAAAAATGCTCAGTCCTCACCTATTCGATTGAACCCCTATAGATAAGTTTACACTGAATGGCCAGGCAGACAGGAGCTATTCTTTTGTAAT
Source organism: Gopherus evgoodei (assembly GCF_007399415.2). Taxonomy (NCBI): domain Eukaryota; kingdom Metazoa; phylum Chordata; order Testudines; family Testudinidae; genus Gopherus; species Gopherus evgoodei. Next base: position 112,593,345 of record NC_044324.1, read on the forward strand.
CTTTAGACCAGTGGCTAAGGTACCCACTTGGTATGTGGGAGATCCCCAGTTTGAATGCCTTCTCAGGTGGAGATGAGACTTGAACAGGGAGTTGAAACCGCCTAGGTACATGCCCTACTCACTGAACTCTGGGATGGTCTGGGGTAGGGCTCCCTCAGTGTCTCCTGTTGAAGTTGCTCGACTGTGGATAAATAATTTAAAAATTCACTGGAACAGGGGGAACATAAGAACGGCCATACTGGGTCAGACCAATGGTTTTTCCAGCCCAGTATCCTGTTTTCTGACTGTGGCCAGTGCCAGGCGGTTCAGAGGAAAGTAACAGAACAGAACAGGGCAATTTATCAAATGATCCAACCCCTGTCATTGAATCTCAGTTTCTGGCATCCAGTGCTTTAGGGATATCCACTTATACTTTTGGCCTTCACAACATCCCCTGGCAATGAGTTCCCCAGGTTGACTGGATCCTAGGCCTCCCATATGAGGATTTTTTTGTTTGCTGATGTAGATAGCAGATCTGCAAACAAAAAATTAGTTTTAGTCAGATGGAAGCGTAGGTGGGGAACCATTTTTACTTATAGCTTAAAAGAACTGCACCACAATTAACAATAAGTGTTTTTCTAAAACCTAGTTATCTATACACTTAGTTAAACAGAACTTGTAAGGCTGTCTATTTGCACCATCAGGTGGCTCCCAATAATATTACGTGCTTAAGAGAGGCATACTGAAGAGGTTAACTCTGAAGGAAACCTATTCCTAAAAGAAGTCTAATTTGGAGACCTAAGGAAGAGACAGGGATAGAGGATAGACTTGTTCTCCCAGTGCTCCTACTTACTGCATTAAAATAACTAATATTTTTGTATTAAGCAATTGTTCCTCTAAAGGTGGCATCACCTCCAAAGTTCTAGAGCCACAGGCAAAGAAAAGGCCAGCAATGTCCACTTCGAGCTGGGAGACGCCATTTTTCCCTGTTTCAGAGTAGCAGCCGTGTTAGTCTGTATCCGCAAAAAGAACAGGAATACTTGTAGCATCTTAGAGACTAACAAATTTATTTCAGCATAAGTTTTCATGGGCTACAGCTCACTTCTTCAGATGCATAGAATGGAACTCACAGACAGGAGATATTTATACATACAGAGATTTATATATAGCCCTGTATTTATATATTTCTGTAGCCCATGAAAGCTTATGCTGAAATAAATTTGTTAGTCTCTAAGGTGCCACAAGTACTCCTGTTCTTTTTTCCCTGTGTGAATGAGCTGAGGAGTACAGAATTTTCACAGCCTCACATAGCACCGCATGTTGCAGTGATACAGTACTGCATCTTCCCATAGAGAGGAACAGGAAACCACCAGTACTAACTTGCTTGTTTTTCTATACCTTCTTCTTCTGGGCTGCCTCCTTATGTTCATGTGGTGGTGCTATCCCCTTGCCTTCTGATGGCCAAAGCAAGCTAAGGAGGGAAGAATTATTGTTTTAATGTGTAAACAGAAAACAGGAAACAAAATCTATGTGGAAAACTAATAGAAAAGTAGAGGAAGAACTGGCTGAAGACAAAAAGAAGGCTTATAAAACTGGTCTCCTGCCTCTAAGACGGGCTACAGCTCACAAACAAAAATTGGGCTCTTAGCATAGGGTAACTGCTTGTATTAGTGGCACAAATAGGAAGCTTACAAGAAGTGGAAACTTCGACAGATGACTAGGGAGGAGTATAAAAATATTTATCGAGCATGCAGGTGTGTAATCAGGATGGCCAAAGCACAATTGGAGTTGCAGCTAGCAAGGGATGTGAAAGGTAACAAGAAGGGTTTCTGCGGCTATGTTAGCAACAAGGTGGTGGTCAGGGAAAGTGTGGGATCCTTACTGACTGGAGGAGGCAACCTAGTGACAGATGATGTGGAAAAAGCTGAAGTACTCAATGCTTTTTTTGCACCTTGGTCTTCACGGACAATGTCAGCTCCCAGATTGCTGCACTGGGCAGCACAGTATGGGGAGGAGTTGAGCAGCCCTCAGTGGTGAAAGAACAGGTTAAGGACTATTTAGAAAAGCTGGACATGCACAAGTCCATGGAGCTGGATCTAATGCATTTGAGGGTGCTGAGGCAGTTGGCTGATGTGATTGCAGAGCCATTGGCCATTATCTTTGAAAACTTGTGATGATCAGGGGAGGTCCCAGATGATTGGAAAAAGGCAAAGATAGTGCCCATCTTTAAAAAGGGGAAGAAGGAGAATCCGGGGACCTATAGACCAGTCAGCCTCACTTCAGTCCCTGGAAAAATCATGGAGCAGGTCCTTAAGGAATCCATTTTGAAGCACTTACAGGAGAGGAAAGTGATCAGGAACAGTCAGCATGGATTCACCAAGAGCAAGTCATGCCTGACCAACCTGACTGCCTTCTATGATGAGACAACTGGCTCTGTGGAATGGGGAAAGCAGCGGACGTGATATATTTTGACTTTAGCATAGTTTTTGACATGGTCTCCCACAATATTCTTTCCAGCAAGTTAAAGTATGGATTGGATGAATGGACTATAAGGTGGATAGAAAGCTGGCTAGATTGTCCGTCTCAATAGGTAGTGATCAATGCCTCAATGTCTAGTTAGCAGCCAGTATGAAGTGGAGTGCCCTAGGGATCTGTTCTGGGGCCAGTTTTGTTCAACTTCTTCATTAATGATCTGGATGATGGGATGGATTGCACCCTCAGCAAGTTCGCAGATGATACTAAGCTGAGGGGAAGAGGTAGATACGCTGGAGGGTAGGGATAGGGTCCAGAGTGACCTAGACAAATTGGAGAATTGGGCCAAAAGAAATCTGATGAGGTTCAACAAGGACAAGAGCAGAGACCTGTATTTAGGACAGAAGTATTCCAGGCACTACTACAGGCTGGGGACCGACTGGCTACGTGCAATTCTGCAGAAAAGGACCTGGGGATTACAGTGGACAAGAAGCTGGATGAGAGTCAGTGTGCCCTTGTTGCCAAGAAGGCTAACAGCATATTGTGCTGCATTAGTAGGAGCATTGCCAGCAGATCAAGGGAAGTGATTATTCCCTTCTATTTGGCACTGGTGAGGCCACATCTGGAATATTGCATCTAATTTTGGGGCCCCCACTACAGAAAGGATGTGGAAAAATTGGAGAGAGTTCTGCAGAGGGCAACAAAAATGATTAGGAGGCTGGAGCACATGACTTTCAAGGTGAGGCTGAGGGAACTGGGCTTGTTTAGTCTGCAGAAGAGGAGAGTGAGGGGGGATTTGATAGCAGCCTTCAACTACCCATATGTTCCAAAGAGGATGGAGCTAGGCTGTTCTCAGTGGTGGCAGATGACAGAACAAGGAGCAATGGTCTCAAGTTGCAGTGGGGGAGGTCTAAATTGGATATTAGGAAAAACTATTTCACTAGGAGGGTGGTGAAGCACTGGAATTGGTTACCTAGGGAGGTGGTGAAATCTTCATCCTTAGAGGTTTTTATGACCTAGCTTGACAACACCCTGTCTGGGATGATTCAGTTGGGGTTGGTCCTGCTTTGAGCAGGGGTTTGACCTAGATGACCCTCCTGAGGTCTCTTCCAACCCTAATGTTCTATGATTCTATAATCCTAACTTGTATATGGTGAGTCAACTCATTCTGATAGAACCTTATTTTTTGATACAAAACAGCCTCCTGACTGCGCTCCCTCCTTCCTCCTCACACACTAAACCAACAGGATACTTCAACCCACAGTTTTATATGACATCATCTTCACCAGGCAGCCAGTCATCAGAACTATGTTCAGCATTCCCCGTTTGTACTGAGTCATGAGTCCTGCATGTATTCTTGAGCCCGAAGATCTCTCAGTTAGTGGCACTTAGATACAGAGATGCCAAACGACTGAACACTTGATGCTCAGACTGACAAATGCAGTACCAAAATTGCTATATGGTGATGCAACGAAGCTACAGATCCCTATATTCAGATTATTCGTAAGGCCACAGGAAACTTCAGCAATAGTTTCTGTTAGGCTGTTTTATCACAAAGAATGTTTTGTAACTAAATATTTTCCATATTCTCAAAGCACTTCAGATGAAAACTTTTTGCTGCTAAGTTTGCCCCGTCTAAAGTTCCATGGCAGCAAATTCAGTTTCAATGAGGCTTTTGACTACTGGAGCACATTTCTTAGAGGTATTCCCACTGTTGATTTTAGGATGACAAAGAATAGAACAAGCCTGGCTAGATCATTACTACTTCTTTCACCACCAGGAATTGTTAGAACTGAGTTTGAGAAATAAAATCAACGTGTTGACATTTGCTCTGTCAATAATGGCAAACTGAGTAATGGAATGTACAGACTATGGAAGCTGATGATGGTTTATATAATTCTTTCCCGATTTTTTCATCTAATCCAGGTATTCTCATTTTTCCCCTGCAACGAGTGGACTACATCCTAACACAGATTCTCTCATTGACCAGCTCACCTCTCTTCTGCGAGCACATAGACTGTATCCTATTCCATTTCTAATCCCACAATATCCTGGTGTTATGTAACAGCAGCTGCTTACTTGGAAAAGGAATGTTGGGGAAGAATTTAGTGTATTTTTAGCTTCTTTTAATGCAATCAAGCAGCTTGAAACAAAGATAAAGACAAAGACAAAGATGATAGCTAGATTTGTGTGACCAACCTGCTCTCTACAGACCCATCAGCAAGGGCTCAGAGGGTCATCAATGAGACCTGCTGATCTAATCTATTGCCTGTTTAATTACAATGTGTTTTCTTATAGTAATTCAAACTGTATCTTCAGGTGGAATATGGACTATTCATATTTCCTTTTTCTCTCCAAAATACTCTTTTTGTTATTATTCTTAAAAACCCAGGAACTGCTATATCAATTGTCCATCTAGGCAGATATCCAATTTCTGAGGAGGGACAAAATCAGACACTTTAGGAGAAAGAGAATAGTCTTGTGGTTAGAGTTCAGAGCTAGGAGTCCTGAGAATTAGGTTGCACTGTCAGCTCTGTTACAGTCAAATTACCTTGGTTCAAAATTAAAAACTAATTTGGGGTTCCTCTGTTTTTAGACATTCACCATTAGAACAAAAGAGTCTGATATTTTATATTTGATTATAATAAAAAAAGTCTTTGTTGGCCTTTGTGCAGAGAAATATTTACTAATAGGGCAGATAGGAAAACACAAAATTTACCAAAGCCAAAAACCATGTTCCTGATGAGCATGTTATATTTCTATATACGAAGTATGCCTTAGTTAAACCCATGTAAACACACTGCAGTCAGTGGGCTTACTTGACTGTAACAGAGAACAGAATTTGATCTACTAAAGATGAAATCCTAGTCTATCCCATGTAAGAGGGCCAGGTAGGGAAAAAGGACACAAGAGCTCCTTCACTTCTGAGGGCTTACACAGATACAAGGATATGGACTGTTGTGAACCCAGCTAACACATCTACAGATGTTCTATGGTCCAAAGAAGCAGCTTGCATGGGCTGGAGTCCCCAACCCACCTACATAGCAGCAGGTGCCAGAAGAACTTTATGCTACTTCCTCCTGGAGCAACAGTAGAGTATTATGCAGAGCTCATAACCATGGCTTCCCTCCCCTGTACTCTCAGGAAGGCTTGGAGATCCTCCACTCAGTGTGATACATACTTCTCAAGGCAAGATTTTGTGCTAACATCTAATCATTTACAGGCTTGGGAATTTCACTCACTCACTGGTTAATGTTCATAATCTCATATGTTATTGCTCTGTCATCCATGGATTTTGTCTGTCTGTAACTATTGAATGCATGGTTGTTAGCACATTTCTTTTCTTTCCTCCAAAATCTATTGCTTTTAGTGGAAATGGGTACCATGTGTTTTATAAGAACACAGAAATTGCCATACCAGATCAGATAAATTGTCAGTCTATTCCAGTACCCTGTCTCTGATTATGGAGATTCTTCACCTTCACCTAAAGCAGTCGGTGCTGGCCATGAAGGATAAACTATGCAATGCCACATCTATGGGAAAATTTTCTTCCTATCCTGAGCAGTCAGTGGTTGGCATATGTCCTGAAACACAAGGTTGCCAACCCTTATAAATTACTATCTGAGCCAATGTAACTGATGATATTTTTATTATACATATAAAATATAATCCTTTTTCAAATCCTACTGAGCTCTTTGCCTGAATAATATCATGTGGCTCTTAGAGCCAAAGGTTAATTACTCATTGGCTGCAAATGTATTCCTTTTGATCAGTTACAAATTTGTTCTGTTTTAATTTCCTTTGGTGTCCACTTGCTCTTGTACAATATTATGGGAAAGGACAGGGTAAATAGGAGAGCTTAACTGACCTTTTTATCATTCATTTTCTCTACCTCTATCATGTTCCTCTTGGTCAACTCCACTGTAAACTAAACAGTTCCAGGGACAGATCATCAGCTGCCGTGACTGGTCACAGTTCCATTGATTTCAATAGCTCTATGACAATTTACCCCAGTTGAGGATCTGCTCCCTAATCTTTTTAGTTTCTGCTCACATAGAAGATTCTCTGCCTTTCTAATCATTTCCATTGCCCTTCACATTATCCATTTGTACTATATCTTCTGAGATGGTATGACCCAAACCCACATACATTCTCTCATGATGCAAAGCACCACAGAGTCACATTACAATACACAGTAAAACACAACACACAAGAGTTATTGGCCAGCAATCTTCCGAGTTTTGCAGTTGCCACAGAGCCTTTAGAAGCATGCCATACCGCACCTCACCCAGACACACCACTGAACTACACTCGTGGTGGGTGCTTCCTGGCCCCGGCGCCAGTCCCTGCAAGCCTTGCTTCAACATTCTTCCTCCACTCATTCTACCCCCATGTCCCACGAACTCAGGTTTTCTTCATCTGATCTCGATATCAGGTATCACTTTGGTCGTGCTGTAAATTTGGGCAACTACCTCCTAAGTCATGTGATAAGTATAGTTAAGGCATAACAATTGTCTATAGCATTTCTGTTCGAAGGCAGTAAGCCTCAATGTCCTGTTTCCTTAAAGTTCATGTTTTACATGCATGTCGCAAGATGCTAAAGACAAGAGACTGCAGTAATTTCATTTTACACTTCATGGTAACGCTTTTGCTTCTCCAAATGTGGCTGAGTGTCGCTAGAGTGGCAGTTGTGAGTCCAGTGCTGGGTCAGATCTCTATATGATGTTCAGAGTCCTTTGTAGTCATACAATGAGGTATTTGAAATGTTCAATGCATTCCAGGGCCGTCTCAGATTGGAAAGAAATAACTTCACCTTTTCAACACACTTCATAGTCACCATTGTCTGTGTGACAGATATCTTTCAATCTAACTTTTCTGCATATACCCCTTCTCTTTCTAGCAATTTTTGCACCTTTTCTTGGTACAATCAAATCAGGTTATCATCATTGATGAAGCACAGATGACTAATTTTTCATCCACTGACAGGCAGACCCTCTTATAAGTTTCCACCAGTGTCTTCTTAAGATTTCTTCAAGAGAACAGTTGGGGATACCAAACAGCCCCATCTGACACCTATCCCAAAGTCAACCCAACTATTTTGCTCATGCCTCACAAAACACCTAAGCCATCACACACCCATAGGATTTTGTATCAGTGTTACTACATTTTCACCATAGGATTTCCCAAAGCCATAGGATTTCCCAAAGAGGTTTGTGCCATATGTTTTCAAACACCTTCGCAAAATCCACAAAAAAACCCATCAGGAACCACCTTTCAATCAATCAATCATTCTCCAGCACGTTTTCACATAGCACATGCAGTTTGAATATTTGCTCCACTGTACCTTTTTTGGGACTAAATCCAGCTTGTTCTTCAGACAGAAAGATCTATCTTGGGTGCAATTCTTTTCAGGATAATGTGGAGCAGTAATTTGCTAATGTGTTTCAATAATGTGACTGTGCACTAATTTCCACAAACAGCCAGGTCCCCAATTTTATGAATGGGAATCGAAGTGACTAGTGGGAAGGACACACCAGTCAATATGGCCAGAAGAGGAGGCAGGAAGAGGAGAGGCTCTTGCCCCACCTCTTCCCTTCAAGCTCTGGCCCTGCCCCTTCATCTCCCTGGCTACTGGCCTTTCCCCCTCTGGCATTTTGGTGACAGTCACGTGACCCTTCGGGCCCCCTCCCATGGGTTGCCATTGGACTGTATCCAAGTCTTGGACCATCTTCCAGACCCTCAAATCACATTGACAGCCTTATGGTACACTCAGATGAGTGCCTCTGCTTGCATGTTATTCATTCCAGGGGCTTTACTGCATTTTAGTGTTCTCACTGCATCTCAACTTCAATCATAGGAGGGGGTTCATTGAGATAAGTTGAGTTTCTTTCATAGGTCTCCTTTCCCTTTTTCACTTCCAACTTAGAATTTGTTTCACTAACATTATATAGCTCTTGGCAATACCTACCTCAAGTGCTGGGTGAAATGGCGTTTCTCTTGCCAAGGAAACTTTTTTTTAAAAAGAGTCTTGATGGTGTGGTAGAACTTCCTATCAGCATTTGCTGACGCATTATTCTTCAAGCCAATCTACTTTTGCCACTTTAATTGGTTCATCTATTTCTTGTGTCATATTGGAATACTGGTTTATTGCTCTCTGGCAGTTTCATCGGTGATCCTTTGTGTGATCAACAAAGAAAGCTAAGAGCACAACTGAATAATCTGCTCTATGATCAAAGGTTTCTTGTTTAGAATTTGTTTCCCAGGAGTTCATCTGTGGTCTCTGTAATGTAGCAGGAGATGTTGTACGCTATCTGATCTATGCTACTAATGAAGAGGTCAGCAACTTGCAGCTTTTGTTCAACAGTCTTCTTGAATTCCGTTTGTGTTTCACAGACTTTCAGTTTGTCATTATAACAAACTCTGAAGGTACTTGCTGGTCAGTTCTTGATTCACAGTTTGAGCTTTAAATGTCAACTTAGTAGTAGACAACATAATCTCTTGTTGGTCTTCTCGAAGGATTGACTCCTCATCCTGCCAGAATGCCATCTCTGAGATCATGATGAAGTCAATCTAGTTCTGAGTCCACAAGTCCAGTGATGTCTAAATCCATCACCTTGACAGTCTGTGGTTGGACAAGGTATTTGTTAATACTAAAGGCTTGTCTGCATGAACATTTATTTCATTGTGAATCTACCCTGCACTTCGCTGATGTGCGTTAACAATTCATCAATGCACTTTGACTAGTCCTCTTTGAAATGAGAATAATCAAAACTCAATGAACTGTTAATACATATCAGCAGAGTCCTCATGTACAGTTACTCCATGGCAGACTAGTGCAGGATAGCATCACACTCCAGCTTGCTGCAAACTAATTGTTTGTGTAGACAAGCCCCAAGTCATTTTCAGTTACTACCTGCAAGAGTTGCAGTCCTCTGCCATTTGCCTCACCATACCCAAACTTCCCAACACAGCTGCACCATTCTGGGTAACTCTCAGGACCAATGCATGTCTTCCAGTCACCTTGTACAAATAAGATATCTGCACAGTGAACAACTGCTAGCTTCTCAGCGTCTCTAAAGAACTTCTCAACCTCTTCATCATCACAGTCACTAGTAGCGGTATAGCACTGGAAAACAGTTACTCGATACGAATGGGCTGCCAATCTGAGGGTCATCAACCTGCTACTGATTGTTTTTTAGGCCATCATGTAGGGGCTAATCTGCTTCCTGATCAGTGGTGCAACCCCATGCTGTCTTATTCGGTTGTCACAACTGCAGATCAGTGTGTTTCCTTCTGCAGTAGTCATTCTATTCCCAGTCCACATGGACTCTCTCTCAGACCGATCACATTCCATCTATACGTTGAGACTTCATTTGGCATTAGCTGGAGATAACCTGCTTTCATGGTATGAACTTTCCATGTGCCTGGGGAGAACACATGCTTGGCCAATTTAATTCACTCATAATCTAGTTGCCCCTTCCTGAATGCACCGTTGGAATTATCCAGAGCAAACACATCATTTCTCCCAAATGCAGTCTTTGGAAACTAAATATAGGTGAGAAGCCTTTTGAATGAAGCCTATACCTGGCTAGATTAAGCTTTATACTTTTAGATGTGTGTTTTCACTTTTGTTTTATTGGTAACCCTTTGTAACTTTATCTTTTTTCCCTGACATCACTTAACCTATGTCCTATTAATAAATCTGTTTTATATTTACTATAAACCAACTCAGTGATGTGTTTAAAAAGAGAAGATTGAATTTATCCCTGTTAAGTTAATAAGCTGTGGTGCACTTTTGTGTCTTTAGAGGAGCAAAGTAACCATATTTCTCTGAACTGTCCAAGAGGGGACATGGCAGGCCACAGGGCTTTGGGGAAATTCAGGACTAGGAGTGCGGTGGGGTCACCTTGCTGGTTGTAATGAAGACTGGTGGAAGCCAGAGTGGGGCTGTCTGTGGTCAGAGCTATACCAGTGCTGTCTAGAATGCAGGCACTTCAGGGTGTGAGACCCATTTGCTTGCAGACTGGTTGTGAGTGTCCCAGGCTGGGGGCTACAGAAGCAAAGCATTGTAAGGCATGCAGGATTGCAGGGCAAATGGTGACAACCCCTTACTGCTCTGGATTGCACCCCAAACCTTGTGACAATCTCCAAAAGGGATTTCACCATGACAATAAGAAACTCTGGATTATATTACTGCCAAACCGACTATCCCAGTCTAACTTTGAAGGCTACTTGGAAATCTCATTGTGCATTAGCCAGTGCTATCCAGCTTCTGGGTGGGGCAAACTAAGACAAGAACCTGTTACTAGAAGTGGTCAGAAAATGCCAATTATTTTTCATGGGAAATTTAGACCATTTTGGGGATTTTTTTTAAGTTTTCCTGTGAACGTTTTTTAAAAAATAGAAACCAAAAAACAGTTCCGTTTTTTTTAATGACTTAAGTGGGGGGGGAGGGGAATCACTTTTCAGTAACAAATTTCAGTTTTCAAAAATATATATATATATTTCTTGTCAAATTTCAGTTTGATAGGTTTACCCAGCTTTCCATTGAAAAACTGGGAAATTGACCAAAATGAAAAATTTCCACCAAGAATTAAAAAAAAAAAAAAAAAAAAAAAAAAAAAAAAAACTTAAAAGGACAAAATTTCAACAAATTCTTGATGATTTTAAAAAAAAAACAAAAACACCTTTGATCCACAACTTGCACTGGCTATTGATCCACTTCCAGGTGAAATTCAAGATGCTCAATGCTCTTTACAGAGCCCTGAATGACAGAGCCTTGAGCTACGAGAGGCCATTTTGCTCTTTTTGCCTGCTGTGTATTCTCATCAGGATCACGTCATCTGTTTCTCCCAAAGACAAAGCATATGGGTATCAGAGGCAGGGCATTATTTGTTGCAAACTATCACATATGGAATTTTTGTCAGCTAGAAGTGAGAAAACTTCTGGTTAAGTGAGAGAATCTTTCGTTCTGGGTAGGGGAATGTGTCCATACATTCAGCAGTGATGGATTTTTCAGTCACCTACACAGTAGGTGGCAGAGGCAGAGAGATGTTTTTGACAGGCTGGGTTGACTATCCATATTGCTCTTCTAACTGAAAAGCTCCTCCAGAGAGTTTCATTCACAGATGACAGTTATCAGCTTTGAAAGCAAGTTTTTCAAAAACATTAGCAATAGCTCAAATCTGCCCAACAACAAGGAAATAGAAGTGTTCAACCTGAAAATGATGTTTTGGGATCCACCCAGACCAGTAAGGGGTTCTGTCACCACCTGGCATGCAACTTTGGGGGGCCTTTTTTGTGTTACGTAGCTATGGTTCAATTCTCTGACACCTATAGTCTTCCCACAAGCATAAGATCTCACCAGCCTAGTTACTCCAACATCACTTCTAGTACTCATATAAAAACTTGGGGAGGATGTAATTACCAAACACTTAGACTGTTCCCCAAAGGTGTGAAATACTTCCCTCATATACCAGCTCGCTGTGGCGCACACACTTTGAACACCAGACAACTTAGTAGGGATAAAAATAAACCAGAAGTCTATGTAATAGGCAAAAAATAGTCTCAGATTCAAAGATAAGACAGTAATGGAAAGCAAACACATACAAGTTACACCAAAAAAGACAACGTCAGGCTTTATACTTTCATATTAGATAAAACCCTCTCTAATAAGAGAGTTTCCTATTGCTTTAAAACAGTTTATCAGTGTACCACCTGGCTATAGGAGGGAATCCAGCATTCACAGACTGCATCCTGCCTTGAGACTGTCCCCCAGGGACTGGATGGTCCATTTTAATAAGATTTGCTATTTTTTCCCTTCAGTCCCAGATATTCAAAGTGGGGAAAACTTTCTCTTTTCTTAGGGCTTGTCTACACTTACTGGGGGATTCATGAGTGGGGATTGATGCATCAGCGGTCGATTTAGCGAGTCTAGTGAACACCAGCTAAAATCGACTGGAGATCACTCTCCCTTGACTCCTGTACTCCATTGGATTGAGAAGAGTAGGGGGAGTCAATGGGAGAGTATCTCCCATTGACATAGCATAGTGTGGACTCCGCGGTAAGTAGATCTAAGCTATGTCCATTTGAGTCACGCTATTCATGTAACTCAAATTGTGTAGCTTAGATCGAATTTCCCCTGTAGTATAGACGAGGCCATATGTTTCTTAACACTAGGGTTTTCTTTTCAGTTTCAGTTTCTTTTCAGTTCCTATTTGCTTTGATGATTCCTCATTGTTTTTTCCTTTGCCTAGACTAGACAATGGCTGGAATGCTTGAAGCCAGTCTTGTGTGGTTGGGGAGATAGCTCTTCCCTGCCTCATTGTTTCACAGCCCAGTTGTGAGGTGATGCTGAAGTTGCATCACAGTTACAAAGACAATTTTCCGTATATATACACACTTTTATCTCCACAGCCTGTGTGTGCACATGTATCATAATGACTATTAAGTTCAGTGCATTACAAGCTTTCATAAAAGATCTTTATATAACCTTATGATAAAATAATATAATATGCCATCAGTTGGTTTAACTTTTTTTTTTTGGAGGGGGAGTGGGGGGAGCTTAAACCTTCTGTTCTCCCTTCGGGGTGTCTGGACTTTGATTGTCAACTGACAAAGACATATAAACTGGGATAACCCAGTCAGCAGTTAAATGCAAGAACACAGTTATCTACCGGGTCTCCCTAAAAAAAAGAGGCGGGGGACTAGCTACAATTGAAAACACAACTCCCAGTAAGAGGAGATGAAAAAGTACAGGTGGGATGAATTTATGGATTCATCCCCCTACACAGAAACTTGGGGATGTATGATGGGTCTGTCTAAAGAACCACCCTGTAATTGTGGGGAGAAAAACCCACAAATTTTGAGGAAGGATAGAGAGGGTGCCCAAATCTGATATCCTTTGAGCTGGTTTTATGACCACTAGAAAAGCGACTTTGTTAGGAAATATTAGTGACACTTCAGCCAGGAGTTCGAAAAGTGGAGTCAGGAACGTATTTAATATTAGGAAAATCCCATGGAGCTACCCCATGAACAGGAAGAAGCCTGATTGGGCAGGTACCTTGGAGAAATTTAAACATGTGGGCAATTGGTCAGGGAAGTTGACCCTTGGCTGCCAGAACTGAGGATATAAATGATATTTGAGTTTTGACTGACTTGTATTTTAGTCTCAGAGACAGTCCAGCTTGCAGAAATTCTAGGAGCAATTTGACCAGTGATGATCCTGCTCTGTATTCTTTTGATGTGCACCAGGAATATATCTTCTTCATAGTACTGCATCCCGAGAAATGGCGGAAAGCTTTCTGGACTGCAGTAGGATAGAGAACATCTCACTGGAAAATCCTATTTTTTTTAAATCTGACAGCTTATTTACCAGGTAGTCAGCTTCAGAGATGCTGGGTCGCAGTGGAACAGACAGCTCTGAGATAGTAGATTGAGAGTAGAATTTACAGAGGCCACAGATATCTTCACGAGACGTGAAAACTAGGGCTATCTGGGGCAGTGCAGTGTGATCAGAATCACTGTAGCCTGTTATCTCAAAAAACATTGACCCTGTCTCCTTCAGTGTGGGGGACTCAAGAACCCATCATTATTGAATTTATGGATCCATTCCTCAAAGTGAGAATACCTGTAAGCCAAAACCTCACCATATTTGCAATACTTCATAAATCCCAAACACAGAAATACCCCTCTTCGACAAAGTCCTATAAAGGGATGTGCCCCTGCTAAACCCCTGGGTCTAAACACACCCATACTATATGAAAATGTGGGACCAGATTTGAACTTTGCAGCTCAATACCTAGTTGTATGTCATGGTGTCATAAACAGATAGCTAAGGGTTAATGTCTCTTTCACCTGAAGCACCTGACCAGAGGACCAATCAGGAAACCGTATTTTTTCAACTCTGGGTGGAGGGAAGTTTGTGTCTAAGTCTTTGTCTGCCTGCCTGCCTTCTCTGAGCTTTGGAGAAGTAGTTTCTACTTTCTAGTCTTCTGTTTCTAAGTGTAAGGACAAAGAGATCAGATAGTAAGTTATATGGTTTCTTTTCTTTGGTAGTTGCATGAATATAAGTGCTGGAGTGCTTTGATTTGTATTCTTTTTGAATAAGGCTGTTTATTCAATATTCTTTTAAGCAATTAACCCTGTATTTCGTCACCTTAATACAGAGAGACCATTTGTATGTATTTTTCTTTCTTTTTTTATATAAAGCTTTCTTTTAAGACCTGTTGGAGTTTTTCCTTACTTCAGGGAAATTGAGTCTATACTCACCAGGGAATTGGTGGGAGGAAGAAATCAGGGGGAGATCTGTGTGTGTTGAATTTGCTAGCCTGATTTTGCATTTCCTCTGGGTGAAGAGGAAAGTGCTTTTTGTTTCCAGGACTGGGAACGGAGAGGGGGAGTCACTCTGTTTGGATTCACAGAGAGTGTGTCTGTATCTCTCCAGGAGCACCTGGAGGGGGGAAGGGAAAAAGGATTATTTCCCTTTGTTGTGAGACTCAAGGGATTTGGGTCTTGGGGTCCCCAGGGAAGGTTTTTCAGGGGGACCGGAGTGCCCTAAAACACTAATTTTTTGGGTGGTGGCAGCAAGTACCAGGTCCAAGCTGGTAACTAAGCTTGGAGGTTTTCATGCTAACCCCCATATTTTGGACGCTAAGGTCCAAATCTGGGACTAAGGTTATGACATGAATAGCAGCGGTTGGGATATAGACAGAATCCAGAAGCCAGTAGGAATATTATATTTTTCTTTTCTCTGCTAAGGGCTTTTTAGCAGAGAGAAACAGTTGGTTTTAAAAGGGAACCAGAGAGAATTTTTTTTTCTGCTCTCTCTGGCAGTTTGTAGCTTGCATCTTAAGCAAGAAACCATTAAGGTGCTATTAAGAGTCTTTTGTCACACAATAGCACTCCCATTGAGAGTCATACCAGCACTATATACATGCAAATAAAGTGGTTTTTCAGGTTTACTTAACATTGAAGATTAGCTAAAAGCACTGTTGCTAGGCAGACTTCAGGAGGCAACAGAGAACCTGCAGTTCAGAAGATAAACACCGGAGGGCACCCCAACACAAGAAAACAGGAATCATGACTTCTAAGGCAAAAATTGAGGCCGAAGAGCAATTCAAAGAAGCTGAACACAGGCGACAACTGGAGCTGAAAGAAAAGGAAGAAAGCATCAAACTGGCAGCCTACCAAAGAGAACAGGCAGCCAAAGAGGCAGCACACAAAAGAAAACAATAGAAGAAGAGGTGGCCTACCGAAGGAAACAAGCAGAAGAAGAGGCGGCCCACCGCCGAGACATGGAAAAACACCAAAAAGAAATGGAAAAACAACAAAAAGAGAATGAAGAGAAGGAAAAACAGAGAAAACATGAACTGGACTTGGCAAAAGCTGGGCTGCATGTGCCAGCCAACCCTAACAACCCGACGCCAATTATTGCTCCACAGCACAGGAAATTTCCCACCTACAAGGCAGGTGATGACACCGAGGCCTTCTTGGAAAATTTTGAAAGAGCCTGTCTTGGGTACAGCATCCCCGAAGACCAGTACATGGTAGAATTAAGGTCACAGCTCAGTGGACCTTTAGCAGAGGTGGCAGCTGAAATGCCTAAGCAGCAAATGAATGACTATAAACTTTTTCAAACCAAGGCCAGATACAGAATGGGGATAACCCCAGATCATGCCCGTCGGCGCTTCAGAACCCAAAAGTGGAAACCAGAGGTGTCATTTCCAAAACACGCCTACTACATTGCAAAAAACTATGAGGCCTGGATAACAGGAAACAACGTTCAAACCTTGGAAGAACTGCACCTCCTCATACAAATGGAGCAGTTCTTGGATGGTGTTCCTGAAGACATCACACGGTACATACAAGATGGAAAACCCAAAGATCTCGCTGAGGCGGGGAGATTGGAGCCAAATGGATGGAACTGGCAGAAAGCAAGAAAGCTACTGTCAAGGGGAACGATTACCCCAGGGGGCACACAGACCATAAACCCTACAACCGAGGACAGCCAAAGACCCCACATACCACCCAAGTAAAGCCACAGACACACTACCCTTCCACCTCACCAGTCTCCAGTAACTCACCTCGGCCCAGTGACCCATCAGATGGAAGATGCTTTAAGTGTAATGAACTGGGACATATCAAGGCCAACTGTCCACATGGTACCTGCAATACTCTCTCTGCTCTGCTGCTAGAAAACTAGAGGTCTTGCCTGTTCACATGACCCAATGGTTTGAGCTGGAGTCAGCGTCCCACTCTGACTGTGCCATGAACAGCAGTCACAATCTTTAGATGACTTACCAGCCTGGAGGAATAAAATGTCAAAAAACTAAAGATGGGATTTTCAAAAGCACTCAGCATTGGTCCAATTCTGCAACACTGGAGGTCAATAAGTTGAGCCAATGTGGAACAACTTTCAAAATCCCACTTTAAAAGCCTGATGCCATGAGATACCGAGTGTCTCATTTGTGGTGTTGAGAAGTAAGCTATTTCACCGCCCTCTTCTGGAACCATTTAGTCCCCCTGTGCACCTGGACAGCTACTTGGTCAGTGAGAGAAACCCTGGTTCCATGCCTTTACTCACTGCCAAGCCCTCTCCCACCCAACTGCTTGTAGAAAAGAGTATAGGCAGAGTAGCCATGACAGCTGGAGTCATAATTTGACTAAGGGGAAATTTATTCCCCTCTGTGGCCAAGCAAAGACTGATGATCAGTCTATCTTTGAATAGGGGGGAGAAGCTGTCCATTGGGGTAACCAAGGCTGCAGATTCTATTACTCACACATTAGAATCACAAATGTTTTCTCCTAGCATCACACTAATAATTTATCAAGTGTATCGTACAAACTTGCTTTTTTTAATAGCAAAAAAGAAGACTATAGAACATTAGCTATGGTTGTAGTTTTTAATTTTATGGAAATTAAATGTTTACTCTTGCTTAACTTTCATATGCCCTACAAGTTCATTTCCAAAAAGAAAAAAAAAGTGCAAGTGAAAGACATATGTAGTAAAATACTGCCATCTCCTGGACACATTTCCATTTTGCGCTTTGTATCATTTGCAGGCATGGCAAGAAAGTTGTGAATATTGAAGAAATCTCACATTAGGGCCAACATCCCATGGTGATGACACATTAGAAACAGATATAAAATGTTTGTGGGCTCCATATTCTTACACACCCCTTTTTGTAGCACTGTAGCATCCTCTTATCTTGGGTGCACCCATCTGGAAATATAGACATGGGAATTAAGCCACAAATGATGCATCAGCAGCTATCAAAAATCCTCATTGTGCTGGGAGATACTCCCTTTCTGGCTGATTTAAAAAATTAGCTTAGTACAAATCTCTCAAAGATTAAGAAAAAAATGAATTAGAGCATTTTGGAGTGAATAAAAGGCCACGCAACAGGAGGTTTATGCTGGCAAACAGCAATCCATATTTGTTGACAGGTGTTGTTGGCCAGTTCACAGCACACATGCTATCTAAACTGAAGTGTGAGTTAGCAATAGACTGGAGTCCATGCAATGAATTTGATTTGTTCCCCAATCACTTGTCCAAAATAAGTAGGCATTTAAAGAGGCCAGTTAAATGGATTTCAAAGAACTTTCTTTCCTTTCCAACATCATAGTAATACATAGAGGAAAACAAAATTCACAAACACCCCAAACTACATGAAAAAGTACAGTGCAGTTTTGAGACAAATGTCAAGGCATGTGAATACACAGATTGAACAGTGTCACCCAGCAATAGAGTATTACCCCTATATCTGTTTGTTGTGTGTTGATGTGATCAGACATCCCAGAACCTTTTATCTGCAAGCTCATTGTCTCTCACCCTATAGTAAAACATATTCAAGATTCAGGGTAGCAGCCATGTTAGTCTGTATCCCCAAAAAGAACAGGAGTACTTGTGGCACGTTAGAAACTAACAAAATTTGAGCATAAGCTTTCATGGGCTACAGCCCACTTCATTGGATGCATAGAATGGAACATATAGTGAGGAGGTATGTACATACAGAGAACATGAAAAGGTGGGAGTTGCCCAACCAACTCTAAGAGGCTAATTGATAAAGATGAACTGTTGTAAGTTTGGGAGAAGGTGGGTAGAATGTGTTAGTTTTAACCATTTTATCAATACTAGTAATACCCCATAAAAGCACTAGGGGCCCCTCCACTCTTTAGCTTCAGCTTAAACCAGCTTAACAAAAAAAACAAAAAAACAAAAAAATCCCCAAACCCTCATTTCTTTTACTTGCCCATTTCATCTCTCCTACAAAATTGAACTGTCAGTGGGAAGGTTTTGTCCAAGTCAAGGCTGAGAATCTGTCCCAATATTTGCATTGGTGAGACAGTCGAATGGTTTATTGTGTACATGTATAATTTTACACATTCCAAACACATTCATTTTGTTACTCATATTGAACAATGCAGTAGGTCTAGTTAACAAAAGCCTGATGTGTCACAATTATTAACGCTAGGAAAAATTGCAATTTACTTGGCAATGGAATGACAGAGATTCGTTATGCTAATTTTTTTTTAAAAAAAACAGAAGTGACCTGTTTGGGGCACTCTGAGAATAGCAATGCCAGATAAAGAAGAGTTCAAACAAACAGAATAAAATTACACTGAACAGGTGTGCGCTTTCCCCCACAATAGGTATTAAAAAGTACAGACTTAAATCTTAAATGAAGGTCTTCTGATAGCCAAACACACAAAGCGTAAAACAATCCTTTAACTAACTATGGACTGATCCCAACCCCCCTGGAACTGTTGTATTAGCCCACACTGTTGCCATATGGCTTTATCTATCAGTGGAATAGTAATAATGTTGGGGGGGGGAGTTTGTTTGTGAGGCTGAGATATTTAGGACCTGACCCTTGATTAAGTCAGGTTAAAGTCAATATTGGTTACTCTTTCAGATTTCCGCATCTTAACCACTGCACTTAGGGTTTGCCTTCTTTTTGTAATGGTCTCAGAATTATGTGCTAGAGACTGAGCTCTGAAGTCTTTTGTTTATCTACAGAACAGGTACAGCATGGGCAAGGGCAGTTCATGCTGCATCAAATGGACTTACCAGGATAACTTTTAACACCTCCAGGCCTCAGGAAAGAGTAAAGCTAGTAGTTCAGTACTATGGAGTGGAGTGGACATAGGACTGAGAGCCAGGTACTTCTGGAGTCCAGCTCTCTGCCACTGATTTATGTGGCCCTAGGTGCTTAACTGGGCTATATCTCAGTTTCCCTCCACTTGTAAAATGGGCATATGAATACTTACATACCTGAGGGGATGTTGTGAAGTATAATTAGTATTTAGACAACGTCTTGTGAAGTTATAAAGTGCTGACAGTGCTAAGTGATAGTCACTCTTGCCTTCTGCATGGAAAATACCAGTAAGGTTGTGAATGCTTATGCTTTTTTTTGCTCTGATGATGTAGACACATCAGGAACAATATCATCAACTAAGCACCTTGGAGATGCTGAGCACCCACAATTCCCAAAGAATTGAGGATCAGGCCTTATGTAGTCCTCCAACCACACATCAGATGTTACGTTTAGTCGCTGACATGGGCTGAAGAAAAGCTCCGTACCCTACATCAAGTCCCTGATCCACCCAACCTCCTAGTTTTTGGAATGTAAATAAGTGAACCCTCCTTCTTCCCCTTTAAAATCTGAAGTTCAAACAACACTGTACACCTATTGTGAATCAACCTTTGAACTAAGGAGGAACAGGACTGTCTGGATTTTATTCCAGGGCTTATTCTCAAGTCTATAGGAATTCCTCTACCATTGACTTCAGTCTCGCATTCTTGCTGTGTGATAGGTAGCAGTGAAACTACAAGGCTCTTGCATGTTCTTGCCTAAGCTTTCACTTCCTGCCAAGTCCTCTCCTCTGTGTGGCACCATTTCTACCACTGGACACTGCAGTAATTTGAGGGTTGACTTGAAAACAGAGATGCAGGAGATTCCTAGTGAAAGTTTCGTCATTTGCTCTGTAAAGACTTCAAGTTACGTTCCAGCCAGAGCACGATATAAAGCTGTTTTAATATAGGTCTAGAAATGTCCGTGTTTTGTTTGCTTATGTTGATACCTATACCTCAGGAGCAAGATAAGCAGATGGGGACTGGGGCCATGAAGCCCTAATCCCCAAGTGCAGTGGGGTGCTTTTGGCTACACTGCAGGCAGATTCTAGGTGGCCACTGGAAGAACACTGCAGCATAAGGGAACCATCTTGTGATGTGGAGCCAATGTAATGGCTCCTCTATCAAATCTTCCCAATGCCAGCACAGGGACCATGGTCAGGGTAAATGAGGCCTGGCCAGGGCTTCTGTATACCCTGCTGATTATCAATGACTCCAAGGGGAGATATGGTAGCTAGTAACCAGCATAACACAGAGATTTTGGGGTGGGGGGAGAGCAAAGGTCATCTTTTTTCTCTCTCTCTCACACACACTTACATCTGAGATTCATTGTGTTCTGCCTAGACTGTCCATAGTTGAGGACCCGGTCTCTTAAGCTGGTAGGGCAATAAATATTAGCGATGGATAACAAACCAAGCTGAAACTTCGCCCCAAACTCCTATCAAACATAATTCCCAACCAAACCCTCTGGAAGGTTTGAAAGACTTTGAACCTCTGCAAACTCTTTACTACTCCTTACACAGGAAAGCAGGTCCTAAATGGAGGGTGATGTTCCACTTTTCCCTCTGGGGTGATGGCTTTCTGGGGGGAGGGCAGCAGCCAGCAGATTACTTTTCTATCCTGCAGAATGTATATTTTTAAACGGGAAGCCTGACCTCAAAGTGCAAAGACTCAGAATCCTCTATTAGACTCTGTAATTCTTACTGCTTTAAAATTTATTTGCTTTAAATAGCCTTCTCTCCTGATGCCTCAACCTGTGTCTGTACAGCACTTAACATTGATAATGTAGCCTGAAACCATTAGTGGATACCTAAGATTACACCACATCAATGCTAACTCTCTGGCTTGTCTTAAAGTTTTTAAATAAACTTGGCCAAAATTTTCCACTCTATTCAGCCTTTACAAACTTTAACCTTTATAGAATTTATTGCAGTTTATACTTTCTCCGCATGGATGTCATTTCCAAAATATTCATTAGAAAAATTAGTCATTTCCAATATGTTTTTTACAAGAAAATGCAGTGATTATTTGTTAACATCTGGATTTTTTCAGCACCACTTCATAATAGAGATGATCCTGAATTGGAACACCTGATCTAAGCCCTCAGACTTTTGGGGAAGCTTCAGGTCCAAGTTCTTTAGGGTTGGGACTTTCTTCATTCTGTGCCTTCTACATCATTGAACACATTGTTGGCACTTCACAAATAAACACTAATCATCCAGAAATGAATGGCTTGGGTAAATCTATACTTAACAAATCACGCACATCTTCAGTGTTACCAAACCTAGGTCCTGGCCTCAAACAAAGCCACTTTTCCCATTTACTTACTTATTCAGAGGAATATTACATTTATAATGGGCAGGGTTAGAACACAAGACCATCAGCACGGTAGAAAAAGTGTCCCTAGCCTCTGTTTGCCAGAAGCTGGGAATGGGTGATAGGGGATGGACCACTTGATGATTACCTGTTCTGTTCATTCCCTCTGAAACACCTGGCATTGGCCACTGTTGGAAGATGGGATACTGGCAAGATGGACCATTGGTCTGATCCAGTATGGCCGTTCTTATGTTCTTAAGTATCAGAGGGGTAGTCGTGTTTGCTGCTTTTGCAGATCCAGACTAAGAATCCTGTGGCACCTTATAGACTAACAGATGTTTTGGAGCATGAGCTTTTGCGGGTGAATACCCACTTCATCGGATGCATCCAAAGAAGTCAGTATTCAACCACAAAAGCTCATGCTCCAAAACGTTTGTTAGTCTATAAGGTGCCACAGGATTCTTTGCTGCTTCTGTTCTTAGAAAGTGCTACCATCTGAGTTAGAGGACTAATGGTATGATGGTCCCAGCAGGGCAGCCAAGGCTTCACCTTGTTTAGGGTACTCTCTGGCTGGCGTAGAGCAAGACTAGCTGTATGCATGTGATGTAGGGGTTGTGGCCAGAGCATCTTGCTTTCCTGCAATCCCCAATATATGTCAGAGCAGCACTGAAGATGCTGTATCTTACATCAGGGACTGAACCAATTCTCCTAGCTACTCCCAGTATTGTGGAAGCACAAAGGTAATACTGAGCATGGCTCCGCTAGACCCAGGGGTCTAGGTGATCAGATACGTAGAACAAACACTTACAGAACTGTATGTCTCAGCGTTAACCCTCTCATAAAAATGACAATAATTTACCATAATAGCCTCAAACACAGTAGCACTACCATCATCTGTAGTGTATTGGAGCAAGTGCTATAGTATATTTTCTTCAGCATCTGCTTTTGAAAATTTGGCCTTATACATGCTTAACAGTGGAAATAAAGAAAAAGGAGGAAAATCCTGGCAGTTGGTAGAGAACAGAAGGAGAGCATAGATTGAAAAGCACTGCAGCAGAGGCGAAGGAATGGCAATTGATATGCAGGGAAAGTCATAGGAAACAATGCAAAGCTAACTTGTTCCAGCTGTGTGAAGAAGAGCAGGGACAATGCCAGATGTGCTCTAGCTCTGGTTAGCATGAGCAGAAGTGTGGGATGGAGGCCAAAAACAATGAAAAAGAAAAGAAAAAAGAGCTTGTTTGTGAACAAAAAACTAAACTAAACAATTTTGTTGCTAAAATACATGCAAGAGATCTCCCCTCCTCTGTCCCCTTGTGCAAATCATATCTAATCTGGTAAAACACAGTTCTGCTCAAGTCATAAGATAAACATTGGAGGTCATGCTGAATGGAGAGATAACTTGGAGTGTTTTGGTTGTGCAGTAGTTGAGTCCAATGTTTTAACAAACTACTGCTGGTGTGTTTGAGAAACTGCATTTTTTGAAGTGTGGATCAGTATGTGATTCACAAAGGGAAAAAAAGCTCTGAGTCCCTTTGGTCTACATGTGACACAGAACCATAGGTAACTGTGGAAGGTTTCCCCCCCCCCCCGGGATTTACCCTTCCCAAAAAGCATTTCAGAGAAATTAGATAGGCAGAAGAGCTGAACAGATTAGTTTATCCAGTCTATCCATTTGTCTGGCCAGGATTGTTCTACCCAAAGCAAAAAGTGCTCATATACCACAGTGCATTGTAAGAACCTCAAGAGATTAGGAGGGGACAGTTTCTAGCACTTCTCCAAAGCTACTTTGCTACTGAATGTCCTAAGACAGGATGCATTTTGACTTTGCTTCATTAGCACGTGTAAACCACTGCGAAGTGGTCTTTCCCTTGTTGGCTTCCACAACCCCTGGCTTGTATTGTTCTTGTCATTAACTGAGGATAGGGTACTGTTTTATAATCTGCTTGAAATGGCACGACAGTGCACCCCAGATCTCAGGGAGCAAAGAAGTGGTTTTGGCTTTGCCACTTTTATTGTTGTCTGGACTATAAAAAAAAATGTTAATTTGTATTTCCACCTAAAGGATTCAGCCAACATCAGGGGCTATTGTACTACAGACAATATAAACATATAACAATCCCTGCCCTGAAGAGCTTACAGACAAAACAGGATACAGCAAGTATTATCCCTGTGGGTAATGAAAGTATGGAGAGAGTGAGTTGCCTGTGATTATGCAAGAAGTCTGTGACAGAACTAGGAACAGAAACCCAATTCTCAAATCCCATTCTAAAGCCTTAACCACAAGACCATCATTCCTCATGAACCTAGGGCCCCTACAGCTGTGAACTGCAAAAGAATTTTTGAAAAACTTGCTGTTTTTCCTACTGGGCGCCAATGCTCAGCCTAGATAGATGTGAGAGGATTGAGAATAATCTGTGATCTATATGAAAAGTCAGTTAAACTTCCAACATTAGTTACTGGTTTGCATTAGTTAGGTTTTCATGCATGGGTAATGGAACTAGGGGTGCAGCAGCATCCCCTGGCTGGAAGTTGTTTCTATCATATACAGGGTTCACGGTTTTGTTCAATGGCTCTCAGCGCTCCCACTATAAAAACTCTTCCAATGCCACTGTTTTCAAGGTTATCTCCATATGGAAAATGAAAAGAACCCAACTAAAAGAAAAAAGAAAGCCAAGAGATTCTCCATTACATTTCTGTCCCTTAAAGTAGGGGGACCCAAAGCTGTGGGTTTTGCAGATCCAAAAGGCCAGCTTTTCCCGAACCCAAAACCCAGATCAAGGCTCCAATCGAAGTTCTCATCTTAACCCTATCAAATCTGAACACTCAGAACTCTGGAAAAAAGTGGATCCACATCTATAATTCAGCTCTGGGATTTTAGTTCAGATCCATCCCTCCACTTAATTGATGCACCACCACAGTTTTGATGGTGGTAGCAGATGCTTTGCTAACTTGGGACCTGGCATTTGTTGCATTTCTTGAAAATCTGTCCTTCAGTTTACAAGGACAGGACAAAGCAATTCACTTCTTCTGATCAAAAAAAGAAAAGAAATAGAGGCAGCTCTACAACTTTAAACACAGCAACAGAATGGCAGCAATAGCAGAATCTGTTCTCTGTCCACTATCTCTGAACATTGTTGCATTTGTCCTTCCTGCAGGTATGATCTTTTGGCACACACTTGCTAACACAAACAGATGAAGATGTTGCATCATAATGTGACTGCACCATTTATAGTCATCGGGGATGTTTTCCCCCATACACAATCCCTTTGAATGATAAAGGCCCCTACTTTTTGAGTGAAAATGCCATCATTCTTAAGTATGTTTTGTGTTGTTACACAAGAGATCTAATTTTAATAATCTGGCATGAGTCATCTTTGTGCCCGTTTTCCCAGGAGCACAATTGAAAGATTGTGACTATATTAAAAAAAGATAAATTGCATGTGTCTAATCTTGTGCAATGTTTTGACTACTAAAGTTGTTCCATAGCAGTTCATTAAAGGACACATAAAATATTTAAGTTTACATTTTATAAAAAGATCAGGAATGCTTTGGCTGATAGCTCTCTTTCTATCAAGCATCTGTTTCCTATTTTTTTAAACGGCTTACAGCAGTGGTTGGCCAGTTATATACTAATAGTTGATCTTAACTGGATCAAAACATTGTAATTTCTTACCAAAGGTTACAATGTCCCTCCAATGCAGCTTCCTATGGCTGCAACCAGCAGTGTCTGTGCACCAACATCTGGTTTCAAAATATTAAAAGCGATAAACATTTCCAGATACAGTCCATCTGGCCTTCCAATATTCTCCCTCTGCATAATTTTGCTTTCCTTTTAAAACTATAACAGACTTTGGACCTATTTTATTATGGAAGAATCATCACCCTTATAAATGCAGGGCAAAGCTAAGGGTTGGGTTGTATTGTGATGGAATGTCAGTACATGGCTGGTTGTTGTGTCTAACGGACTTTTATAATAACTTTAGATTGAAATTCCTTGTTTAGTTAGAAGAAGGTATCTGCATTGGAGAGGAGGTTGCACTGAAGAAACTAATGTTCAGTTTGCAGTAGTCATGTTTTCAGAGTTTAATTGCAATAAGATCATAACAGTTAATTGATTGATAGCAATCTGTATTTTGTCAGCCAACTCAGACTCCATACTGATTCAGCACAGTGCCTGAATGCTGCCTGTGTGGTCATAATGCATAATTTATCTTTTACCTAATATCTGATGCACTGCTGAATTGCATATTTGTTTTTAGATTCCTGTTTGACAACCCTCACAATACTGTAAGAGTGAGGGAAGGGAACGAAGGTCACCACTCTACTTTGTCAAAGCATGGAGTGGAGTCACTTCCTGTGAGATGACTGCTGCCTGTGAGACTGAGCAATAGCAACAAAAGCGGACTTCTTTCTCTATTCTTTCTTCTTCTGACCTCTTCTTTGTTCCCTACCTGATGTAGAAAGCTGTGTATAGCAGATTTATTGGCTGGTTTAGCAGATGGAAAGGATAGGTGTTTCATATTCATAAATAGTATGCTGTTTTTAATGTAGACATTCAAAAAGGTATTTGGACTATAATTCATCACCAACTTGATGAGTTTTAGATTAGTGATGCTACTTAGCATTAAACATTAAGTGATGTATACGAAGGAATGAAAGCATTAAAAAAAAAATCTTGAACTTGTTAATTTCCATACCTAATTCCACAGCAGGAGAGGGTAGATAAGTATTCGAATATCCTCAGAGTTAATGATAGTCAGAAGATAATTACAGTTTTCCAAGCCGTCAGTGGAGTAGTCTATTGGTGGAACAGAAGTTTCCCTCAGAGACTCCTGAAACTGAGCAGGTTCCATTAAACTCCAAAAGATAGACTCACTGCACTGACAAGTAATCCCCGCCATGGTATGGTCAGTGCAGTGAGTGTCCCTGAAAAGTTCCACCACTCTGAAAGCCTCTACTGGTTCCAACAGGATTCTCTTATTGAAAAGATAGGGAATATGCCTGGATCCACTAGAATCGTTACGATTTAGAAGAACTTTTTAAGGGCACTCTTTGCACTGACCATACCATGACAAATGGATTGCTTGCAGTGAGGTGGAAACTAGTATTGCATCTCCTTGGGTTTGGGCTGGTCATTCCTTGACAAGAGTGTTACTTGCAACCCCCAGTGCCCTCCCCTACAAAACAAGCCAAAAGCCAAAACACAGAGTATGCCCAGATGCACACCAGAGTCTCTCCTATAGTTGCTACAGCTGCCATGACATCCTGAGTCTGTTTGAAGGAATCATCATCTATATGGACAATGAAGTCATCTATCAGAAAAAGTCTTGGAGACTCCAACATCACCCTCAAGAAACTCAAATCAAATACCTACACAAACTCAAGATTCGCTATACCTACGCACAGGCATACTGTACTCTAGTTCCAATCCCATTTTAACTCCATCCTGTGAGTCAGACATTAGCTAGACCCACTCTATTAAACTCAATTTTGGACTGAAAGACCTACATACTAGGACAGATGTAGCCAGGGCCGAAGCTTCCATTTAGGCGACCTAGGCGGTTGCCTAGGGCGCCAGGATTTGGGAGGGCGGCAGGCTGCTCCGGTGGACCTCCCGCAGGCGTTCCTGTGGAGGGTCCGCTGATCCCGTGGCTCCAGTGGAGCATCCGCAGGCATGCCTGCAGCAAGTCCACCGGAGCCGCGGGACCGGGTTGGGGCAGCGAAATGGCTAGAGCCGGCCCTGTGCCTAGGGCGCCAAAAACCCTGGTGCCGCTCCTGGATGTAGCAAGTACAGGCAGGGCCGTCCTTAGGATTTATGGTGCCCTACCCAGTATTATTAAACTGGTGCCCCTATGCTGGAAATATGCTTAAGTCATTATAAGTGGAATGTGCTTTTCCTTCCCCCATTCATGATTCTCATCTCCCATAGTAAGTTATATTTTAAAGGCTCCCTTTCTCTATGTTTTCCCTATCTTATCTTCCTCTCCTTCCTTCTCTTTTCTCCCTTCCCACCTCATAAAAGCATTTTCTTCCTATTCCTATTCAGAATCATTGAATAATCCTACTGAGGAGGGGAGACAGATAGTGGGGTGCGCTACTTGTTTCCCACCAGCAATGCTGCTGTAGCTGAGGGGGACAGAGAGTGGAGCTCTTAAAATAGAAAAGAAAAATTAAAGAAGACATTAGGGCTAAATTATCCCCTCTGCCTCCATGGGCCAAACGAGTGGATACCAGGCATGCTGTGAAGTGAGGACATCGGCTTTCATTACATCCTTTCACTTGACTCCTCTCTGGGTAATCTTTGATGCGTGGGGTCCATCGATGAGAAGACTGTTGGATGGCCATTTTAAATTAGGAGGAATTGCCCCTTCTGAGAGGGGTTTGGAGGCAGTGATCAGTTGGTGTACCTGTAGAACCATAAATATGTGGGATTAATGCATCTCCAGGAGGGGCATTTAGCATTTGTCAGGAGAGAGCAGCTGTGAGCTGAAAGTTGGAGAAGAGTGTAAGAGAAGCTGGGCTACAGGTTGGGGAGGAAGTAGGATGCTGAAGCAGCCAAGTTCGTTGTGGGCATATAGGAGGTGGAGATCTAAAAGCAGTAGATGAACCTGGATCTTCCTGCTGGAGTCAGTGAGAAATAACTTTACTATCATTGTGCAAATTCCTGCACTTTGACTAAGTTTCCTCAACGGAGAGAAGAGCCATTCATATCAGAATGTAACTCAGTTTGTGCCTTAGCCTTTGTCTCTATATTCTTGCAGTTATTTTATATTCATTCTGAACAATTTGTCCATATTTCAACTTTTTGTAGGATTCCTTTTTGATTTTCAGGTCATTAAAGAGTTCCTTATGTAACCATATTGGCCTCTTGCTGTTCTTCCTATTAGTTGGCAATTTTGCCTTTAATATTGTCTCCTTCTGAAACTGTCAGCTCTCCTGACCTCCTCCTTTTCCCCTTTTCCCATGGGATCCTACCTAGCAAGTCCATTGTCCTTATTCTGCTCCTCTCACTCTTTCCTTTCCTTAGAGTCAGAAGTGAGGTGCATTGATAGAGCTTCCTAGGGAAAATAGCCCAAATATACACAGTGCTCTCAAGAATTAACCAAATATTTTCCTTGAGTTGTCGCTCAAATAAAACTGAATTCACTTCAGCGATGCCGGCCCCTTTTCTTTTAGATTTTCACAATTATTCTAGTAAACAAGTTTGTTATCCTGCATGTTCAGGGAGACAAGAGATTTAAAGTGAATAGTACAGCACAATGTAATGTTAGATAATCATCAAAAGTAAGACCATTATTACTCAAAAGTGGATTCTAAGAAGTATATTCACCCAAGCAGGGCATAGCAACACTATCACATGACCTATGTCACCTACACAGCTCAAACTGAATATTTGCAAAAAAACCTGTTCATGAACAATCTACAGAGCAAGAATAATTCCTCTAGATGATTTGTCAAATAATTTTGTATAACAAACTTGAGAAAATAACTCCTCCTCCCCCACAGGTAACTCACAAATTCATCTCTAGTGCTTTAAGTTATATATAATCCAGGTTTTCTATTTTATTAACAAAATGTGCTTTTAAGACCTGATTCTGCTGCCATTAAAATAAATAGCAAAACTCCCATTGACTTCAGTGGCAAAGGATCATGACCATTTTCCCCAAGCAGTGTTGTAAAAAACAGTGTCCTTACTCTTCTTTGACATGTGGTTCACATGACCTTTTACATATGACAGCATTATTTTAGTACAATTCCCCATTGCTTTGGAAGCAGTTTTAAAATTAACCTCAATATTCCTGAAGAGTGATGGACAAGAGTTGTTTTGAATAAGGCTGACTGAAAATGTGTACAGTCAGGAGAAAACTAAGCCTGAAGTTCAGCTGTGCAACTTTCTAGGTACTAGAAATCAATTTTAAGTGGCACAGAAATGTTAAAAAAATAAAATGTACTTGTTTGGTTATTAATTCTATATTCTGTTTCCTTTATATTTCAGTCACATGTTATAAATGCACTAAGGATTGAACAGTGTGATAACATTAATACATACCAGAAAAATATATCCAGAGGGGGGAAAAAATATGTTTGCACAACTCCAATTCCCAGGAGATTTAATGGGAGCCCCGTATATTGTATATGAACTTGAATCCCAAAATTTAGCACTTTGGGTGAAATTTATCCACTGCACAAGGTCTCTATATATTACTCAAACCAGTGTTAAGAGATTAAGGCCTTGATTCAGGGCTTAATTCTCACTGCTTTCAATCAAATGGTTTTAGTAACAAGATTTCTGTACATTCCGTGTTTCTTATACTGGATGAGTTGAACCTTGTAAATAATTATAAGTTTAACGCACTTTTTCCTTAGTGATATGTAGTCTTGAGGCATGTTGCCTAGAAGAGGAGAAGGAAATTAAGGACAAAGTGGTTTTGACAACATGAGACATAAGAGCATTAGGCTAGATGCACTGGTGCCTAAGGCAAAATGGGACTTGTTATCCTAACCTTCTGCTGATGTGAATTTCAGTCTTCAGGTCTGATTTCCCACTCGGCCAGTGTCAGAGCCGAGACTAGAACTCAGGATTCCAAGAACTCAGCCCTATTATCAATCCAATGGATGTGCTGCCCTGGTAGATTAACTACTAGAAAGTTTTAACGTGGCATAGGGTATTCCATGGGGGAGTATGTGTTACAAGATGGATTACTCATTTGCAGCACTTCTAAAATGTTAACAACAATGTAAGGACCAATCTTGCAAGTTCTCAGTGTACAGACTTCTAGTCAGCTGCAGTAGAACTCAGCACATGGAAGGTTTGCAGGATTGGGACCATAATGCAATGCAGTAAAATAAATTTACTGCATAGGTACTTGAGTGTGTCCCAAGTCCACTGTGTAATTAGCAGCAGTAATGGCTAACACAGCTCTTCATTGGCTTCATATACATACCCTTTCTCTGCCCATTTCTAAACAGGAAAGGTATCAGAAGGACTGATGTGTTCACTTAAATGAGAACAAAAATCTCATTGTAAAAATATAAAATCTGGAAATATGCTGAATGGTGGTATGTTAACATTCTGGCTCAGAATCAAACACTAGAAAGGTATTTGCTGAAGTCTGTGTCAGACTGAAAAGAGTAGTAATATTTCAGCAATTGAACCTTCTTTAAATTGGGGAAAGAATTAAGTATGATTTAGTCAAAATACCTTGGCACCTAGACTATATTCTGCTTTGTTTTTTAAATATAATCACAGGATAAAAATAGCCAAGTGAGTTTCTACCTTTATTTTCGGCAGAAAGTAACTGTATTTTTCTAAGATATGACCTAATTGTTTCTCAGAAGGTTACCCTTTAGCAGTAGTACTTCTCTTTTTAAAAAGTGATCCTCTAATATTCATATGGTAGTTCCTGCTAGAGATATTGCCTAGCCATAGGAAGAGCAAAGCTATAGTCTTCTAAACATATGAGTAGGATAGGAAATTAGCCATGCCAACTGAAGGGCAAGTTCAGAAGTATCTTCACAGCAAGATATTTCAGTTTTGTTTTTCTTGCACAGTTCTGGGCTAGGGTGAAATTATGTCAAACCCTTAACTCTCCAGGAGGTGACTCAGATTATCATGTAGGCAAATACATGTCTTCTTTACCGTCCAGTAAGAGTTAAACAAAATGTTTTAATGGAACATTTAATAACAAAAGACATTTATGATGTTTACTTAAATTTTCTGGACCATTAAGTATAAATGACATGAGTTATTGGATGCAATATCTGGCCAAAAAATCTTTTTGACCAGTCTGAGTTTTACTACGCTCTGAGCTGCCAGCTTCCCTATTGGAAAAAAATCTGGTCAAATCATAGTTCTCAGTGGACTCTGGAGTCAGAAATAGCCATTCTTGCCAGAAAGTACCTTTTGAAGTTTACATTAACATGGATATTTATTTATTTTCCCTCTGTAACAATGACAGTGGTTGAGATAAACTGTTTAATTCTAAATAGAAAACACATCTGCTGTTTCTGCATTGTTTGTGGTTGCTGGAGGGGTGACAATTTAAACCAAGTAGCACACATGACATTTTAAGTGAGATGTTGTATGAGGATTTGCAGCTGCTGATTTCTCCCCTCGCCTCCCCTCTTACAGCAGCATCTGGCGGCATCATTTCATTTTAAGGACTGTAAACCTTTCCATTCTGACCACCACACTGAATGAAAACAATTTTTTTAATACAGTCATTTTAGTTTTCATTGGGCTGAAAGGCATTTTCTAAAATTCAGTGGGCCGGATCCTCAAATCAACATAGCTCTCTTGACTGAGGACCAGATATTCAAAGGTTTTTAGGTGCCTAAGGATGCAATTAGGTGCCTCGTGGAATTTTCTAAAGCTCCTATCTATGCAAGCTAAACTATTGAAACCAAGGGGAGTTATCTGGAGATTCCAAAGCCAGAAGGTACCACTGTGACCATCTGAAATGTTCAGACACTTTTGAAAATTTCATTAGGAGTTTACCTGCATCATTAAGCATTGAAATACCATTGAGAAATCTAATCCTCATTGATCAGCTGAGGTCTGGCTCATTTTAAGTAGCTTAAATTTATGATGGGTAAGGAACTTGTTTTCAAGGAGCTCTGCTGAATTAGGAGCTAAGGAAGTTCTTGGGGGCTCATAGGAATCCCTTAGTAAAAAAAAAAAAAAAAAAAAAAAAAATCTCCTGTGAAGTTGAATGGAAAGTTTGGATGATTTCCCTCCCTCTGTGGGTGCTTGCTGGGTACTACTACAACATCTCTCCTAGATCATCCCTGCAGCAAGGGGATGTACTCCTGGTGCTCATAAAGTTACTTGTGAAGAGCATGTTATTTCCCTTGGGCTGGACCAGATCATAACAAATGGCAAGTTGTTGTTTTTTTTTAAAGTTCCCAGGGACAATACTCTGCCCTGACCTCAAGGTCTTCATCCCTCACAACTCTCTTTACATAGTACAAACTGAACTCTGTCCTACACTATTAATGTGGCCAGAATAATTTTCAGGAACAAGGCATAAACATTTCCTGTTAAGTGCAGCTTTCATGTAAGCGTGCTGCCTCCTTTCCTAGTTATAGTTGTGAGAAGTCATTTCTGTTCCAAGGGGAGAACAAGAGAATCAGTTCCTCAGCCCTCCTCTCCACCAGCACATGCAGCCCATAGTTACAATACATGTGTCAGTAATGTGCTGTCAATGAACGACTATAGCTTCAATCCAGTATGGCATGTATGTCCATGTGTAAAGCATCCTGCTGACTACACGTGCTGTATTTAAACGTGTGTATATACTTTTGCTAAGTGAAGTTATATGGGGGAAGATTTCTAGTTTGAACTTGTTTTATAGGTGGAACCTTAGAAGACATGATGCTGAAAGCAGGGCCCATAATTTTCTGCCAGATCATGGAATTTCTGGCTGCCAAAGAAACTATCCAACAGTGAGACAGAAAATGAACTCAGAAGATGGCACAATACTTGAGTGGCCATGTTTATACTGGAATAGCAAGGGATCAGGTCTGGCTCCAGGCACCAGCTCAGCAAGCAGGTGCTTGGGGCAGCCAACGGACAGAGGCGGCACATCCAGCAATTCTGCGGCCCCTCACTCCCTCTTGGAGCAAAGGGCCAGCCATTGAATTGCCTCTGAAGACTGAGGCGGCAGCAGTAGAGCTGCTACCAAAGTGCTGCAGATCGTGACGACTTCTTTTTTTTGGTCGGCTCTGCTTGGGGCAGCAAAAACCCTGGAGCCAACCCTGCAAGGGAGGTCAGGATTTCACCATTAAATGAACAATGCATTTCTGGCAAGCTCCATCTTCATCATCGTAGCCACATTCCTCAGTCACAAATGAGCCATACTGTTAGAAGAATTCCAGCATTTGGACTTAAATGTATTTCCCCCTCCCACAATACGTTATAGGTGTAAGGACCCTAATTTCCATGAAGATGGGTTTCTTAGGAATTCTGTAACTACTGTTTACAAATTACACTGGACATAAAATGGAATAGACAAAACATTTGAAATGAAATAACCAGCTGCACCATTGCAATCCACCAGTCCTCACTTTCTCTACCCAGATCACCCCATGCGTAGACACATGTACATATTTTGATTGTCTGCAGATCACATTAGCAAGTGAGTGTGTTAAGAAATCTGAGTAGGACAGGAAGCCTTTGACAAATTAGCCTTGTTCTTGTTTCCCCTCCCCCACCCACTCATTTATTCTTACTGAGCTTTTGAAATAATTACAAATACTCCACTGAAGTGAATGGAAAGACTTCTGATCAAAAGCCTACATGCAGAATCATTTCAAACAGATTAAAATTTATGCAGGGTGTGAGAGGACAGCACAAGGCCCGCTGTACCACTGAAAGCTCAAATGGTGGAGCTTGAGTATACAGTGGTTGAAGTGGCCATGTAAGGATGCCTGGGTACATTGCCTGCATCATTCCTTCATAAGCCTATTCAGAACCCTGCTGTTGGGCAGTCTGGGGATCTGTGTTCACACAGATCCAGCAGACTCCATATCTTGGGGGTGCTGTGACTGCTATTGCAGCCCTAGTCCTGGGTTGGTGGGCTAGATTTCACTCCCCTATGTCCTCCACACACTGCCAGCATAGAACCCAAATAACCAGCTCACACATGGATGAAGCATATTTGAAAGAGGAAAAAAAATTAAGTGTATAAAATCCTGCTAAAGTTGTCCCCTATATCTGAACAAAGCAACTAAGTGCAGGAACAACCACCCAATCATCCACCATAAAAAAAAAAAAAAAAAAAAAAAAAAAAAAAAAAAAGCCAACCGCACAAATCTTGAGCTAGAATTCATAAAAAAAGGAGTATAATTTAGATATTCTTTGCAAATGATGTTGAAAGTTCTACTGTAAAGTAATAGCTTTACATGTTATTGTTGTTGTTCCCTTCCCTTCTTTCTAGACACACTTTCTTTACCTTTAGAAACAATACACTAGAATAATTTTCAAAACACTGTATGACTTGGCACAATATTTCACTGTGCATGATCAGTGGACAGCCAGCAAAGCTAGTGCTGATACTGCCATGTTCTGAAACCTGAATTTGTTCCTAATGTATATGTTCCAAAGCCCTGATTCAGAAAAACAGCCATATTCATAGAGAGCACTTAAGCCTGTACTTTCACTTCCTGAACTGGGACCTACGATAGGTAAAATGTGCAGTGTTTAGTATCTCCTCACAGAGCTTTTTCCCTGCAACTTAATAAAGTGTTGGTGAGAGGCTTATACAACTTTTAATGAGGGTTGGGGGTTTTTTTGGTTTGTTTGTTTTTTTGGAAGAAAATTAAAGACTACTTCTCGAACAGCTCACCATAGATCGGTGAAAAAGATAAAACAAAGCCAAGACATTATGCTCTATTCACATATTAAATAATAGTTACTGCATGTACTTTGAACAGTTCATTATACAAAACTAAGGCAAGATCCAAAGTTTATAGAAGTTTATGGAAAGATTCCTAGGCCTAATAGGCAGCCTAACACTAGAATACAAATGTTTCCACACTACTCTGTCCTTACTTGCATCATTCTGGGCTAGATTTCCCAACTGTCATTTGCAGATGTGTGCTTAGCAGCAAAAGTTTCAAACTCTGGCACCTAATCTGTAACTGTTGCATTTTGTAATAAGTTTTGAGATGTCCTTATTTAACTCAATAATATTCTAAAAAGAGGAGACACATGGATTCTAAGACACAGCACTGGAAAAAACATTTGTGAAAAATCTTCTCATTGCAGGAAGGGTTTCAAAGAAACAAACTTCATGAGCATGCTAAGGCATAAGAGGCTATATAGCCCATCTAGGTTTGGTTTCTGGCTCAAAGTTGACAAACTGGAATGTTTTTGATGCCTGCACTAGTAAATGTCAAGTATGTTGTATACAAATTTAGACAATCTTACAATCTAAGTACAGTCAGTAATTTCATGCTGGTTGAGATAGATGTCTGAGCAGAGGTAGTATTTTTGTGTGTTTCTTTAGTGCCTAGCATAATGCGGTTCCTGTTCCATGATTGGAGCTCCCAGACAAGAATAAAAACCACCACCACCACCAATAATAATAATAATGGCTAACACTGCTGACAACCCAGAGAAGATCAGTCAGAAAACACTGATTATACAAATCCCTCTTCACATGTATGTGGATTATAAATATGGACTAGACTAAGTACACAACCTGCTCTGAGCCAGAGGCAACAACGAAGGAGCACTGCACCAGTAATGGGTCAAGGAGGGAACTGTGTCTCTGCAATGCACAATTCTCTCCCTGCTTCCCCATTTAGTTCAGGGAGGATCTAGTCAGCTTCTGATATAAACTAGAAGCTGATGACTTCCCCCTCTGCCCTGGATCAGATGTGCTGGCCGGCATGATGGTGGCTCTACCCATGCTCCACCCCACCCACTTATGAGAGGTGCTGCTCTCCTGTTGCAGTTACATATGGTGCAGGTAGTCCACACAGGGAGGAAAGGGGGCACCTTGCTTTGCACCCCCTAGCTGTACTGTGATATTGTAAGGGTGGGTTATAATCCTGCCCTATGGCTGGAATTATAACTTCTTTTATCTAGTGCCTTCTAATACTGGTGGCTCAGGCGTGTTTTCAGAAGAAGCAGATGCAGGAA
This sequence comes from Gopherus evgoodei, assembly GCF_007399415.2. Lineage (NCBI taxonomy): Eukaryota > Metazoa > Chordata > Testudines > Testudinidae > Gopherus > Gopherus evgoodei. The sequence goes on from NC_044324.1 coordinate 112,629,893, forward strand.
CCATTCACAGTTCCATGTTTGGGCTCAGTAGAAATGAGGGAGCTCATGGAAGGCCAGAGGGCCTTCAGCCTATTCAGCAAAAATTTGGCAGTCCCTAAGAATCATTTTAAGCCTTTCATAAACCCAAATAAAAAGCAGGCTTCACTCTAATACCCCTTTTAGCCCTGTCCCCAAGAAAACCCTCATCCTGATTAACTACCAAAATGGAAATATTCCTCTAATAGTTATGAAAACTTAAACAGCTGGCCTAATGTGATTACAATTTTTATAACTTTCAATTACTAGTTACTTTATTTTTAACCAATTCAGGAGCTCGTTTTGACTGGCTATGTGTGACAGAATAAGTCTTGGGTCACCTCAGGTGATGCATCCCCATGACTGTTCCATGTCTCAGCTACTTCAGAGCAGCATAACCACTTGACAGAATTTTTTTTCCAAAAACTTTTGGCCTGTATTTCCAGCCCTCCTCCCTCAAACACACACTTTAGCAGGAGAAAAGAAATAGCAAAAAGGGAAGTTTCAGAGAGTGGAGCTGTGGATCCTATGTTTGCAGGTACAGGGACTTGGTGAGTATTGTGTTTGTTCCATCTTTGTTTGTTCTCTGTGAGGGTTGTGTGGCTAGACTGTGTGTCCCCTGAATGTATAGGTGAGACAGTTCTGTGTTTCTGTGAGGGCCTTGTTGCTGGGAGAAAGCAGAGCAATGAGGCTTAGTATACAAAATCAGTTGCCAGGTGAACAGGCAAAGCAAACTGGATGAGTTTCAGTGGGACTTTAGAGAGGAAGTGTGATTCCTGTTTTAGATACAGATCTACAGCAGGTAGCAGACATGGATGAGGAAACAACTACTGTCCCTTGCTCTGTTTTTTATTCCAGCAGAAAGGAGAATAGATTTCTTGTGTATGAAATTCAAGCTGGTGGCCGTATAGGAGGAGAAGATATATGGTCTGGAAGCGTAAGTTGCAACATCATGCAGAATTTGAGAGAACAAAGACTTCTTGGTCAACCAGATTTGGAAATCATTATCAAACACCAGAGGAAGGATGGGAGATGAGGGAATTGGATAGTGTAGGAAAAAAAGGCAAGACAGTGACTAAGAAGGTAAGAGCCAGGATGCATTTAACAACTAGAATTATCAAATCATTTTCAGATACTCAGCAAGTCAGCTCAGAAGAACATGTCTCTGGAGGAATGGAATAAAGAACTAAATAAGACATACTTGGTGACTTTATGGTATGAAATAAGCAACCAAGACAGGTTCTGCAGCCGTCCTAAGAATGTCAATATGCAATGCATCATTGGCAACTCCCTATTAAGAAGAGCAGACAGAATTTGGCAAAGGACACACTAGGACAATTGTCTTCTTGAGTAAAGATAGGAGATGTAACTGCAGGATTTGACAGGATTATGAAGTTGTTGGGCAAGAGTCCACTGACAGTGACACACATTGGAACTAGTGGCATCGTATCACATGGAATTACACAGATTATAGAAGATTTCAGGCAACTTCAAAGGGAGTGGAGGAAAAGGAAAGTCCAAGTGGTCTTCTCAAAAGATCTTATCAGCCCAATGAGCGAGATAAGGCAGAAGATATTGCACATGCACAATGGGCTGCATGACTGGCTGAATGTTTTGGTTTAACATTGTATCACATTCTAGTGGGAGAGGGTAATGCATGAACAGGACAGCCTCAATCTCATAGGTAGCAGACTTCTTGGTTAGAGACTAGCTGGAACAGCTAGGAGAGCATGAAACTACCAAAACAAGGGGAGGGTAATAAGGGAGCAAATGCAGTACAAAAAACTCAAGATGTCATGAACAAATTGAACTGATGTGGCAAAGAACACAAAAAGAAAAAAGTTTTCAGTTACTTATACACCAGTGCTAGGAGTCTGGGTAACAGATAAAAGGAATTTAAACAAAAACACACACACACCTCGATGAGAGAAGTATATAGCGGGCATTACAGAAACCGAGTGAAACAATTCATTTGTCTGGTTATAAGCTGATCAGGAGGGATCAGTCAACTGGGTAAAAGGTGTAGGGGGAGTCACTCTACATTAAAGACACCATTACCTTTTTTAGAATTATTAATAACCCAGAAACACAGCATCTCAAATACATATAGATCAATGTTCTAACAAAGCCGAAGAGGGTCTACGGTTGGGGGAGGGGTCTCTTACAGGTCACCAAATCCAACCAGAGAACAAGATGAGTTAGTCCTTACAGACAGGTGCTTAATAGATTGTCAAAAATGGTGTCTTTTAGGAAGGAGTTCAGTTTTGGAGAAATATACTAGATGCTCACGCAGTCAGTAATAAGTCATTCCAGGTATTTAAATTTATAGATTTTTCTAACACAGAAAGTACTGCACTTGATATGAGGTAACTATTTTGGTCTTCATTATTCAGGGATCAAGATAAATTAGTCACTGGAATGGATGTTGGTAGTTGTCTAGGGACTAATAATTGTGTTTGATTACATTCAATATAGTTAAACAGAACAATCCCCCTTGTGCTTGTGGCGGGAGCAGCACATGGAGAATCTGGAGACTCCTCTTGCCACTCTCACCTTAGGAGCCAGAGACCTCCCAGAAGGGCTGATGAGTATGGCCAGGGAAGGGGGTGGGGTGTGATGGAGGTGTGGCGAGGTGTGTGTGTTTTGGGGTGCTAGACAGTGGGGGAGATCTGCGTGTGTCAGGGCAGTGGGGTCTGTGTGGGGCATTGTGTAGTTGTGGTGGTGGGGCTGTGAGGAAGTGCACTGGGAGGGAGGGGAAATCTGTGTGTACCGGGAAACTAGTGGGTGGGGGGTTCTGTGTGGAGTGCTGGGCAGCTGTGGTGGGGATGTGGGCAGGGGGCGCTGGGCAGGGTGTGTGTGCACAGCACTGTGCATTTGTGGTGGAAGGGTTGTAGGGGGTTTCTGGGCATAGTGGATCCATGGGGCACTAGGCAGCATGGGCCCACCCCCAACAGGAAGGGGCATGCTGGTAGCACAGGGCCAGGCAGACCAGTGCGCCTCTGGCTCCAGTCAGGGCTGTGCACACGTATCTGTCATCATACTCTCACCCCACCCCACTTGCCCAATGTGTCCTGATTTTTCATTCTCGCAATCTGGTCACCCTATCCCATCCTAACGGACAATGACCAGGCCTCAGTTATAAACACCTTTGTCACCTCTTGTTTGGACTATAGCAACATGACAGCTATAGCAGCATGAAGCCTTCAGCATTCAGGAAATTCCAACTCGTACAGAATACTGCAGCACATCTCCTGAGCAATACAGGCTACCATGAGCACTACACACCTGCCCTTTCTTGACACTGTCTTTCCATAGAATTAATCAAGTTCAGAGTGTCACTGCTTATCTTCAAGATGATCAGTGGCCTGGGCCCAGGGTATCTGAAAGATTCCCTAAACTCCAGAACAAAGACCTTTGTTGACAACTCTGCTGATCAAGCACACTGGTACTGTCTACAACAAGGGAAAGCTCATCAGTGTGGGAGATGGACCTTTTTGTTCTTCCAGAAACTAAACACCATCACAAACCTCACCACCTTCTGCTTCAAGTGCAAGGCTCATTTCTTTGACCTTGCCTTCTCCAACACATAGCAACATGTATGTTTAAATAAAACAAACCAAAAACCCTGCCGAAACAAGATACTCCACTGCACACACTTCTATCCCAGGAGAGAAGATGAGAGAATAAATACTATGACAGATTGCAAACAGTGCAGTAGAAATCACTCAGATACTGCAGTGAGGAGCATCATAAGAACCTCTGTAGAATATACTCCACCTATTGTTAGGCATTTGATTTAAATACTGCACAACATTCTGTTTAAAAAGTGAGCACTCTGCTATATCAATAAAGCACATTTTGAATTGATTAAGAAATGGCTAATTGACAAGTCTCAAAGTAGTTGCCAATAAGGAAGAGAGTCATTGAATTTCACCGACATTCAGTGATGACTCCCCACTGGCAACTAGTGAGTTCTGTGGGTATCAGCAGTATTAGGCCCAACACAGTTCAACATTTTCATCAGTGAATTATATTTACTTCCACAGACTTTATCAGTAGTGACTTTGAGATGACTCAAAGATTGGCAGAATGATAAATAATGATGAGGACAATAGTCCTATGGAGCAATCTGGATTCAAATATAAATTGTTATATATCTAGGAACAAGGAATGCAGGCCACACTTACTGAATGGGGGACTATGTAGAATCTTGAGGCTTCACCTAGGTCTTGCCTCACAGTGGGAGGGAATGGACAAGCATACTCACCCCATCCCTGAGCCACATTCATCCAACCTGTTCTTAGAAACTTCCAGTGATGATGATTCCACAACCTCTCTTGGTAACCTATTCTATGAACTCCTTTTACTGGCCCTTTTTGCACATACACTGTTACCAAAATTTACCCCTCCATGTGGATATTTGGTGTAGTAGTTGGTTGTGTTAGCATTACAGACCAGTCAAATCTCCAAAGAGGCAAACATTCTATGCAGAATTCATGAAGCAACTTCCTGTCTGTGCAGAACAGGGTCTTATCATACAAATCCTTAGGAATGTTTAATGATCATCATCACCAATGATCACCACTAACTGCAAAAATTGCTCAGATAATTAGCAATTTTTATGACAATAGCAACTTTGTCACTTCTTTTACAACTTCAGAGTCAAAGTGAACAAATGCAATGGATTACATCAATTGAGTATGTCATTTAGCTATTGGTGAACCTTGCAGCTTACTCATGATATGAAGTCTGATCATCGAAAGATTCAAAAATGTGACCCTTGACTACTTCCCAAAGAGACTTCTGTGCACGACAGGATGTAATTTGGAAAAAAATCAAGATGCATTTTGGTGGATGCATCTCAAAGTATTGACCTGCATCTTTTTAAATACCATTCTCTAACTATTAGGACAAAAATGAAATGCTCCTATTCCAGAAAAATCCTTCACCTTCCCTCACTGTAGCTCTTTGCCATGTAACTTCAATATAGCATTAATATTGAAATAATGTTTCAAATATTGATTAGTTCAATAAAAATCAAAATTTGCATGAACAAGAGAGTTTATTAAAAGTAAAGGTGTTGCCTTTAAAGTTACAACATTTTTAGGACAACATACAAGACTGGGAACCATTTTGTATGTTTCCACAAGCTGAGGGTTTGCATTTCTATGATCCAATTAAAAAGGAATGAGGTGGAGATATTCTAACCACAGATACAGAGTTATCCAAATTGGACTGAAGTATACAGCAGTGAGACTCAGTATGAGTCTCACAGCAAAACTAAAGACATTAGCTGGCTCAGCTAAACGTAGGAATAAGGTAGTATTTCTTTAAAACAGTTTGCGAACACTGTAGTGGTCTTCACTGTTTTTTGTTTTAGAAGCCATCAGAAACCACTCAGAGCAGCAGTATACATTAAGATAGGCCCCGTATGTCTGTATATAGTTAATAAATGTGATAATTTGGGAGCCAGCTGTGACCAAGCAATGTCTTCATATTATTTTTGCTGTACAAGCAAAAGTAACACTATTCGTAAGTGTTTCTAATATCTGTTACACAATTAAGCTGATCAAGTCATTTTTCCTGTTCTTAATTCAAACAAACCAATGTTCCTAGAGACATCTTCATTTGTAGGCATCATAATTTCTGTAAATACATTGCAGCTGGATTTGCAGCAGATTGGCTGAATATTGTTTTTGTGTTGAATTGTACACGCATATTGCATATTTACTAACAAAAACGCAACACAATAAAAACTGTGGTAATATATGTTTGTCAGACCTGAAATAAAGGCTCACCTCTGGAAGTGGCATATGCTCAGATATTCATAGAAAAGTAACAGTCACAGGGCTGTGCATGTGGGGTTACTCAATATATATTTTGTCATACAGACAATCTGAGTCTAGCTCCTTATTCAGATGCCAAGCATAGTATGGAAGTGGGGTGGAGGTATAGTGTGGGGAGGCATACCACACAAGAATGAAGCTTTGGGTCAGAGTGACTTGGCCCAGTGCATTCAGAACAATCTGATGTTCATGGGGACATGTCACTTTGGGTGACCTGAGATGCATTGCGGTGAACAGCCAATCAAAATCTAGCTCCTTGTTAATTATAACAAATAAGTAATTCATAATTTAAATATATCACATTCAGTAAATTTCTAAAAAGTTAATCTTACTGATATATTTAAATAATTTTGGCCTTTGAATAAAGAGCTAGGAACAAACTTCAGTCTCTCACTTTTCAGACTTACCTATGAGAACCCACATCACAGTTTCCTTCAGAGCCCTCTAGCGCACAAGAAGGACCAAGAAACTCCTTAAAATTACAAGATATCACTATAAATTAGAGTTTTCAATATACTGTACTTACTCCTGTACTGAGCTAAACAACTTGTGTTGATGTCTGCATATTTACCAGAAAGGCTTCTGTTAGGTTCACAGCATACACACCAAAATTAGATAAAAACAAATACTTCTGGTGGGAGGTTCTAGTGTACACTACTTTATTTCTTAGTATTCAGAATAAGACACAAGAATCCCAAACCAGACTAAACAGGCTGTTCCCTAAGAGAACTCACCCATTGCTTTAAACTGTCTCTTTCCAGACTGACTCAGATTAGTTTGCACACTTCATTACAGAGCCCCCAGCCTACAAGCCAAACCAGGAAACCTCAACTCCCCTACTCTTAAACTGATAGCTTGCAATTCTAATAGAGTCCTCAATACACAACAGCTGCCATTTACACCCTATCAAATGTTGTGTCTTCAGGTAACCCCTTTTGGATGAAGGCAGGCACCTCATTTACCTCATTTATCATTCCCTGAGCAGTGACAGTCCTGTGGTCTGGTTGCAAGGTATGGGGTGCAGTCCTCTTGCTGTTCCTCTTAGCAAGCCCACTCTGTTTCAGGGGTTATAAAACAGTCCAATCAAACAAGATATTTCCACAGCTCACCAGTCTCTATGCACCCCTCCCGCATACAGAGAAGGAGAAGCAGTCTTTCAGTCTGAGGAAATCTCAGCTCTTTAACCTTCTGCATAGCTAATGGCCAAGGCTTAATCCCTGGGTTTCATCTGAAGAAACAAACTGGCCCTTCTTTTCTCAGAAGACACATGCTGGCAGTGCTCTCAAACTATTCGTCAACACATAACCCAAGCCCCTAACCTGGCAGCTCTAGCTCAGTTTGTTTTAAAATACCATTCCTAGGCCTGAGAAGCTGCACAGGTGCAGTAGGCTGGAGCTGATTGTCACCACAGGCATTCTTTAACCCCTTTTTGACTGGTGTATATGGGGGAGGGGAGTAATCTGCTCCACTACACACCCATACAAAGTGGATGTGAAATACTACTATTATTTGCACAAATGTAAGTGGCTTCACAAGGCAGTGGAGAATCAGACTCAAAGTGAACAGGAGTACTTGTGGCACCTTAGAGACTAACAAATTTTTTACCCAAAGTGGTCAATTATTGGTAATTTTTTCTCATGTTTCTTATACTCAAACACTATATTGATTTAATTCTTATTTTCAGTCTACATGTGTAATGTTTTTAATATAAAAATAGATAAATGTATTATATCATTAGTAGAAGGGCTAACAATTTTTCCACCAAACTTTTTATTGGATAGAAAATGGCAAAGGAAAATTTTGCAAAACACATTCCATTTTCTTAGATTTTTTTTTTTTCATTTTTAAGTTGAAAATTCAGTGTTTGGTTGTCAAACACCAGGAAAAAAATCTTTTTTTAAAAAGTTTTTTGATGAAAACCCAAACAACTTCAAAGAAAAATTTCAACAAGTAAACAATTACATTTTTTTCTGAAATGTGTGGAAGGAGGCATTGGCGGCTCCAGGAACTAGGGCTCTAAGCACGTGCCTGGGGTGGCAAGCCATGGGGAGCACCCTGCCAGTCTCTGCGAGGGCGGAAGTCAGGCAGCCTTTGGCGGTGTGCCTGTGAGAGGTCCGCTGGTCCTGTGGATTCGGCAGCAATTCGGTGGCAGGTGCGCTGAATCTACGGGACCAGTGGACCTCCTGCAGGCAAGCCGCCAAATCCACAGGACCGGGGACCTCCTACAGGCAAGTTGCCAAAGGCAGTCTGCCTGCCTTGCTTGGGGCGGCAAAAAAGCTAGAGCCACCCCTGGAAGGAGGGAATAGTTTCCTGAGCAGCTGTAATTGTGAGCAGTATCCACAATATAAAGTGTTCAAAGTTAATATTGAAAATCACCATCTTCGTTAGAAATCTCAGAATGTCAAAGACTGAGGAAATGTGTCAAAATTAAGCCTTGATTAAAGTCAGAGAAAGTTTAACAAAGCTGGAATTAGATTTTAAGAAATATGACTCCCAGTCCTGTACTCAGACCACACTTCTGCAGCAAGTATTTGAAGTGAACCAAAGAAATAAGGGTTTTTATATTTCCCTTCTAACCAAGGCACATTCTTGAACTTGTGCACAGCTTATTACAGAATGAGGCCCTAAAAGACTCTTTACCACCAGCTCACTTACACAAGTATATGTTATTTAGTGACATCTGGAGTTAAAACAGTAAATGGTCAGACGTTTGTTGATATTTCGGTTGCATTTTAAAAGCTATTTAATTTTTTATTCCTATAAATCATTGGAATTCAGTGGTATGAAAAAGCAGAAATATTTGGGATTGTGATGATTTGATTAATAGAAATATACCCCCCAAAAGATATAGTTCAATTTAGGGAGCCAGGAGGATCATCCATCCATATATAGCACACACTGAATTTCTAGCAATTGCAGGAGAGGGCAAGGGGATGGGGATAGGTGGACCTTGGTCCTTCTTTTCTTTTCTAAAAAATCTGTTTGAGATCTGAGCCATGAAAATCTATACTCTTTCATTTTAGAGTCTTAAAAATCCCACCCACAAGTTTAGTTGCCTATTGTTGGAAACATTTTCTTCTTCAGGAAAAACCTCAAACTTCTCATAAAGTTTCTATGAGACAAATATGTGCAGCCCCTGTGATTTTTCTTATTATTTACTTCTATTGCTATTGAACTGGGTCCAAATGTTTGCAATATGATTAGCTAAGAAATGTAAAAATTTTAAATTATTATCAGTTTATAGGCTGCACTCTTACCCCACAGCCTACTTCTTGTTGTAAGCCCTGTTATGCAATAGAGCAGTGGTTCCCAAACTGGGGTTTGTGAAATTTTATAGGAGGTTCTGGGGAAAAAATTCCCTAATGGTGGACAGAACTGTCCTTAGGGACTCCAAGCAACACAAGGCCAGCAGCCTGCAGCCCCTGGACTTCCAAGAGCTAAGCAGATCAAAGCAAGCCTATCTATCACACTGAGGAGATTTAAACTTCAAGAATCCTTATAAGAAATGGAAAGGGAGGTGGATTTTTTTGCTGTTTTTAAAATTAAATAGGCTGCTAGTATTGTTTTTAAAATTATGAAGAACAAGTTTAAGCTTTGTTGTAACGTGTGTTGTTTGCCTGGACTGCTCAAGACCTGAATGCTTGTGTAGGAGGAACTCTATGAGTTGGCTTCTTAAATACCTTCATGCTGTTTTACATCTGACACTCCTTGATGAAACATAGAAGCCGAGTCTTATAACTGGCTTATTCAAAGTGATACAAGCTACAAAAGTGAGATCTTGGAAGAGTATTGTCATTTTCATAATGTAATAAAAATACTGTAATGATAAATAAATAATACATAGTGTGTAATAAACATGTCATAAAAACAAATTTTATATTTCCAAGATCACTGCTTTTATAATTTATACTCAGGTAAAGGAGAAAATCCCTGGAAAAATTCATTTTTAGGAGGGGGTTCGTGAAACTTGACATTTTAGTGACAGGAGTTCACAGGTTGTTAAAGTTTGGGAACCACTGCAACAGTGTATTGCCATAAATAGGACTTAGGCCTTCACTATCTTTTTGGAAGAAGCTGTAGCATACTTCAAGTGATTTTTTGGTATGTGTGCTACTTTATCTTCATTATAAAAAACAACTTGGATATGGGCTCTGAGGAAAATTTATGGTCTCTCCCTGACACAATTAAGTTACAAATGTCTCATTAGAGACTGCCAGTTTACCTCAGATAATGACTCTTAAGCATTTATTTCAAAGCTAGTTTCCAGACTGTTTTTCTTTTTAACTTGCAGTACTTTAGTGTTGTACTGATTTTTATGAATGTTTTTAAAGGGGCACTATCTTCAAGGGCATGCCATAAATATTGGCGTGTTTGGAATAAGAGTTAAGATTCCAGAGGCAAAAAAACCCAAAAACCATAAGTTCATGAAGATCTAAATTAAAGCATGTGATGGAGAGAGAAAGAATCGTGATTAAATTCAGGCTCCACAGAAACTCCAGCCATCAGAAACCCTGAACACAAGGTGTCAGAGGACAAGCTTTTATATCATCAGAACAAATTCTCAGTTACTGACATCCAACTGCTTTGAGACCTTTTTGTTCATGTCATATGCCACAAATATAGTATCTATGTATATTTGTTTTTAGTGTTCTGTGTCTATGGTACTAACACTTCAGATGATTAAAAGTGAAAGTAGATGTTATAATTTAATGTACTTGCCCCAACTCAGATATTATGATGATGATTATAAACACCTAGTTGGACAGACTTCAACTACTTGTTTGCTTTTTTGCACTTAAACTCTGCTTGGGAAAAAAATTAGACAAGTCTGTTTCCAGTCTGTTTTACTTTATGGTTCTTATACAATATCATAATGCTCTTTCATTAGGGTTTTCAGTAAATCAAATCAATTAATTCTTGGTTCACAAATTCACATATATTTTCTACTCATTCATATAAAACTTTGTTTTTTATAAAACCTGCCCTAGACTTTTGGGAGTAAAATCCCTGATGTCATGACTGTAAATGAGCATCTTTTAAATTTTATTCTGTTAGTTATGCTTGGTGAATCATTTGCCAAAGATATTTGGCTCACCAAAGCATCATACTCTGCTTTCTGGGCCTGGATTCACACTAATGGATTTTTCTTTCTCCTTCAAGGCACAAAGATGTGTGCTCATCTTTCCCTCTGTTGTGTCCACTGAACTTTACTGACCCAGGTTCAATCTCTCCTATTTTATTTTCAGGTATTTGTCACACTATAAATGAAAAAAACAAGCATCACAACCTATCATATCAATATATTACATGCCACTAACAAGGAAATTTGATTATATTAAAACTTCCTTTAAAAAAACAAAGTAGAATCCCTGACCTAAATTAACCCTTATTTTCTGCATAAGAGTCTCTGGGCTAAGGGTTCTTATCCTGAGTTTCCTCTTAAATGTTGCAGAAGTGATTTAGTTAGAGTTAGTATACTCCCCTTTCCTTAATGTCTGCACAGGTGCCTAAGGACAGCTGGGACTGAAGCTTCCTTTTCACATCTGCACCTGGAGGAGACCCTAAGTGGTTTGATCTATTGCTAGTGTAGAAAGGCTAGAGGCAGTGCTGCCTCTCTACCACTGTCCCTCACATTTATACCCTGCAGCTGGTCCATGTTGGTTGCTCCACAAAAAAAGGTGTTTGGGAGAGTGGCACAGAAGACTTTATGACACAGCTTCCAGCAGAAACCCTTTAGGTCAGCAGAAGATAACGCAGTCCCCCTGCAGCAGCAGGGCTGGAGTCTCTGATGACAGGGGATGGGGGACCAGAAGACCCAAGTGCATAGGGGGAGCTTCTTCTTTCATGGGGCTGAGAGGCTTTGGTCCCTTGTGTCTCTATGACTTCCCATATCCCTCCTACTGAGAGGATTAAGCCAACATTTTCAAACTTGAGTGCCTAAAGTTAATCACTTAAATAAGTAGTCTAGTTTTCAGAAACACCAAGTACTATTATTTCCACTGGATTCAGGGCTTGATCTTACACTCATTGAAATCAATGGACTTTAGTGGTTCAGGAGGAATCTGCTTTTGAAGATGTTGGCCACAATGAGTCTGTTTTGCCCGGTCTTTCCAGTGTAAGGAGATTTGACGCAGAAGTTAACCTGACATGGGACAAGAAATTAACAGCCTTTCAAGTCTCCTTTGGTTGGCTACCTTCCCTGCCTCCCTGCCTGCTGAGAACAGCTAATCACAGCTGCCATAGGAAGTAGGCTGAGTTCTATCCCCTTCCTCAGGGGACCAGTGTTTGGGTCAGGGAGTAGCAGATACTTTTATTGTAGGCATAAAGGAAGGTGGGGACAGAATGAACACAGCAACTCAGAGCAGCTCTGTCACACAGGCCATAGAAGGGGGAGAAGAAGATACCTGCTGGAGCTGCTCTCCTACCTCAGGCTTAGTAGAGGAGGTGAAGAGCCAGTCCCTGAAGTTGCCCACTCAGTCCGGAGGGGTGAAGAACCTACACAGCTGCAGGATGAAGGCACACAAATGTTGGGAGCAAGGGGCAGCTGTGGGACTGGAGAGACACAGAATGAATTTGAGGAGAAGCAATGTTTTATGAACTGGTGTAATCTGATCTCAGGTGGGTCTTCCAGTTAGAGCACCTGCAGGGGAGCCAAAAAAAAAGAAATCACATTACACAGATTTAAGGAAGTTGGCAGTACTGTAGCCTATTCTCCCCCTGACCAGCCCCTGCCAGCCTGGGAGGGTAAGTTAATGGATTTATACAATCAAAAGTAAAAAAAAAAACAAAACACCACAATTCTTTTAAATCTCCTTTTTGGACCAGTATTGACTTTTGACCCTCTGGGTTGGCAGTGCTTTAATGTACAGGAAACTGAAGCTCCTCAGCGTTTCCCTGGCCAAGTGGCACCCTCTCAAAGCTTTCTCTTCGAGAAAGGAGTGAGCTGGGCCCAGGTAGTGTAGAAAAGAAGTGTACTTTTATTTACAAGTCCTGATTACTTAAATTATTTTTAATTACAGGGATAAGTGGGATGGAGAAGAATTTACCATGCATTCAAGAGTAATTACCAAGATACAAGAAGGAAGCAACATTTTAACAGTAAAAGCAATTAACTTACCAGTAATAAATGACTAACTGGATTCCTGTGCTATCAGATATTTGAGCTACAGCCTCTTTCACCCAACTACAATATTCAGTTAACAGATAATGTTTGACACTGAGAACAATGCAAATGTAAGCAGAGTCAGGATAAGCTCTACACTGACATCTGGTGGAAAGAATTTCAGAGAGTGTATTTGCATAGGCACACCTACCCTATCCCAGACTCCCAAGCTGTGGGACTGCTTGGTGACAAATTGCTCACCCTCAGTTGGGCGGTACTGGCTAGACATGGGACATGGGTTCCAAAACCCAGAGAATTGAGAGAGGCTGGGGACAGGTATTTGTGCCTGGTGGTGCAGCCTCCTTGTGGAGCCAGAAGCACCAGTTGCACACCCCCTCTCTTTCCACTGTGGAATGTCAGAGATGATTTTTTTTATTTCCTCAAGAATTTAAATACAGGTTACTGAGCTGAAATCACTTTGGGCTAATGGTGCACTAGCACTGGGGCTCCCCTACTATGAGCTAGAATCGCTAAGAGCTGAAAATCACTAAAAAGCTAAAATCACTGAGCTGAGAGCACTGAGTATGGTGCTAACTAGTGGGGAGCCCAAAGCTATACTGTGGAACAGAGCTGCTGGTGGAGTGGAGCAGTTTGTGGGGATGGCTGGAGCGGATCACGGGACAGCTGGTGGCAGCAGAGTGGCTGACAGAGTGGAGTAGCTGTGGGATGGGTGGAGCTGCCCACAGAGCGAGCGGAGCCGAGCAGTTTGCAGAGAGAACCGGAGCAGCTCATGGAGCAGAGCAGCTGGTGGAGCGGAGCAGTTTCTGAGGACGGCTGGAGGAGCAGCATGCAGCGGCTGGTAAAGCGGAGCAGTTCGTGGAGAAGGCGGAAGCAGAACCCACGGAGAGGCAGGGCAGTTGGCCCAGGACCACGTAAGGTGCCTCTTTCTATCCAGGCTGGGGAGAGGGACCTCTACAGATAAACTCTCGAACTCTGGGGTGGCATTGACCAGAGACTTTTGGGTTGTTGGACTTTGGGGTGATTGGACTTAAAACACTAAGGGGAAAAAGGACAGTGCCAAAAGTACTTGGAGGTGGGTTTTTGTTTATGGTTTGTGTTATAACCCTGTTTGTGGTGTTTCTCCAATGGGATGCCGCATTAATTCCTTCCTTTATTAAAAAGATTTTGCTACACTCAGACTCTGTGCTTGCGAGAGGGGAAGTATTGCCTCCTAGAGGCGCCCAGGGGGGTGTGGTATGTGAGTGTCCCAGGTCACTGGGTGGGGGCTCGAGCCGGTTATGCATTGTGTTACTGAAACGGAACCCCTGGATACTGAACCCGGCCCTTGTTGCTGCCAACTCAGAGGGGCAGAAGGGTTACACAAACTCAAGCCCAGATCTGGCAATGCGCTCTTTGCAGGCAGAGTCCCATGGACTTCAACAGAGCTCAGGGATGGCCACCCATGGGTGTCTGCCCATTGCAGGATCTGGGCTGAAAAGCACCACTGTATGTTCACATAATAGATAAGTAGAATCCTAACTATCCAAACTGCTTCTGAGACTCCAAATATGTTTGGATAGTCAGGAGTCAATAGACCAGAAATGCCCTTAGGAGCTCATTGGAAGGGTAATAGATATAACAGTCTATTCACCCCCAAGGCACTTCCTCCTGCCACCCCCTTTTGTTGCTCATCTCTCTCTTTCTTTCTCTCTCTCTCTAGATCAGGTTACTCTTTCTTCATGGCTTGGCTCTCTTGCTGAGTCACTATAGTCCTCTATATCTGGTGTATCAAAGTCTCTCCATCCAAAGTAGCTGTTTTCCCTTTACTACCCAAACTGTGCCACTTATCCAATAGCTAGTAGGGGAAACCACATTCACCCTCTGCTCCAAGTTCTAGTCCAGTGACTATGTCTAGCAACTATGGTATGTTCGCTCCCAAACTCCATTACTACTTCCCTGTACTTCTTCCTACAGCATAGTTGCCCCCTGGGTTTACCAACCCAAGCACCCTCATCCAAGGAAGTGATTACAAACTATTTCCTCTACAGACCTTTAGTACCACCAGCTTCTTGGCTTTATACCAGCCCTATCTGTTCCTTCTCAGCTGCGTTCCATCATCAATCAGGCTTTCAAGCCCGCAGCTCCCCCCAGGTTAATTAACCTTATTTAACTTGTTGTGTGGTGCTTTGGGGGTGAACACTCTAGCAGAGTAGGGGGCTGAATATATGGGATCTATTATAGTTAAAGGTATATTAGTGGGTACCTATTGAAACAGTGGCATATATACATACAGATCTCAATGACTGAAATAATCACAATAGAGTTAAATAGAAGACTTGCAAAACTGTGGTTTTGTAAGATTTCAAGCTGAAACCAGGTGATGTTAAGCATTTTTGATTGAGTTTTATTTTGATTACAGGATTTATTCAAACTTGAAACTCAAGTCTAAGTGGACAGTTTTAGCTGAACTCTCCCACCATTGCAGCTTTCATCAGTGCTAGCAATTATGAGAGTGCTAATGTATGCTGGCCACTATAGTTTTTACCATCATGTCATCCCGTCCTGCTCTGAGCAAAGGACTGATTATGCTGAACCCTGCTTTTATGTGCACATACTAGTTGTCCAGCGTGGAAAGTGACCCTCAATCCGGTATTGAGGTTACCTTGCTTTCAGTGAAGTGTGGAAAGTCTCCCTGAAGTCTTGCTGCTGCTTTAGAGCCCCCTGCTGGAATGTTTGCTACACACTCTGGAATGCCAGAGTACCTGAAGCACTGTAGTAGCGTGGGCTATTTTTTTTATTCCTGCTGTCACCCCGCCCCACAATACCCACTCCCACTGCTCCCACATTGTTTCTTGCATTTTTATCCCTCTCCCACCCACAAAAAACTTAGATCCTGCAAATCCCATATGAGAGACGTTAAGCATTTCTACATTAAAAAAATGATAAATTTTAGGGGAAATAGTGTGTAACTTGTATGAATAAGATTCCAGCTAATAATGACATCTGTGATATGGGGAGGAACTCTATTAAACAACTTAAAAAATGTAGAGGTGGCAAGTATGCCTGTAAGGTTTAAAAAAAAATATCAAACAGCAAAGTTGAAAGAGGGGGCCACCATGGACACTTTAGGTCAGATTTTCAAAGGAGCTCACTACCAACAGCTCCCATGGAGGCACCTAAATACAAGGTCATATTTTCAAAAGTGCTCATCAGCACCCAGCAGCTCCCAGCTTTAGCCACTTCAATTTGGCACCTAAAAGAAAGCTCTGCTCTTTTGAAAAGGTGATCTCAATCCTCAGCACTATGCACTTTTGAAAATCTGGTCTTGCACTCCTGTAGAAACTTTCTTATTGTTTCATAATAAGAACTGCATGAGTCTGCTGAGAGTCACACTACAGCACTAGACTATAAAACGTGGTCAACCCATTTCTTGCGTGATTTAACAGCCACATTCAAAGGACTTTAGTTAATGGAGAATATGAGAGTCAGCTATACTATACACTGAAGAACAATCACCTGCAATTTCTCTGTTAGTGTTCTGGTGCACCCAACTGTTGGTAATTTAAGTAAAGCAAAGATTTATGTGACCATAAGTTAAACTATTCTTCTGGAATGAATAAGATCTTAAAGTTTAGAAATCCTCAGACTATTTTCTAAACAAAGATGTGGGAAACTATTAATGTTTATATTAAAGATTCCCATGAGGATTTATTTGGTTCTTGTGGAATATGAGCAGCAATGTCTTGTAAAATCCTACTGTAATTGTCAACATTTTTACATGAGGAAGATATATAGAAGAGTGGAACAACTTCATGTTGTGAGGAATGTCTTACCTGTTCATTAGCTACACAGGTTTCGGATGTTAGAAAGGTTGTCCAAAGCTAACCAGATGTCCGAACAGCTGTGTTTTGAAAGCTATCAGTGTCGTAGAGGGAAGTGTGATAGTAGCATAGAGGAATAATAATACAAATCTGATTCGTCTCTGGCATCAGCTTTGTGTAAATGTAGCTCCATTGACTTCAATAGAAGCTACTCCTGATTTACATCAGTGTGAGAGATGAATCAGGCCCAGAGTGCTTGCAAAAACAAAATGAAAACAAACAAAACCCGAACACTTCACGTCACTGCTGAGTTTTACACCTCTCTTGTAGAAATCTGTGGGTCAGCAGAACTACGTTATGCCTAGTGAGGTCAATGGAAATATTCCTCTTGACTTTCATATGCTTAGATCAGGCACATAGCGAGGATGTTAAGTGTCTATTTATTACTCATTGAATAACTTTTCACAGAGGTATCTGCTGTGTACAGTGTATAAAGCAAATCTGGGCACTAGAACTGAAAAAAATCATCCTTTGTATCATACTCACAGAGAGGTACATAATTATATTAAGTCCTGAAGTGAAATCCTAGCTCCTTTGAAGTCAATAGCAGAACTCCCATTGTCTTCAATGGGATCAGGATTTCAACCCAAGGGTCTGATTCTCCACTCCATCGCATCAATGTTATGCCAGTGAACTCTACTAAAATTATTGGGGTTACCTTGACATGAAACTGGTGAAACCCAAAAGAAAATCTGAATACAAAGTGTTTGTTAAAAGAAAAAGAATTACTGCAGTTGTGGAATAACTGTTCTGTAAAGTGTAAATTAACTTAGACATTCATGACTAACATTTTAGACACATGCACAGCACTTAATACCTATTGCTATAAAATCCAGATGCAAATACACATCAGTATAAAACAGAATCGTCATAGAAAATGCAGAGGTTTGCATGACTGTTAGATAGGTTTCTTTTTAAGAAGGTGTTTGGTATACTTTAGACTAGGAGCCATATTCCGATTCTGCCACACAATCCCCATTGGAGGTGTACATTCATATCTTAGGGAAGGATTTGACTGGAAGGTGGCAGATTCTGGAAGGACTCACTATTCCTAGGTACAACTACACAGTATCTAACAATCCTAACAACATATTTTTACTTTGAAAATGTATCTGTTTTTATTGTTTTTTGTTGACATCTTTGTTAAATGTGTTCCTCGCCTGAAATATTTGAGAAACAAAACTTATTATTTATTGAATCAGTCAGCACATTTTTCAAGCCTCTCAAAAGCACTCTACAGAATTATAAGCAAAGGGGCAAACCGTAGTCCCTGTCACTCAGATGTGTAAAGGCACAATGTTCCCACTATGCTCTTTGACAAAGTGGCAGATAACAAAGGGAGATTCGTGACCAAGGAAGACTTCTGTGGTTGGCTAATGTCAATGTCAATGTGCTAGTCCTACTTAAGCCCTATTTTGAAAACTTAAGTAGGACTTAACTGGTGCATGGGCTTTGGGCTTGCCTTAGGCTGGGGGTGGATTACACTACTGTGTGAATCCACCTGGCCCCAAAAGTGGAATAGGAACTGATCCAAATATAAAGAGCAATTATGCTCCTACCACATTGCCAGAATTAACTGAATGTGGCCCAGCAGTGCAGGTGTTATTGGCATTATTTCTCCCTTGAGGATTCTGTCTCTCAGTTCCACCAAGTTAGTTTGGAGTTTCTCACAAGCACATAACTTTAATTCAGGTTTTGCTGACTTTTTAGGATTGAACCTGTATATGGATCACTTCACTCACAATAGAAATACAGCCATCACTCTTGTAAAATGTAATGGCCATTGTAACAGCTTATGTATCTTTGGTTTGATAAATTGCAACTCAGTCAAACCAGTCACAGAATTTGAATGTGTCAGCACCTGAAAATGGAATATTCTCATTCATTAGCTAACATAAACTGAACATGGAGGGTGAAATAGGGTTGAAGTGGGGCATAGGACTAGTGCTGCTACTTTGCCCAGGGATGAATTTCACCCCATTCCATTAAATATAGCTCTTCTGACACTTCACCAATAGGAAGTTAAATCATCAACTCCGTCATTTTGATGAACTTCTATGGTTTTCATATTGAGACCAAATTAAACATTTCTCTTGTTCTTCTTTCTATTTTTTTTCTGAGCTTTTCTTCTTGTTCCTGGAAAGCTGGAGCAGTCTGAGCTTGACAGGCTCCTTCAATTTCTTTTTACAGTTTCATTTCTAACTCAAGTCTGGAGCCTACATGGCAATGCCTTCACTTCAGCTGGGCCTCCTCCTATCTTATCAAATAATATTTGCCTACATTACATTGCTACAACATAAAACCTTTAGAGACTCCCATAGCTTTTAACCTGTCATGTAAATTAAGGCCTCATTAAATTTCTACACTACAATTTTGTCTCATGTTAAAGATGTTGGAGAAAGCTAATCAGCATTACATTACAGAACGAACCTGGAGGAATTTTTCATCAAACTACTACCTTCTGACACAGCTTGCTAGAACAATCTTGTGATTTACTAATAGTTCACATTTACCTACAGTACTGCATGTGCTGAATTTGGTTAAAGTTGTTTTCACTTGTGCATTGGTTTGTCCTTCACTAATTGACATTGCAGTCTGTGTTATAGCACTCTTCTTATTTACACCTACACACCCAGAGCTCAAAAATGGATACTTGAGATTCAGTAAAGTTTTATTAACTTCCTCCCTACCCCACCCGTTTCCATTTGGACGCACCTCTGGAGGATATTGGAAGTGAAGTCCTAAAAAGCTATTAAAGGGAGCAACTGGAAGATGGATTTATCCATTTTCTAGAGGACATTGGCTTCTAAAGGACATTGGCAGTGAACTACTGATATGCTACAAAAGAAGGCGATCAGGAGAAGGAATGATCAAATTATTGAAACCTCATGTGATAGCACATTTTTCTTCTTAACTTGTTGTATATAGTATCTCCCAGAGGCCCCAGTTGAGATGAGGGGTCCACTGGACTTGACATTCCTTGCCCCAAAGATCTTACAATCAAAACAGACTAGATAGAAAAATATTATCATTCTTATTTTATAGATTAAGTGACTTGTGTAAGATCACAGAAGAAGTTCTTGGCAGAGCAAGGAATTAAAACCAGATCTCCCATGACTCAGGCTAACACTCTAACCAGAGCACTATCATTCCTTTTCCAGTAGCAGAAAAAGGCACCTATACTTCAGCATACTTATTACAATGTGACCAACACTCCAAAGCTGGTTGAGGAGCCCCTATCACTGGTTTACATACATTTCTTTACTTATTTTTCCCTTCCTTTTGAGAATTATTAAAACCATGTGAGATTTCTTACTGTTACAAAGAGTCAGGGAAAATACCATGGTAATCCCCCTTTCCTTTGGATACTGCATGTTTATTTACAGAGGTATCTAAAATACTTAAAGCGATCACCAGATCTCTCTAATGGCCTATTCCAATTCACTTACTATTCCTGGTCTAAGAGCCTGATTCCATTTTCCTATATTCTGCTGATCTCTAAAGCCCAGACCAGATCCTGTTCTCCCATTCTCTGCAGCCTAACTGTCCAGCCCGGCCATCAATAAAAAGTGAAAGTTTTTAGCACCTTGCAGGATCGGGCCCTAACTTTGCAAAGCCCAGGACTTCCCAGTGTCATGTCTTTTGTAAACTCCACCATACTTTTCCTGTGTCTGTGCAACATCTCAGTTCATTAGGAAGACATGAGATAGCGAAAGGCATGATAGTGTGTGTTTTGGAACCCTGAAGCCCGAGAGATTCTCCTTCCTGTACCATGCATGGAGCCTTTAACTTTAACCCAGCAGTGCCTTTTGTCTGATGGGGAGAGACTATTTATGAGGAGTCATACAAAATAAACATGAAAAGTTCACCATAAAATATGACAACCACTTTAAATAATGTTGACTTAATTAAACTTTAAACTTTATTTATATATTTTATGGCCATAGTGTGAGCTCTTCTCGGATGTTTACTTCAGTGAAAAATCCATCATGTGAGGACCTTGAAAGGAATTAATCCCCCTACCCCTGGCACAGAACTCAGCTCCAACAATTCAGATCTAAATATTTAGTGATGGATGATACATGTTTATAGAACAGAGGGCAGCATGACATTTAAATGGGATCCGGGGTTGCTATAGTGAGCATATATTGTTGAAAAGAAACTGGAAGCTGAAGCCATGCCAACTATCGGAAGCTGATAAGTCAGTCCTTTTCTGCTTGTTTTTTCCTTCTATCTATTCCTTCTGGGGTTTCGAACACTTCTTTATGAAAGGTTATGAACAACTTTCAGAAGGAGAGGTTCTGCTGACTCTAGTACATCCCATGGTTAAACTAATAGCCTCACTGGGTGTCAGCCAAAGGTCACAGGCCTCTCAAAATATTCTTGGGGAAAAAAAAAGTTTATCACTGAACTGAAGTTTCTCATTAGTAACCCTGTGTTGTCTAATCTGTGAAATTACATGATTAACTCTTTTGCAGAAACAGCTTCGGCCAGCATTTGCAATCCCACAGGAAGTTATTAAAAAGTATCACTAAGATAATTTCCCTGCTTTGTACTTGGCCCTTGGGGTAAAGGAAATACATCATTAGATGAGTACTTAATAATAAAGCTATAGATCACTAACAATTATTAAACGACTGTCAAGGCCAATTATTATTTTAAAAGTTGAGTACTGTGCAATGTGAAAAACAAATAAAAAACCTTGAAAGAAATTCTTCTGTTCTTTGTTTTTGTATAGAAATTAGAAACATGCTTCCTCCCCCACTTCCTTTGAAGTGATTATTTGAATATAATCTTTCCCTATACACAGATAGCTTACCTTAAACATTTCTCTTTGTAGCTCCAAAAGTGTTTTTAAGTCAAACAGTCACTCACTATTGAAAGAAAACTTCTCTCTGACCCAGAGAATAGCAAGAAGATATTTTCATCTGTGCCTAGGGAGGTGACTTTGTGAGTGAGATGTGAACCAGTGAATGATGGGTTGTTTCTATTCACTGAGACTGAAGTGGTTTTCTTTCTCCCACAAAGGACTTCTTGCTTTTGGTCAACATTGAACTTGGATACCCAGGGTAGAAAAAAGCAGACATATTGCATATATTTTGGTATAAGTAAATTGCAGATGTTTTCCATGATTTCTTGCATCAGTCTCCGGATTCTTAAGGAGTACTTCCCAGTTCTATGAGTTTTTTTTGGACTAGATCTTAACTAGCTCTTTCGAATGTGTCTCATTTTCCTTCTCAGAAAAGTTCATGCAACTTATTTTTTCTTCTGTTTTTGTCTTTTAATAATTGTGAAAGAATTTAGGGATCATGAAAGTGAGAGCCTAACAGCACCAGCTCCAGCCAAGCATGGTTTTCTCACTCAGCTGTCAATGTATTTCAACCTTCACCTGCAGCACTACCGCTCTTGGTCTGACTGGATAATTGCTGGGAATTGTTGTGTGGTGGGCAAATGTTCACGAGGGACTAGGTATGGGTGAACTGGTGGAGATTTAATAAGAACCAAACCAAGACATTACCTAGCTATCTCATTCAAACCAAACATTTTTGAAGATTGATAAAAACTGATGACCTCTTATTTTTAATTTTGCATTGTTTATGGTTCCTGGGTTTTGCAATAATTAGGAGTGAAAGTACCAAAATATCATAAGATATTCTTCCATCTTGTGGAGGAAGTGGAACACCAGTATCAGAGATCTTGCGAGATCTCTTGTTCATCTCTCAACGGACAGAGTTGGTTTATGGATTTTGATGGTAACAAGAGAGGTTAGCCTTGAGAAACCCGTCTCCAAATTGTGTTGTAAGACTGACCTAGCAATGCAGCATTTGCATCTTCACCTCATAAGGTAGTCCCAGTATAACTAAATAAATACATTTTGTATTATCTAATGGTTAAAACTCAGAGTTTGAAATTAGGGGAGCTGGGATTTATTTTCAGCTGTGCAACTGTATGAGCAAATCAAGCCACTTGCTCTCTGTAAGTCTCACTTTTGCTTTCTGCACAAAGGAGATAATAACACCTACCTGGCTTTATAATGCCTTAGGAACTCCTAAGACAAAACACACCATGTTGTATGAACATGACGTATTGCTTTTACCGATACAATTTGCCAAGGACTAGGAATTTGGTGTTAATCCCTTGCCTACTTCATTTGCTTGTCTGTGGCTGTTGCTATGATTAAACCTGGTTATCCTTTTGGAGCATTTAGGAAAAAATTCTCTCCAATCTGTTCATTCTTATTTCTGAAAAGTGACCCGAGGATGATATAGGCTAATATTCTCTCCTGGATTAATCTCTAATCCTCTTAATGCTTAACTTGGGAGCCATATGTCTAGCACAATTCCAAAAGCTTGAAAAAGGAAGGGAGGGGTTGGTCAAAATCAGAGCATACATATGATAACAGCCCACTCATTCCACTTCTGAAAATGGTTTAACTGAAGGACACTTCTGAAGCGAAAGCTTTTTCACAACCTAAGTGGAATAACTGAATCTCCACAATCTTCTGTGATGGACAATGGTCAAAGAACCATCTTGTTATGTGTTTCATACTGGTCAGAAAACATAAGACTGGTGAAGGCTGAAAAAAACTGATAAAAAGAAAGCTTGGTCTTTCCAGCCCAGTTTTTCAGACCAAAAAGGTTCAGATAGTTCAGAGAAGTATTCATCCTTTTTGGTGCTTAAATAAACCAAACCCAAACTTATAACCTTTTGAGATTTGCCATTCATTAGCCTATAATATACACTCTACTCTTCTCGATAGAGAAGCATTATAAAAGCAATCAAAATCCCTATGTTACATGATATTTCTGTGTTCTGATCCCCCAGTGAAGGTAGTATAAAGATTCCCATTTACTTCAATGGGGTTTGGATCAGGTGCTTAGAATGTAAGATCTCTCAGAAGACAACTAATACCAGTCAACAGAAACTCCCAATTATTTAAAAAAAAAACGGAGCATCAACATTTCAAAATATCTGATTTATGGGGTGAGTGAAATGAATATAACTTTCTTCCAGTTTTTCTGATATCTTGGCATAGCTGCATTGAAGCCAAAGGTGATACACTGATTTACTCCAGGGAGGATCTGTCACTGTATGTGAGAGAACAAAACAGAAAAGAACAGCTTATCCATATGGAAACAGATTCTGCCACCGTTACAATCTTCCCCAATGGTTCCTGGTGTGGTGCATATAGAAGGTATGGAACTGGTGTAATTTTATTTTCTGTGTACTGCACCTTTACATTTCTAGGACTCTTCCAGGGTAGCTGCCATTTTGTGTTCATGTCAGATGCAGCCTGTCACAGAGGACATGAATACATTGTTTTCCCTTTATGGAGTCTCTAGGGCTGTTCAGTTTTGTTTTATTAATCTTCCTTGATCTTTTTATTCAGCCTCAGGATATGCCTACACTTTGGTATAGACTACGGAGTAATTTCCAGCTTGAAGAGCCATACCTGCACTACCTCTGACTGCGCGAACATGCTAAACTTAGAGCATAGCCAGGGCAGTACAAGAGGCAGGAGGCACTAGCCCCCTCAACTCCATACCTGTCCAAGATGCTAAGAAATATTCATGGCAGCTAATCCCTCCTGCCACTCCTACAAAACACAACACCAGAGGGAGCTCAAAAATGTGGGCAGTTAAACAATACCTGTTAGTCATTCCCATGCTGGGAGAAGTCTTGCATTACTCTCCTGCAGCAACAAAAGCATCTGAGTTTATGAACTTTAAAATGCTCTTGTTGGCCCCCATTATTCCCGTTTGGAGAGACTGGACTGACACTGGCTTCCCTTGCTCCTAACTCTGCTGTAGAACTTTTATCCGACAGGAAAGGGCCATGCGTTGTCTGTACACATGGCATTAGCAAAAAGTGCTGAAATCTCACTGTTGTTTCTCTTAGAGAAGGCGGGGGAAGGCTCCCCTCTGACAGGAATGGATATTTTAAAGGGTATCTCCTCTATCTGTCACTGAGTGGCTGTTTTACATCCTCTGAGGGCGGCAAGTATGCAGCTGAACTCTGCTAGTGAGGAATCTCCTGTCTCCTAATCCTGCTACTTCAAGTGGGGGTAAATTTGGAAATACTGTAAGCACACTTATGGCCTCATTCTTGAAGGTGCTGAGTATTCTCAACCCCTAGTCTTCTGGGAGTTGATGGCATCCAGCATCTCTCAGCAGGGGCTCAGCACCTTCCAAAGAGGCACCAAAGCCCAAGGGCAATGGAAGAGGAAGGATCAAAGAAATAACAGCTAGGACACATGCAAAATAAAACCTTTCACTGAGTTCACTTGTTAATTTTATGGGCTACCCATTATTTAAAGCAAAAGATCAGTTTAATTCTGAACATCATTGCCTAGTCAGAAAGTGAAATCCTGAAACACATTATCATAGCTTGTCTTCATATTTGTAATTCTCATTACACTTCAAATGTGGATAAAATCTATTATTCATAGTGTCATGTTTTATTTGGTAGAACACCAGACTCGTAGATGATTAGTGATAGCTGATGAAATGAACTTTCATAAAAGTTCAGGGACTTACATTATATAAAATTGAATTTCTAAAATCAGTGCCTTTGATGTCTTCCCAGTATAAATATTTTACTCACAATTAAGCACTCAGGACAAAAAGGAGAAAAAATGTGGCTAAAAAGCAATCTTCCATAGAATAACTTTTTTAAAAGCTAAGATTTTTCAATTGCTGCTACTGATTTTCCAGTTAACATGAATCTGCCACATTTATTTTCTTTGGGTCAAATCCTACTTGCTTGCTCTTGCAGGTAGACCTATTGTTCTCAATGGGATGACTCACAAGAGTAAAACAAGCAGAACTTTGTTTATCTACGTCTAGTCGTTTAAATCAATTAGCTTCCTAATTTAGCTGTATTCATTAACAGGCTCTTTAATTAGGGATTCTACTCTAATGTTCACATTGTTCAAATCCTTTCAGGGGAAATGTTTGTCTTATCTTCCTTGATCCTTTCAAAGATAAAAAGGAAAAAGAAGGTCTATATTTATTTTGGCTTTCTATATCCCTGTATGCTTTATTCGTCAAACATCCCCCATCCTCCACCTCCCATCATTCCCAAACTCCCCACCTCCCTCAAAAAAAAATTGTAAGGTGTTATCACACACTGAAAACCAAAGAATGAGCAATATGACTATAAATAAATATGCTCAATTGTGAGTAAAATGAGCTTGACTATAACCAGGAGGTGAGGCTCTCTCGTTGACAGGGAACTGGGTTGAAATTCAGGAGACTTCAGTTCTATTCCTAGCTCTGCCACTTATTTGCTGGGTGAGTTACTTTACCATTCTGCTACCCCTGGCTAGTTAGGCCCTAAGCTATTCAAAGAGAGTATGTCTTACTATGTGTGCCGCACAATTTCTAGACTAGGTCCTACTGTAATATAAATTACTCTCTCAACCTATTAGCTTTTTTGCACACATTACACTGTATTTGTAGGCCTTAAACAAGTTACCTGCTACAGTATTTGTTTAAAAGTTTAATCAATTGTTTTTCAAGGAATAGGGAACTAAATATAGAATGTATACACTAATTAACAAATACAGTAGAACTTCAGAGTTATGAACACCTTGGGAATTGTTATTCTGAAGTGTTCATAACTCTGAACAAAACATTATAGTTGTTCTTTCAAAAGTTTACAACTGAACATTGACTTAATACAGCTTTGAAACTTTACTATGAAGAAGAAAAATGCTGCTTTCCCTTTATTTTTTTAGTGGCTTACATTAAACACAGTACTGTACTGTATTTGCCTTTTTTTTTTTTTTTTTTTAATTTTGGTCTCTGCTGCTGCCTGATTGTGTACTTCTGGTCCCAAATGAAGTGTGTGGTTGACGGGTCAGTTTGTAACTCTGGTATCCATAACGCTGGGTTCTGCTGTACTTTTCATCTTCTGAGGTGTAATGCTAGGAATTATGTTGAACCAGGAGAGATATCTATTTGTAACCAAGACTATTCATCATTACCTTGGACTGGATCAGACAAATCACTGAGAACCATTAGTTAAAAATATCATCAGCGCTATCTCACCCGCTCCCTGCACCACAAGTACCGAGGGGTGCTGCCACAGACAGTTTTATATTCTGAGGAATCCATGTTTTCTTGTCTGGTGGGATATTATTTTGCCAGTTCACGTGGACCTTGTCAGATTCCTGCAAAGAAAATGACTTCTGTTCTGCGCAAAACATTTGGCTGGGGAGCTGATATTTAGCTGAGATAAAATAGTTTTAACTCGCCAAACATAGAGCTTGACCTGTTCATCTTCAATGCCTTGTCTAAACACATCAACTTCAGCAGAGAAATCATACAGGTTTCAGTAGGAAAGGGGCACACTTACATACAAGTCTGCAGGAGATTCTGCCACCCTGCCCCTCACGGAGCAAATTACAAGCATTTGCTGTGACTTCTCCTTTCAGGTCACCCAGTGTATAATGAATGGGGGAGGGGAGGATTCACTCGAAAAGGTCTCAGGATTAGTAGGCACCAACTGACTAATGGGGGTGGGGGCTGGAAATAACCTCAGGGTACTTGGCTTTCAGCAGACTTTGAGGGAAATAGTCAGAGAAGATGCAAAGGGAGGGAGTACCTGTTGCCAAATGGCTATGATTACAGTGTGGCAAATTTCCAGGGAAACAGAACCTCAGCTCTGTTTTATCAGGATCCTTTGTAAGTTGCTATTAAGAAGTATTTTTCAACAATCTCATTTTTATTAGCCGTTTGTGCCCATTATAGTTTTCTAGTTGCTAGTTTGTTATGGCTGTAACATAAATAAGGTTCTAAAAATGTCTCATTTGAGGAGTTGCAGGGCTGGGCATGCCATTTAGACACAGATAAAAACAGATGTAAAGAGTTTTCTTTGTAATGGGTCTATTATATATTTAATAGAACTGTCATATAAACCTATACTAGCATTTAAAATGCAGTTTCTAGGCTATAAAATAAACACCATTTCTAATATTGCTGTTGGCTTTCACCTATAGGACTCAGTTCATTAAAAGCTCTGTACAGCATTTATATAAGATTGTCATGTGATTTACTACACAAAAAAACAGGCAATGAATGTCTTCTCCCCCACCCCCAAAACCAGCTATTACAAAACCAATACTTCAAGATTATTAAAAGTACATGAATGGTCGTATCCTGGCAGGAAGGTGAGGTCAGAGGCAGCAGAGGTGCTGGCTGGCACATCCTCTGATGTAGGAGCTCTGCTAGCTACAGAAGGATTCCTCTAGGCAGAATGAGCTTGAGAAATACATGAGCTTTTCAATTCAGTTCTGCTCAATAAGACTTTATGGGCATGACAAGCAATGTGAATGTTGCCATAGTGCATAAAAATATAGACCACTTCAGTCTCTGTGGGAGGGAGAGATGATCTGCTTGAGTAAGGTTATGCAGTGGGTTTGAAGTTTATCCATTTCTGTGGCTAGTTGTTACACAGCACAATGCCAGCTTATTTTCTCCCAGGTTTAGGCATAATTTTCTTTCATCACTTTTCATTGAGAAACTTTTTATGATTCCTCATCAAGTGAGGAAATACCTTTTACACTCTCCCTTGTCCAAGGGTGTGTGCAGGGGAAGGGGAAAATAGGGGCACAGCCACCCTCCCCCAGCCCCCAATCATTGGGGGCACAGAACTCCTCCAGGGCCAGGTAGAGAGAGTGAGTTCCTCCAGCCCTCTGGCTGCCGAGGGATAGTGAGCTCCACTGATCCTGGTGGGAAGAACCAGCTCTTCCAGCCGAGGGGAAGAGAGAACCAGCTCCTCTGGCTACAGCAGGCACAGAAAGTGCCCCTCAAAAAGCAGCCAAATTTTTATTCTGGTGCATGCCCCATCCATTATCACTGCTGTCTCTCTGAACAGGAGCTGGGTGCACAGTCACTTACTGCTAACAAAAAGGAGGGAAATACTTTCTGCAAAAATCTGAATCTACATTTTATTGCCCCCAAAAATATTTCTACATCATCCTTGGTGGCCTTCAGGAACAGGGGAAGAAACTGTCCAACATCCTCAATTTGAAAGGTGCCACTAACTTGGGTTGACACAGCCTACGATGTTGAATCAGGAAGTGTGCTGATTGAATGCAACTCCCAAGCAGACTCAACCAGCTGGGGATATCAAACCCAAGAGACACTGGAAGCTGTTAGGCCTTGTGAAAGGCCTGAGGGAAAGCAGTGGTGGTTGCTGCCTGCTGTCCCAAGACAAATCTTCCTATTATTATAGGTTGAGCTTTCCATTTTAAGACCTTGTTTCAACTGTGTATAAAACTTTGCCAGACATTAACTGTTTGAGTTGAAATTTTTCATGTTGGGTGTCTGCCTCAAGCTGGGGTTTTTCTTGGGAAATTTCAGCCAGAACAGCTGTTTCTAAGTATGAAACAAGGGAAAAATACATCATGCTGTGGAGTTTACTGTGAGAAGCTCTAGCTCCTCATAGTTTGGAATTTGGGTCAGGGATGCACCTTTTGCTGTTCCTGTAAAAATCCACCCAAATTTGGCACAGGGACAGCTTGCGGGGGGAAGGGGCAGATGGGATCACTGTTGGGAGCAAAGCACAGAAGGATCTGTGACCACAAGAGCACATTTGTCTTTAGAGCCTTGAGGATGGAAGTCAAGATTCCCGAGTCTCACCATTCCTCTGGTATCAGCAAAAAATTGAAGTAGGTGTCCTGTGGAATAAATACGTGTTACCGTGTAAGTAAAGACAGTATCAGAATGCATCTGCACCAGGGGGGTTGAACTGAGGTTGCACCAGCAACCTTAATTCTGGGATTTCCTAACTTTTGAATTCTTGACTTTTCAACTTTAACAATGTTTTTTAACATATTTCTGTGTGTAATTTAACATTGACATTACAGTGGTTCCCAGAAGCCTCGATCAGGATCAGGACACTGTTGCTCTGAACCCTGTACAAACATACAGACATGGCACCTACCTTTAAAGAACTTACATCCTGCGGTCAAAACATGGGTGCATATAATTAGGCAACTACATTTGTATTTACGTTCCTAATTCAACTGACTTCATTTTTAGGGTGCTGAGCAGCCACAACCCTCAGTCACTTGAATGGCAGCTGCAAGTGCTCAGTACCTGTGAAAATCAGACCACTTCTGTTGAGGTCTCCAATTCAGTAAATCACTTAAACATGTTCCCAGTCCCAAGTCACAGCTGATGGACAATTAAGGACCCTATCCCAGTGCCATAACTTAGAGCTGCCTAGTAGCAGAAATAAGTGCTGATGAGGCAGGGACTGGGTCACAGAATCAGGGAGCCTTGATGACCCCTCCTCTTCCTTGTCCTGAGACACAGAAGAGAATCTGGTCTGTAATATATAATAAATAACAAATGAACAGGTCAAAGTTAAGGTTGAGATAAATGAAACAGATCACCCAACACAGCTATAGTTTTAGGCTGTCTTAAGGCTAAGGAAGACAACCAGTCATACTTGTTTCATAGTCTCAAGGTTATCTTCAGAACCATGAGGCATAGAAAGATATTTTTTAAATGAAATCTTAAATGCTGGATCACTCATTTCAAGACAAATATGTCCTATGATAAAATTCTTCAACAAAAATATTCATCAATTATTATCACTAAGTAAATGGAAATAGTTATGAATGAATTTAAAAATACCACATAAATACATTTTTTAAAACAGCCTATGCCTTAAACTTTTCTAAGAAGTGAGTAAATTTTCTTATCTCAAAAATCAGGAAGTGAGCAAATCAAAAGTTCAAGAAGGGCCTGTTTTCATATGATTATTACTCCTTAAATAATGAAGAGAATTAATTCTAAATTCTCAGAAAAAGTATTCTGTACTTACTGATTGAGTGCTCAAAATATGGGGAAAATACTATTCACATACAGCAAAGAGGCTTAATCCTTGCGTTAAATGCAAATCTCAACATAGATTTAACTATGGAGCTGTTATGCTGCTGCCATAATGCACACACAGACACATCAGATGTATTTGGATACTGGAAGAAAAGCTAAGTTGGCACTTAAAAGATTGTAAGGTCAAAATTAGTTTTGTCAGCTTTACTAATTGTTCTCAAAGTGATGTCTTTCATTTGAGCTGATTTAACTGCAAAGTCTGACTTACTGTGATTTGGATTTAAATACTTTTTGGTAACAGTCATTCTGAATTATAAATAGCTTCATCCTTCTTTCTTCTTATCAAACTTTGACGTATGGAAGATAATAAAAAGGATTTTAGGAATACTGATGCAAAACAGCCACCCCTTTAATCATGTTAAGTCAATAGTCCCCATGAGTTAATGTCCATATTACAGACGGAGTGGGTAGTAAGTGGGGGAGAGTAGAGGAGAGAGAGAGAGAAACTTCTATTGCTTTTGATCCAAAACCGATTCATTACTCAGTACAGTTAAAATTGTCAGAGATAATTTTTGTAACCGTGCATTTCTCTTCTGTTTATAGGGATATATAGCTATGTGAACAGAAGTGAGCACAGTTAGAAGAGGCTATTCAAGGTTCGATGCATATTGCAAGTGGATTGCTGTCATCACCCAAGTTAACTAGGAAGAAGATGGGATGTCATACCAGAGTGTACTGTCTACACTTCTATTCCTCTGGGTATTACTGTGTGCTGCCTTGCTTGATGAGATAATGTTTTCATTTTTTAAGTAAAGATTTGTTAAATTTGTTTTTTGGCACAAGTATTTCAGGGATTGAATCATGGGTCCTTCCGTTCACTCCCTTCCATGGCCTTGTAGACATTAGACAGTTTTAGCAGAAAAGAGACCGCACAGAAGGCTGAAGAATTCCAAACTCTTTTTCATTTGGAATTCTTCCTTTTCCTGTCTGTAAGATGCTGTTATAGCAAATATTCACATATGTAAATGACTTTATGCATAGCATAGAAATGTAGGGCTGAAAGAGACCTCAAAAGGTCATCAAGTCCAGTCCCCCTATGCTGAGGCACAGCCAAGTAAGCCTAGACCATCATGGACAGATTTGTCCAACCTGTTCTTAAAAGTTACTATCGATGGGGATTCCACAACCTCCTGTGGAAGCCTATTCCAGAATTTAACTCCCAATAGTTAGTTTTTTTCCTAAAATCTAATCTAAATCTCCCTTGCTGCAGATTAAGCCCATTACTTCTTGTCCTACCTACTGCGGATGTGATGAAAAATTGATCACCATCTCTTTATAACATTTGAAGACAGTTATCAGGTCCTCCCTCAGTCTTCTTTTCTCAAGTCTATATATGCCCAGTTTTTTAAAACTTTTCCTCACAGGTCAGGTTTTCTAAATCTGTTATTATTCTTGCTGCTTTCCTCTGGACTCTCCAATCTTGCACATCCTTCTTAAAATGAAATGCCCAGAACTGAACACAGTACTTCACCTGAGGCCGCATCAGTTCCAAAGAAAACAGTTCAATTATTTCCTGTGTCCTACATATGACGCTCCTATTAATACACCCCAGAATAATATTTGCCTTTTTCACAACTGCATCACATTGTTGATTCATATTCAGTTTGGAATCACCATAATCCCCAGATCCTTTTCAGCAGTACTACTGCCTAACTAATTATTTCCCATTTTGTAGTTGTGCATTTGATTTTTCCTTGTTTTTCTTGAATTTCATCTTGTTGATTTCAGACTAATTCGCTAATTTGTCACGGTTGTTTTGAAGTCTAATCCTGTCCTCCAAAGTACTTGGAACCTTTCTCACGTTGGTGTCATCTTCAAATTTTATAAGCATACTCTCCACTTGCTGTCTCTCTAGTTACTTTCTTCACATTCTGAAACAAAAGTTGCCCCCCAATACATTCCAAGAACTTACTGAAAATTTTGTGTTTTGCTGTATTACTTTTTCAGCAGATGTCTGGGTAATTAAAGTCCCCCATTCTTACCAGTTCTTGTGTTTTGGATATTTCTGTTATTTACTGTATAAATGCCTCCATCACTTCCCCTTCCTGATTTGGCAGTCTATAGTAGACCCCTACCACGATATCACCCCTATTTTTTAACTCCTCAGCCAAAGACTTTCAGCTGGTCTGCCTCTCATCTCCTTCTGGACCTCAGAACAAGTGACTATGTTCTTGATGTATAATATAATACCTCCTCCTTATTTTTCCCAGTCTGGCCTTCCTTAACAAGTGATACGTCTCTATACCAATATTCTGGTCATGAGATTTATCCCACTGTGATGCCAATTAAGTCACAATTTAGCTTGTTCAGTTTATGTATGAGCAGATCGGTTGACTTTTATGGGGATACTCCCACAAATACAGACATGCATGTATTTAAGTGTTGGAAGGATCAAATCCAGTGTAAAATGGCACCTTCTTACGCAACATATTTATCCTCTGTATGTCTTCAAATCATAGCTATTTACTTTACTGACACAATCAAGTTTTCACTATTGTTGCATTTGGTATTGTCGGACCAGCACAGATAAAGGACAGCAAGTTGTTTCTTCTGCCTTGTGCATCCTTAACAAAATTCTCAGCAAACTTTTGAAATGGAATCTTTATTACTAGTGATGATATAAGAGGCAGAATGAACCCTGGTTGATATTCAGATCTCTAATGCAGCTTGCATAGTGCTAGCAATTAGAAAAGTTCTCTTTTGACTAGCAAACTGAGTAAATTTTAACAAGGAAATGACTGTAAGAGAATAACTATAAAAAAAGCAACATGTCCCACACAGTGTCTTTCCTCCATGGTATAATTGTCCTTTAATCATTTTTCTTTTCAGCTTACAGTCATAGGTCTAGTCTTGAGCTGAGATGGTAAAAAGGACACGGCCAACATGGCATTAAAACTACTCCTCATTGGTGCCCAGAGGGTATTTAAGGAGTCATGCTTATCAGGGATGAGGTTTATCAACTTTGTCATGCTCTAGAACTCAACTAGTAACCCAGAAAGAAAGATTTTCAGGTCCATCCTATACATTGGTTTCAAGGGGGGAATCCTTGCAAAAACTGGTGGTGGTCCTTTGGAAAGCAAATGGATTAATTAATCCTACATAAACTATCTATTCAGGTGATGATGTTGGGCTAGAAAAAAAGTAGATGTAAAATGATGAAACTGCACTGCTTTGAATGCTGGGCTTTTTGATGGTTGTATACAAATATAGAAAATGATGTTTTATTTATTTTGTCATAGAACAAAGGGATGATATGGCAGCAAAAAACATGTGCCTAAGTAAATAAAAAATATGGACATAAATGAATGCAAAAGAGAATAAAGAAATACAGTTCTTTCTCTCCTACAAAGAAGGCTTGACATGGATCCATAGTGAAACTTCTCTTCTGTGACATTTTTATTAAGGTTATGTATATGACTGTTCATCTTCATTCTGCTGGTGCTAATTGCTGTCTATTGGATCCTTTGCTACTGTGTACAGAGAACACATGCTTTCTCCAGACTCTGCCATTGCCACGGGTGCATTGGATTGTTCTCCTGTCCTCAGATAGGAACCTGCTGCTGTCTGACCACAACAGCTGGGAATATTCTGCTTTTAAAAGCTTATCTTGTTGATACTCGAGTTGAGCTATTACACAGTGGAACAAGCAAACAGAATGAACGGACCCTCTGTGGGCAACTTATAGTAACAAAAAAAACCTCCATGTGCTTTTGAATGTGTCTCTTGTCTTGGATTTGACAGTGATGTTTAACATGATGTTTCCTGTGAAGAAAATGTGGTGATACAAAGCCAGGAATAAGCTAAAGAAAAACATGCATGGAAGACATGTTCAGAGTTTGAGATTCACTCCAAACTGTTAACTACATTTAGGGCCTGATCCTGCAAAGCTTTACTCATATGAAGAGTCCCATTGAAGTGAAAAGGACTACTTGTGTGGGTTAGGATTATTCATGTGAGTAAGAATTACTCCTTTGCATGGAATGTGCTCCTGAACAGCTACATAAGGCCACTACCTTCCCCTTCAAATCCACCTCTGCCGTGATGCCTGTAAGAAATCAGCCACTTAATGATAGCTGTAAGGGTAAATGGAGTTCGCTGGAACCTATGTTACCTACATAAAAATGTATGTAAGTAAATTCTATATACACCTCTACCCTGATATAATGTGACCCAATATAACATGAATTCGGATATAATGCGGTAAAGCAGCGCTCTGGGGGAGGAGGGGGGCTGCGCACTCCGACAGATCAAAGCAAGTTCAATATAACATGGTTTCACCTATAATGCAGTAAGATTTTTTCGCTCCCAAGGACAGCATTGTATTGAGATAGAGGTGTATGTGCATATATTACACATATTAATCATTTTAAGGCCCAAAAGGACCATTGTCGTAATTTAGTCTGACCTCCTGTGAAACACAGTCCATGGAATTTCACCCAGTGATTTCTGCTTAGAATCACAGAAACGTAGGGTCGGAAGGGACCTCAAAAGGTCATCTAGACCATCCCCCTGCACTGAGGCAGGACCTAGTAAACCTAGGCCACCCTGACAAGTGTTTGTCCAACGTCTTCTTAAAAACCTCAATGATGCCTGTTCCAGAGCTTAACTATCCTTATAGTTGGAAAGTTTTTCCTAATATCTAACCTCAATGTAACATACAACACTTCTGTTAATATACTCCACAACAATATTAGCTTTATTTTGCAACTGCATCACATTATTGGCTCATATTCAATTTGTGATCCACTACAATCCCCAGAACCTTTTCAGCAGCACTACCACCCAGCCAGTCATTTCCCATTCTGGAGCTGTGCATTTGATTTTTCCTTCCTAAGTGTAATACTTTGCACTTGTTCTTGTTGATTTTAGACCAATTCTCCAATTTGTCAAGGTAATGTTCTAATCCCATCCCAAAAGTGCTTGCAACTCCAACCAGCTTTGTGTCTTCCATGAATTTTATAAGCACACCCTTCACTACATTATCCAAGTCACATTTAGGAAAATATTGAATAGTCTCAGTCCCAGGACAGACCACTGCAGGACCCCACTAGAATAGTCCTCCCAGTTTGACAGTGAACCACTGATAACTATTATTTGAGTATGGTCTTCCAACCAGTTGTGCACCCACCTTATAATAATTTCATCTAGATAAGTTTCCTTAGTTTGCTTATGAGAAGGTCCTGTGGGACTGGGTCAAAAATTAAGATGTACTAAAATTAAGATGTATCAAGTCTACTGCTTCCTCCATCCACTAGACCAGTACCTCAAAGAGGGAGATTAAATTGGTTTGGAATGATTTGTTCTTGACAAATTCATGTTGGCTATTACTTATACCCTATTATACTCTAGCATGTGACAGGGCCTTCTAGTTCAAGAAGAACACAGGTAAGTTAAAAACATGGAGACCTTGGAGAAGGGTCAGAATCTGGGAGGTGCATGGGCTGTTATAGCAGGGATTGGAGAAGCAAGAGAGAACACGGAGGGGAAATCAAATAAGTATCTTAGATATCTGTATACTAATGTGAGAAATGTGGGGAATAAGAAGGAAGCACTTGAAATGCAAGTTAATAAATGTAAGCAGAGTCAGGATGAGCTCTACCCTGACATCTGGTGGTGAATTATGGGAAGTGTGGAAAGAATTTCAGGAAGTGTGAAATCTCAGGTATTTGCATGGGCACACCCAGCATAGCCCAAGGCAGCCTGGGATGGTTATTTTGACAGCTCTGAGATCCCCAGTTTCTTTGTTATTGGGCAGGATAAATAAACTGTTGCCACCTGATTATGTGAATGAGGAACTACGAGACTGCTTTATGACAGAGATGTCTCAATATAAATTAAGTGACACTTGCTAGACAAGGGACATGGGTTCCAAAACCCAGTGAATTGAGAGAGGTTGGGGACTGGTGTGTGTACCTGATGGTATGGGCCCCTTTTGAGGGCCTGGAACACCAAGCGCACATCCTCCTCTCTCCAATGTTAAAGAGTAGAGCTAATTTTGATTCCATTAGGAGTCCATCTAGAGACCGTTGAGCTGAATTCATGTTGGGCCAATGGTGCACCAGCACCAGGGCTCCCCTACTAAGAGCTGAAATGACTGAAAGAGCTGAGCTGAGATCATTGAGTGCTATGTTAACTAGTGGGGGAGCCTGAAGACCTATCGTTAAGTGGTTGGCAGAGCGGAGCAGTTTGCAGCATGTTGGAGCAGCCCATGGAACAGTGAGAGGAGTGAAGCGGTTTGCAGGAATGGCTGGAGGAGTGGCACAGCTGGTGTAGTGGAGCTGGTTGTGATGAAGGCTGCAGCAGAACTCCACAGAGAGGTGGAGCAGTTGGCCCTGGCCCATGTAAGGTGCCCCTTAACACCTTGTGTGGACTCCCCCCTCATTTCCACCCAGGCTGGGGGGGTAAAACTCTGCAGACAAACTTTTGAATTCTAGGGTGGTACTGACCAGAGACTTTCAGGTTGTTGATCTTTGGGGTGATTGGGCTTAAGACCCTAAGGGGGAAAGGACATTGCCAAAAGTACTTGGAGGTTGGTTTTTGCCTATGGTTTGTGCTATAATCCTGTTTGTGGTGTTTCTCCAATGGGATTCCGTATTGTTTCCTTCCTTTATTAAAAGGATTTTGCTACACTCAGACTCCGTGCTTGCGAGAGGGGAAGTATTGCCTCCTAGAGGCGCCCAGGGGGGTGTGGTATGTAAGTGTCCAAGGTCACTGGGTGGGGGCTCGAGCCGATTATGCATTGTGTTATTGAAACGGAACCCCTGGATACTGAACCCGGCCCTTGTTGCTGCCAACTCAGAGGGGCAGAAGGGTTACATAAACACAACTACAACAATTGGCATCACAGAGACTTGGTGGGATAATACACATGACTAGAATATTGCTATAGACTGATACAGCTTGCTCAGAAGGACAGGCAGCGGGGAAAGGGAGGGGGTGTTGCCTTATATATTAAAAATGTATACAGATGGACTGAGGCTGAGATGGAAATAGGAGACAGACTTGTTGAAAGTCTCTGGGTAGAGATAAAAGGGGTAAAAAACAAGGATGATGTTATAGTAGGGATCTACTACAGACCACCTAACCAGAAAGAAGAGGTGGATGAGGCTTTTTTTAAACAACTAACCAAATCATCCAAAGAACAGGACTTTGCGGTTGATGGGGGACTTCAGCTACCCAGACATCTGTTGGAAAAATAATACAGCAGGGCACAGATTATCCAACAACTTCTTGGAATGTATTGGAGACAGTTTTTTATTTCAGAAGGTGGAGAATGCTACCAGGGGAGAGGCTGTTCTAGATTTGATTTTGACAAATAGGGAGGAACTGCTTGAGAAAGGGTTGAGAATGTGAAAGTCGAAAGATAGGAAGTATGGTAAGGGATCACCCTAGCTTAACCAGGAGATCTTTAATGATCTAAAAATCAAAAAGGAGTCCTACAAAAAGTGGAAACTAGGTCAAGTTACAAAGGATGAATATAAATAACACAAGTATGTAGGGACAAAATTAGAAAGGTCAAGGCACAAAATGAGATCAAACTAGCTAGAGACATAAAAGGTAACAAGAAAACATTCTACAAATACATTAAAAGCAAGAGTAAGACCAAGGACAGGGTAGGCCTGTTACTCAGTGAGGGAGGTGGGAACAATAACAGAAAATGTGGAAATGGCAGAAGTGCTAAATGACTTTGTTTCAGGTTTCACCAAAAAATGTTAGTAGCAATTGGAAGTCTGACACAGTGAATGCCAGTGAAAGTGAGGTAGGATCAGAGGCTAAAATAGGGAAACAGCAACTTAAAAATTACTGAGATGAGGTAGACGTCTTCAAGTCACCAGGGGCTGGTATATCTTGACTTTAGTAAAGCTTTTGTTACTGTCTCGCATGACCTTCTCAAACAAACTAGAGAAATACAACCTAGATGGAGCTACTATAGGGTGGGTGCATAACTGGTTGGAAAACCGTTCCTAAAGAGTAGTTGTCAGTGGTTCACATTCAGGCTGGAAGCGCATATCAAGTGGGTCCCACAGGTTCCTCTATAAGTCAATGGAAGCACTGTACAAAGAAGGCTTGCATGATATTTAATTCCTAAGACTTATACCGTAAATATAACACCATATTGATGACAATGTGTAGTTCACATGTAACTATTCAATACATTCTTTTCGTTTTCTTTACTTAATTTTGCACAGTTTATAATCGCAATAATGATGTTTGGAATGGGTGTCACCTAGTAATTAATGACTAACTTGGTTAAAAACCTGCTCTAGCCAGTCATTGACTTCCAGGAAATGCCATCTGTTTAGTCATTATTATTTAAATACACATATTTTCTTAAATCTCAAACAAAGTCTATATATCTTGATAAGGCTCTTACATAATGTACTCCATGCAGGTAAATTGTGACTAGAGGTACCAGTATAACTAAAAAACAACAAAGAGTCCTGTGGCACCTTATAGACTACCAGAAGTATTGGAGCATAAGCTTTTGTGAGTGAATACGCACTTCGTCAGATGCATGTAGTGGAAATTTCCAGAGGCAGGTATAAATATGCCAGCAAGAATGGATTTCCACTCCATACGGCTAAATATGGTGCCTTGCATGGTATAAAGTATCAGAGGGGTAGCAGTGTTAGTCTGGATCTGTAAAAAGCTACAAAGAGTCCTGTGGCACCTTATAGACTAACAGAAGTCTATAAGTCTATACTTGCTTCTGGAAATTTCCACCACATGCCTCTGACGAAGTGGGTATTCACCCATGAAAGCTTATGCTCCAATACTCCTGTTAGTCCATAAGGTGCCATAGGACTCTTTGTCACTTTTTGCAGATCCAAACTAACATGGCTACCCCTCTGATACTTTACAGTATAAGGTGCTGTCATAAACAGATAAGTAAGAGTTAATAGAACAGAAGTACTTCATATCTCTTTTGCCTGGATCAGTGAGCCTGGCTGTCACCTGACCAGAGGACCAATCAGGGGATAGGATACTTTCAAATCTTGAGGGAGGGAAGTTTTTGTGTGTGCTGTTAGATTTTAGTGGTTGTTCTCTCTGGGTTCTGAGAGTGACCAGACGTGCAACCAGGTTTCTCTCCAATCTCTCTGATACAGTCTCTTATATGTCCAGAATAGTAAGTACTAGGTAGATAAAGCGAGTTAGGCTTATGTTTGTTTTCTTTATTTGCAAATGTGTATTTGGCTGGAAGCAGTTCAAACTGGTATTTTGCTGAAAGGATTTTAATTTGTACTTGTATACTTAGGCTGGGAGGGTATTCCCAGTGTCTATAGCTGAAAGACCCTGTACCTATTCCATTTTAAATTTACAAAGATAATTTTTACTGTTTTTCTCTCTTTAATTAAAAGTTTCTTGTTTAAGAACCTGATTGGTTTTTTATTCTGGTGTGAGACCCCAGAGGACGGGGTCTGGATTCACCAGGGAATTGGTGGGGAGAAAGGAGGGAATGGGGAGAGAAAGGTTATTTTCTCTCGGTGTTAGGATTACTTTCTCTCTCAGGGAGAGTCTGGGAGGGGGAGAGAGAAGGAGGGGGAAGATGCATTTTCCTCTCTGTTTAAGATTCAAGTAGTTTGAATCACAGTAATCTTCCAGGGTAACCCAGGGAGGGGAAGCCTGGGAGAGGCAACGGTGGGGGAAAGGGTTTACTTTCCTTGTGGTAAGATCCAGAGGTCTGGGTCTTGGGAGTCCCCGGGCAAGGTCTTGGGGGGACCAGAGTGTACCAGGCACTGGAATTCCTGGTTGGTGGCAGCGCTACAGGTTCTAAGCTGGTAATTAAGCTTAGAGGAATTCATGCTGGTACCCCATCTTTTGGACGCTAAGGTTCAGAGTGAGGAATTATACCATGACAGGTGCTCATGGAGTATTTGATAAATTCACAATGCTACTTCAAAATATTACATTTTAGCTTCAGGAGAAAATGATGGGCAGTTAGTAGAACAGACCCAGACAGAGGCCAAAAGATGCTGCTGAGGGATCATGTGAGGTAGCTTAGGGAGGAGAGAGAACCCAGAGCATTGCAAGGAGCTGCCAAGAGCAGGAAGGAACTAAAACAAAGATGGTGAAACCATCCCAAAGGCTGTAAGTTGGAGCCAGGAACAGTGAAGGAGCAGCTGGCTACTACAGCAGGGCAGGGGAATTCAGATCATGAGTTTTGCAGGCTAGTCTCTGGTGCAGGCTAGTCTCTCTAGAGTTGGTTGAAAAATGGGAACTTTTTTGATGAAAATTTCTCAGGTAAAATTTGTCCCTGATTTTCAAAAAAAAACAACCAACCAACCACACATTGCAAAAGTTTTCAGCCAGCTCCATAGTTCACAGACGTGGCCAAAATTCCAGAATGTGACAGTTCCATTGCGGAGTGGTTTAAAACTGCAATGCCAGTGTGGCCAGCAGGGCAAGAAGCCAACAAGTTCTCTTTGCTGAGTCACCTACAGTGAGTACAGAGCAGAGCTGAAAAACATCAGTCACCCTGCCCAGAGCTGAACTGACTGATTGGAGTGAGCAAAAAAGACAGGGGAAGACATATTCCTGTCCCTGCCCTATGTATTTTCAGCACCAGGGGCAGGGAATGAATTAGAGGGATAGAAAATATTGAGTGGAAGAAGCAGACAACCCCCTTCCACATACCCCAAAAGAAGGCAAGTGGAGGCTGCACCGTGATAGTGTCAGAAGGGTGCGGAACATACGTATCATCCCTCTATGAACATACATGGTGGAAAGGATAGTTGGACAGTGAGCCTCCAGGAGAGGGGCAGGCTGTCTGAAGATGGTGGATGATGAAATCTCAGGGAAATCTCCACTGGTTCAGATATCCATCTGGATCAGGCTTATCTCAACTGCAAACACTTTGGGGGGTTTCGTCACTTATTTTTAGATATCTTTATGGCCATGTCAACAGAAGTTGCTGTGAGGTGGTATCAGGTTTTACCCCTTGCTAATTAGGAAACTTATTAAACCAAAATTTCAGCTGAATTCACACAGCTGAGTACAGCCCTGGTGGCTGGGGACCTGGCAGCCCCTGGGCTCATTTGGGGAATTGTCCCTCAAATAATTTTCACACGTTGGCTACTATGAATGGGACAAGGAGCTGCAGTAGCAACTGAGTAGCTGCTAAAGAGCTGCAGACAGAGTGCAGCTAAACTGGGGTCTCAGAGAAGTGGCAAACATAAAAGAACCAAATCCAGGCAGGGTGCCTGGTTCCAAAAAGGAACAGGAACTCTGATTTAAGCCCAAATCAGCAAAGAAGCAGCCTGAAACAGTGGGGAGTAGAGTTATAGGTGGGTTTGAGTAGCTAGTCACGAGTCTAGCTACCAGTGAGGATCACACTGGGAGCATATACTCAGATTTGTTACCTTTGGGCTTGAAATGCCCTAACCAGGAACCGTGAGGAGAGGCCAATGTTTACTGATCACTGTAGGTGTCATTGAAGCAAAACAAACAAATACCCCCCCATAAAATCAATTTTTTTTATGAGCTGTGAAATGGCCTCTGATCATTAAGAATCCCAGGGCACTTTCCACAAGAGCAAGAGCATTAACTCTGGTGTCCTGAGCAAATTCCAAGTGGGATAATTACATTTTGTGTACAAAAATTCCCTCTGACATTTCAGATGCAGCATCCTTCACTTTTTGTCCTAAACCATTGGGCAATGTTTCTCTCTGTTGTTTCACTTAAGTTTTATACCCCAAAGATGGTGGCATCTCAGCTGTAGGTGAAGTGATCCCTGCATTTAATTTATATTTCAATTTAACTGCAAAATTCTTTGGGACCTCTTAAGACAAAGGTACTATAATCATGCAAGGTGTGACATTTATTATTACCACAAATACACCTGAAAAATTAAACTCAAGCAGAATCTCATCATTCCTATCCTCCTTTCAACCTTCCTGTATTTGTTCCTATCTCCATTATGTGTGTCTCTTGTTCTATCTGTGTCCACACTACCGTAATTATTACTACCTTTCTTCCTCATGGCTCCACAGACTTAAAGCATGACAGGTCAAATGACTATCCTCCTTCATGTCCTTGTTCAAGCAAATAAGGATGCAGCCCTTATGTGGCACAAGAAATTGCAGACAGTGCAATTATACAAAACCATTTCAGCTTTGAAATGTCTTATAAATTTCTGTTAATGTTTCTCTGCCATGCATCAGGCTTGCATCAAGTGTCCTTTTCAACAGTATTATTGTAGATGGCCATTTATCAGGTGTATATTGTACTGCAGAGTAGTGTTTAGAAATTCCATTTGCCATATGTTATTCGTGATCCTTGCACAGAGCCTTCATTTGTCAAAGGATTTAGATCTCAGCTGTGTTTAGTTTTGGGGGCTTGAGAACAAGTCGACCCATAGGCAGACACCTAATGATATAAT
Organism: Gopherus evgoodei; assembly: GCF_007399415.2. Taxonomy (NCBI): domain Eukaryota; kingdom Metazoa; phylum Chordata; order Testudines; family Testudinidae; genus Gopherus; species Gopherus evgoodei. The sequence continues at coordinate 112,673,026 of NC_044324.1, forward strand.
TTGTGCAGTGCTAAAGGTTCGACTGCCCTCTATCAACCTTTATGCAGACAACTCCTTTGAATACAGTAATAGATGACAATATCAAAAGCATAAATCACGGCAAACTTCAAGGTTTCCTGGAAAACATGACTCTTAAGCTTTAGGCACATGGACATTTGGCACAACGTCAGAAACTTTTTGGACTATTCATTTATCCAACACTAGCCAAAAATAACCAAAGACTCTATGTGTCTGTTGATTTGTTTTGAAATCCATTCAAAATGGCAAAGAAGTTAAAAAGTCAGAGGCTGGGGTGGCAACTCAGAAATGAGACTTCTGAAATAAGAAAGATTCTTTTCTTTATCTCAGAACATGTGGTGCTAATAACCCAGGCTGTGTCCCTCACACAAAACTCCTTCCTTGAGCTTAATGTTACTAGACAAATAGTTAAAGTAGCAAATAGAAATTATGTAGTTCAGGTTCCTTATTTATGCTTTAGAAAGTAGTAAGTAGAGCCCCACAAGAGGTGTCTCTGCTCTAGGGAGGCAAATACACTATGGATTTTCTCACTTCATTTTCCTGGAAATCTTCTGTTGGTGTGGCAGGGGCAGGGGAGAGGGGAATGTTGTCACCACAGCATGGGACGGCCAGTGGTTCTGTCTCCAATCCCCACTGACCCTACAGGGTCCACTGGAGGACCTTCTCTCCTTCACTCTGGTTCAATCCCTCACTCTGTACCTCATTTGCCCTCTCCTTATGTTTTTATACCTCCTTTTCAAGATCTTTTTATATTCTCAGAGTTTCTTCTGCCCGCCTCGATCTTTTCAACTCCTGCTTCCCAAAAGTTCTTCTAGTGGAGGAGCAGCCTGAGGGCAATGAAACTGGTCTCCTCTCTGTAACAATGCTACTTACCCAATCCTCACATCTCTCAACTTCTGCAGGTAAGGAAAGGAAATCACCTGACTTCTGATCCTGCTGAGCACCCAGAGAGATACTATAGCTATGTCCTGTTGTCCTGTACTCCAGAGAGATCAGGGAGGTTCAGTCTTCATGTTGCCTCCCCTCCCCCAGAAATCCAGGTGCTTATCATGGTGCCCATGAACATAACTGGTTATGTGCTTGAGCTGTGCCACTATTGCTGTCACTCTTCCTTTCCAATACTTACTATAGAAAATGCATTGAACACTATAAATACTGAGGAAAAGTTATTTTGTTAACTCGGGTATCATCTAAGGGAAGTAACACATTTTTAAAGATAACTATTCTATCTGCATAGAAGCAATAGCAAGACTAGATGGCTGTGAAGCATGCCTAGGGGGAAGAATAGAAAAAGAAGAGAGGAGGGAGAGATGCAGTGAAAGGGAAAAGTAGGCAGTATGCTTAACTTCTTTTTAAAAAACCAACAAAACAGTTATTGCCCTAACAGCTAAATATACATTACATACTTTCCTAAGAATATCTTTACAACAATCAGCTGTAATTGCCATGGGGATGTTCATAGATCATAAAGGGGAGTGAGAGTTGTCCATGGAACCGTTTTCCTATTCTACTATAATGTGGTTCTCGCTATGGCCCTGTCTTCTTTGAGATGTTAGCTGGAACTATAATTTGTGTTTTGCACTAATCCAACTCCTGTCCACATATTAACATCTCTAGGTTGAGTTAAGTGGTGCTTTAAGATTGAGCTAGCTGGCATGTTAGTGGGCATGTACTGAACTAGTAATGCAGTGAGGGATGCAGCAACTCAATTTACTCATCAATTGCCAATCCCATTGCTTTGTTAATCTAATCACTCTGGGCTGCTAATCTATCTAATCACTCTGTGTGGACTGAGTGTTCTCACTAAGGCTAGGTTAGCTCAAGTGGAATAACTAGGGCAGTGAGTCTCAACCTATTTTGGGCCACATCCACACAATATATATGCTACCTGTATGGCCCGAGTATGTCAAATGACCTGCAGCTGTGTGCTGATTCAGCCAAAGCAGCCCACGGATTGAGAACCACTGAATTAGAGAGTAGTAACTCAAGCTAATGGTTGCTGTGAAGACAAGCCTTGAGGAAGAGTTTGGGAGCCCCTTGCCTAGAAGAATGAGAACCAGATTGGGAGTCAAGAATTCCTGGCTTGCTGTGTGGCCTCAAGCAACTCATTCATTTCTCTGCCTTAGATTCCTTGTCTATTAAATGGTCTGATCATTCATTATCCACCACACATGGCTGCTGTGAGGATTAGTAAGTGGTTAAATACTTTAAATATGTAATGTGCAACGCAAGTACTAACTATCATTGCTCCATTTTAACATTTGCAAATATGAATTTAAATCAGAGTCCCATGATTCCTCATATAAGCAGGCCAATGTTGTAAACATGGGTAATTTGGCAGTCATCAGTTCATAGCAATCACAAGCTTCTTCCAGGAGTTGTCTGGCAGACCCTTCAATTTCACAATGTCCACTTCCCACTGTCAGTTTTTGATAGCTAATCACCACACAATTTTCCACCATAATTATGCATCCAAGGCACAATTATGTGTCCTGAGCTAGAGTAAATCAGTTATTTCCATTGGCTTCAATGGATCTATACTGATTTATGCCAGCTAAGGGTCTAGCCCTGAGTATTTATACATATGCATTGTTTACAGTAGTTTGTCACATCCTTATTTCCTTTTTCATTTAGCAGAATAATATGCTGTAACATATGTGTCCGGATTTTTCTTATCCTGAGGGAGACGACTTCTGTTCTTCTCAGATTCATTCATCAATTTGGCAGAAACAACCTGGCCTCATTTGTACAGAACTCCCATTGACTGATAATGGAAACTGGTTGCAGCATTAATTTGAGAGGTGCTCCAGCCAAGCCTGTTGATGTAAAGGATTGAACATGGTTTCGGGAGTCTAATATCTTTTTATCTGTGTTCTGCTTTGGATTGCATAACTTCCATGTATGTACAGTTTATTTAATCTTAGAAAATTAAACAGGCAGTTACATTTAATACATAGAACATGCCCACCATTGGCTATACATATACACTTTGAGTATGCTGTACTGAGGGCTCTTCCTGAAGATAAAATCAATGAAGTTAGAGATGGAGAAGCCTTGTTTGGCCATCTTATCTATCCCTCTTCCACTGCATGATTGTTCCTTATATTATGTGTGCTAATGTTGAATCCAGTGTAGTTTAAGCATCTCAAAGATGTAGCTTTTATCATTACCAGTGTTGCCAACTCTCTCAAATTTATCACAAGTAATGCAATTTTGGCTTTAGTGTCTTGGAATAGATCCTTATTTTTACACTAAAAGTCTGATAAAAGGACTATCTGAACCAATGACTTCATAAACAATTCCCTTTATGTGAAAGGCTGAGCATCCTGTAAGATCACTGAAAACAATGGGAGTTCAGGAGGGCCACATCTAGCAGGAGCCCAGCAGCACCATGCAAGAGTGGGTTTACAGGATTTTATATTAGAAATAATCTGTCTCTTTATGTGTGTGTGTGTTTGTACACACTGTGGCAAGATGGCCCATGTTAGTATGGTGGGTCCTGCACTTTTCTTGGTGGAGGTGCCTAAGACTAAGAGGATGGGTAAGGAAGGGCATCCCTAGCCTCTGTTTCTCAGAGGGTGGGGATGGATGGCAGGAGAAAGATCACTTGATCATTATCTGTTAGGTTCACTCCCTCTAGGGCACCTGGCATTGGCCACTGTTTGTAGACAGGATACTGGGCTGGATGGACCTTTGATCTGACCTGGTACGGCCATTCTAATGATGCTACCTCTTGCCCCTGCTCTTGGGCACCAAGGTCCCCACTAGTGGCCCAGGAAGGCAGTAGAGGAGGGAAGCAGGGGAGGGGGCCTGGGTTTGCTCTTCATTCTGAGCCCCAGCCCCTCTCAACCCCTGTGGATTCTTACCCTCTTCCCCCTTGGGTGGGGTACCTTCAGTCCTTAGAGGCTGGGGAAGGGAGTCTCCCTCCCCTACTGGGGCAGGGTCTCCCTTACTTCAGATCTCTGGTCTTTCAACTCTCACAGCACGCCTCCAAGCTCCAGTCCTCACTCCTCCTCTGAGGGACTGAAGCAAGGGTTTTTATTAGATTCCTGACAGGGCCTAAATTGACTATAGTTTCTTCAATTAACCTGTAGCCACCCCCTGCCCCAGTCTACAGGGAACCACACCTTAATTAGCCTAGAGCTTATATATTTCCCTTCTCCCACTGCTCCTTGGCCCTCCTGTATCACAACACACATGTACAGATAATCTTGTATATATCTATCTATATATATATGGGGTGGGGCGTGTGTATATGGAAAGATTCAGCTGGCCATTATCTACTCCTTTCCATAGAATCCTTTGAATCCATCTGTATTTTTTCTGAGCCATTAAAAAACAAATAGTTTATTTCAAAAAGGCCCAAATTTTGTCACAAAAGAGAAGCATGGTAGCCCAGCATGGTCACCCAGTTCAGTTCACAACCATTCTGGCCAGAGCAATGAGCTATTAGCAATTTTGATTTTGTATTATTCCTACCTAATCTAGGGACATTTGCCCTGGTTTCTCTATTAAAATGGAGAAAATAGGGTTAGATTTTTTTTCATTCCTGTGTTCTCACTGGACGTGTTTGAACTGGCTGATTCTATGGGAGACTGTAGGGTTGTATCACATATATTCATTAAAGAGAAAATTTTGCCTCCTGCTGTTCCTCCACTTCTCCCCTCCCCCTACCCCAGAAGAACATGTACACAACAGAGGGGCAGATAACAGGATACCAAGAACCTCACATAGGGTGTGTACAGATCTTCACTAATACTGTCTGAACCAAAACCCACTGAAAAGAATGGAATGAAGACTTCTTGATTTGAATGAAATTTGGTTAAGGTCTGTATAGAAGGTCTGTGTGGTTGGGTGACATGAAGGAAGAAAAGGTTCAGGTCCTCTATAATTCTTTAGATGTTGAAGGTGGGACATAATCAACATGGACACTACTGCAATATCTTGGAGAATGAAAATTCCTCCCTCATGGGCCTCCATGGTGTTCCACGGTCAACCCCTTCTATGCCCAGGCAGGATTTTCCTCTAAGAAAGTGTTGTCACTATTCCCACTTAATGCTGTAGTTGGACTAAAAAGAAAAATGTAAACATATAATTCAACCTTTTCCACATAGTCTGTGAAAGGGAGTGAGCCAGCGTGACAAGGAAGAAATGCTGAGAGACAAAGGGAGCAGAGAACAGAGAAATGTGAAACACTACCCAACTAATAACATTGAGTTTAACAGAGATTTTCCACTCTGTCTGGTAGGTCAAATGATCTTATAATACAGCACTAGACAGAAGGAAAATGGAAATATTTTCAACTTCTCTAGGAGGCAATATTTCCTTAGCTGGAAATTAGTTGCTGAAAAAGAAGTTTAAGGGGAGTCTGTCAAAGTTTATTTAGACTTCAAAAATAACTTTCTGAAAAGTTGGTCTTTTTGTTGCTGCAGGTTTAGAGGTCAGAGTTCTCCTCATGGCATTCCTATCTTTATAAGTGAACTTTGCAGCAGCAGCCAGACAGGTATTTTTATTTTAAAGTGACTGTTCGTGTGTCCTATAGTAAACAAAGCTGGACACGTGCACTAGGAAAGATATAGCATCCTTGGTTGGTTCTGTTTACTTCTGGTGAGTCAAACAAGATGTGGTCTTTTCTTCAATACCAAGAAACTCCAAAAATCATTTCTCAAAGGATCGTCAAAGGGAATCCTGATCTCTCAACTTGCAGCCAAAATCTTGTTTTTAAAGTAACTAATTTTTGAAACCAGAAATCCTAGGTGATGTCTCCGGAAATCATTGCCACATTATTTCAAGGAAGCATGTAGAAGAGTATCTTGCATGTTCAATGGAGACCCTATCTGTTGGTAGACAGGTTAAGGTTTGCAGCCTAGAAAGTGATTTTGATTGTGAGTGGAACACGAAAGAACATGCCTCAGCAGTGGTTAAGAATGGCTTTTCCGTCTCTGAAAAATTTAGAATCTGCAGTCTTTTCCCCACATTTGGACCTTGCCCCATTAAGCCATAAAAAACATGAAAATTCAAGATGGAAAAGATCTATTAGGTCAGCTAGTCCATCTTAAGCCAATACCTTTGTGACATCTAGGCTAGCTTTGGGCTCCATGTGACACTCTGCCTCTAAAAGCAAATAGGAGCCAAAAATGGAAGATCTGGCCCTCAGCGGCAAGAAAGGGGGAGGGTTAGAAAGAGCTGCTCCCACTTCTTTGTATTGCAGTGAAGATGATTTGGCTGAGTTCTACCATAGATTCTGCTCCCATATCATGAGTATTCATAACCTTAAATAATATAGCACTGATCTACTGGAGGGATGTCTGATTTCCTGTGACTCAGAAGGGCAGTTAAAATCAACAGGATTGGAAATGGTGACTGTATCTTTGTGTAATCTCAAAAGGATTGGGGAACGGAGCTTCTTTGTTGAGGGTCCATGACATGCTATTTCTACTTATCTTACATGGGCACAAGTTCATCTGTGGAACTTTTCTGGGAGAAATTCAAAATGTTTTTGTTTTCTTATTGTTTCCTTTATCTTATATTGATTGTTTTATTTCTTGTTTGTTCGAGGATGGGCTATTTGTGGGTTTATGTTTTGTTTCAGCTGCATCAACTTCAATTACTGGATGGTATTGTTAGGTGTTTGTAAACCCATGTCCTCACCTCAAGGGCACTCCCTCCTACCTAGACACACCTCATAGGGACTTTGCCTCTCATATCCTCCCTTGCAGCCACTCTCTCAGACACCATGATCACTCCCAGCCAGCCTCTTCCCCAGACTCACTCACTGGGTCTTCTGTGACTCTTCCTTCTGACCAACTCACACAATGGTTCATTCCCTTTTTGGGGTAAGTAAAGGTCCAACTCAAATACCTGAACTAATTGCCCATCTGCCCCTCTCAGGCTCCACTAAAGTCCTCTGATTCTTGACCCTTTTCCTGGCCACTGCAGGGCTTCTCTCACCTTGCTTCTTCTCCAGAAGGAATCCCCTACTGCCTCCCTCTCCCAAAGATTCCTACAGCTCTCTTAAGAGATCTGCCTGCTGCAAAATTTCTCTTATAATTAATAACCTTTGGGCATCTCCTGGGCTTCTCTTCTATTTCCTTATCTTTATAGGCCTAGCTCATGGCTCCTCCCTCTGTTCCCTGTAGATCTCTCAACCTGACTTCCTCTTCCTGGAGTGGGACTCCCCTTATTCCTCCTCCCAGGGTTTTCCACCCTACTGACTTCCCAGCTCCATCAAAGTACTACTCTCCCTGCTTCACCACCACAACTGGGGGGTCAGTCTTTCTAATTAAGCCCCATTATACCCAGCTGGGAGTCACTAATTAGGCCTTATGTTGTTAATTAGCCTTCATCAGTAAGGCTGAGGGATAGCTGCTAAGTCATGGGCAAAGGTGAGACCAGCTTGCCTTAAAGGGTCAGCTAGGTTGTTACAGTTTTTCACTAGTTGCTGTTAGCAGGCTTCTGCTAAGCACATGGAATTCCTTTGGACAAAGGGTATCTTGCAGATTAAAATGCAATTTTAAATTTATTATTGCAAAACATGTAGCTGTTTGTCATTCCTTATTCAAGCACAAGTGCCATTGGCTTCAATGGGAGTTTTGCCTGAGTAAAGATTGCAGTTTGACCTGTTTTTGCTAACGGCTGGATCTATTGTAAAAAAAATAATAAAAAATGGCATCCATCCACATTACATGTTATAGATCTTTCCTCAACAAATGCAACTGAGCAGGTCACTAGGAGCTGTGGAAGATTTTATTTTATTCCCCATAGATCTGGGGTCTCAGAGATCAAAGTGGTGTAAGGCTCACAGTTTGTGAGATGTCTTTTTTTAACATGCTAGTTATCACATAGCAACAGACTGGTTGACACAAATTCTGATTTCTGTAGCTGGCAGCCACTGATTTATAGTGAGTGGCTAAAGGCAAGCTACAATTTCTTCAAAAACTGTACATAGTCTTTTACCGGCTTTATTTTGCTCTTTTTTTTCCTCTTTTTTGTCTTTCTTTTTGGTGTGTTAACATTTTGTTTCCTTTTTTAAAGGCTCTTCTATCAGGGAGCTATTTAAATCAACCTGGGAGAGAGCTCTATATCTCAGACTACAGTATTCATCGATCATGCTCAGTAGAGTTCACCGATGTATGAATTGACCATTTTCCATATATGACCATTGTTTTTAGCCTCTCCACATGTGGGTGTGTGTGGGGAGGGGTGATAATGGGAAGGAGGGAAAGGGCTGAAATAGAGGGCCAAATGTTGACTTCTATGGAAATTAGGGATCATAAACCATGATTCATGCAGTACATACAGAGCCAAAGTTTTAGATGACCAAAGCCCTTAACAATTAATTAACTGTTGACTTTTACTGCCTGTGCCACAGATGTGTTCTCATTTGTACAGAGCAGTCCCTTGCAAACTATTTTTTTATTAAATTGTTTACAAAGAAACTGGTAAGTGCAAAAAAAATCTCTTTTGCAAAAGATGCTTCCATGAATGCATGGATGTGTGGGTGTACTCACAACTAAAAATATGCAAAAAGTTGAAAACTGCATAATACTTGATTTTGTAAGAGTTTATGGGAGTCCTTTTCAAAAGAGTTCCATGCCTCATTCTCCCATGCTCTCTAGAGTTTGATGTTTCCCATCAAAAAAGCAGAATCTATTTCATTAACAAAACAAGTTGGATTTAACTCCATAATTTGTAAATATTTATACATAGTTCCAGAGAATACATGGGCTAAACTGCATTTTTTCCTGATTACTTATATGCCTTAATACATCATCTTAGATCTCACATTTTGTACTTGCAAAATTAAACTTTCTGATGAATAGGCATTGCACAAAGAAGATGACAAATCAGCAGACTCCTGTGAGAAACAAAATCTAAAATGGCATGTAATTCAAGTGGAACAAGTTTTATCTGAAGATTATTTTCTATTTTCTATTTTTAATTGACTGGTTATGAAAGAAGTTTTTTATATTTGTGACTTGGGCCTAATCCTACAAATCTAATATGTGCAGAAATTTTTGCAGTATTGGGGACTTGGTAATGTTGACTTGATATCATATATAGAATATATGATAGTGATTATATTTTATTGTGTATTGCAACATGGGAAGACAAGTGATGATGCAAACACCATGCTTCCTCTGAAACCTGCTTTGGTACTGCAGGCACAGTAGCATCATTTACTTGAATAGTATGTTAATGCAAATCAAAAGCAAAAACTCAAATTAACTCAAAAAACATCAGATACTTATACTGAGGGCTTGTCTTTATTACAGGGGTAGGTTGACCTAAGCTATGCTACTCCAGCTATGTTATTCACATAGCTGGAGTCTACGTAGCTTAGGTCAACTTACCCCAGTGTCTTCACTGTGCTGCATCAACCGGAGACGTCCTCTGGGCGACTTCCCTTACTTTTCTTGGAGAGCTGGAATACCAGGGTCGACAGGACAGCACTCTGCCATCAATTTAGTGGGCCTTCACTAGACCAGCTAAATTGATCCCTGCTGCGTCGATTGTAGCAGTGTAGCTTTCGGAGTGAAGACCAGCACATGCCAAATTTGTGGGCTCAGGCCCATTTCTTCTTAAAGTCCTGGTTAACCTCTAACCTTAAGACTATATTAGAATGATAGCCTTAAACAATTATGGCATTTGGTTCCTTCCTCCTTGAATCTCTCTCTCAGGATCTGGTGAAAGAACATTAGTCCTACTGTGTCACGGCATTTATTGAAATGCAAAATAATGTCACTTTACGTTTTATATCCTTGTTTTTCCTTCTTTTCTCGGATTTTTCTCTCATTCGTAATTTATTTACACATATTAATATATGTGTATCTATATGGTCAAGATATTCAAAAGTGACTAGTAATTTAGGGTGCTTCAGCTTTTTGCGTTCCCAAAGTAAGACACCTTAAAAAGGACTGATTTTCAGAGGGTGGGTACTCCGCACATTTTGAAAATCAGCTCACTTTAAAATGTCAAATAGGGTACTCTAAAAGTGGAAGCACCCAAAGTTACTTGTAACTTTTGAAAGTCCATGTATATATCTATATTACTCACACACACACATTTCATGACTCATCACACTGACACCGGTTACTCCACTTCTCAACTGCATAAAAGTTCTCTAGTGCTGATAGGATGTTGTGGAGACCTTAGAGACAGCCTCCTAGTAATGAGTTGCAGACCATCTAATCCATCCAAGTCTTTGACTATCTCTCCAATCTCACTAAATTCTTAACCTCATGCTTCCTATTTCCTCTTATTCTTGTCCTTCTGGGAGATACTGGATACTTGGGATGAAACATTTCATTCTCTGTGCCTACAGTTTTGTCAGTATGTAGGACACAAGGACTTGTTTCATTGTTTGCTTTAGCACTAGTCTCTGCTCTCTCTGCTAGTTCTTAGGAAGGTTTTTTTCTGTGGATTGTATCACTACACACATCGCAGAAATCTTTTTTCCTGTCTCCATTAGCCTATAAAATTGGGAATACATGCTCTGAACAGTTTCCACTAGGACATCAGGGCAAATATATTTCCATCCTTTTATCTTTATCTCAGGGCAAAGGCTTCAACATTTAAAGCATAAATAAATCCCACTATCCCTGTTTGTTCAGGAAATGTATCTTTCTGAAAGCCTCTTTGCTTTTCAATTCAGCAGAAACCAGCAGCACTAACTAACCCCTTGGCTGATGCATGATTTATCTATGCCAGGGTGAAGTGGCCCATGTATTAGTTGGAGGAAATACACTTCTAGTTTGTAATTTGTCATTATTTTGAAGACCTTCTGCAAATATTGCTTTTAATAGTTTAGTGAATGATGTATTTGTAAAGGGAAAACTACACAAATGAATAAAATTAGAGCAAAAACTCCCACAAAGGAACAAAACTGGCACTGTACTCCCAGAGAAATCATGCCTTTGAAATGCTTCACCGGATGAACTGCAGATAAAATGTACTGGCATTGCAGTTGAAGGGGTTTTTTTGGTCATACTTTATATTGAGGTTTCATGTATAAATGGTTTACAAAGGATTTATAAAACAATTATATGTTATAGGCATGTCACAGACACAAGTAGCATATGTATCAGTGGCTATAAATGCATCAGTAGAAGGATTTATAAAACATTGTTATTAGCAACCAGTTTATCTATTGGCCTTTATACCAATCTAGAGCAATTGATTAGCTATATAGTAAAACAACTATTAATAATTGATTAATTCTTTATACATGGAACTTCAATATAATGTTTTAGGAAAACAAAACAGTCCTCCTCTTTCATTATTTTTAAGAACTGAATATTATGTGTTATAGTACTGTTTATAGTGGAACTACCAGCTAAATTAGAAGCAATCATTTAGGGTGAAATGCTGGCTTTGTTGCAGTCAATGAGTGTTCTGCAATTGACCTCTCTGGGTTCAGGATTTCAACCTTAGTTATCTTCTATCAATTTTGACACTGGCTACTACTTGAAATCCAAGTTAAAGAGTCACTTGTTTGAAAATCTTGTGCATCAAACAACCTCTGTTTTCTCCAACAAATCTCTTCTTAAAACACATTTCCTTGAGGATACCTTTGAAAATGCAGTCACACCAAATTTAGCTAGGTATATTTCAGAGTTGAATTTGGCTCTTTATTAGCAGCTTCAGTTTCTGCAACCAGAACAATTAAACAAATATCTGCGGTTAAAGTTTGAAAATTATCTAAACCATAAGGCCTAATCCTATGCCCTTTGAATTCAGTGGAAGTCTTTCCTTTGATTTCAGTGGGCATTGGATTAGACCCAGAGGCGGCTCTAGGCATTTTGCCACCCCAAGCACAGCAGGCAGGCTGTCTTCGGCAGCTTGCCTGCGGAGGGTCCGCTGGTCCTGCGGACCCTCTGCAGGCACACCTGAGGGAGGTCCGCTGAAGCCACGGGACCAGCGGACCCTCCGCAGGCAAGCTGCCAAAGGCAGCCTGCTTGCCGCCCTCACGGCGACTGGCAGAGTGCCCCCAGTGGCTTGCCACCCCAAGCACACGCTTGGAGTGCTGGTGGCTGGAGCCGCCCCTGATTAGACACCTACTGGGGAAACTCAGTCAAGGAACACTGTTAAGGACCAATTCTGTCCTGATTTACAGGGTACATGTGTGAACAAAATTTGTCCATAAATTTTTGAACTTAAATAGGCTCTTAATTTAAAAAAAAAACAGCATTTTTGTGCCTGTTCTCCTACAAAGATCCACAATTTAAGACAGCTTCTACCTTGCCATAATTTTTTGAAGGAAGATTTTTATGTTGGACTAGTCATTCATTGGAAAACCACATTTGGCAATGAGGAGAATACATGACAATACAGTATGGAATTTAATTTGCCATTAAACACCCAGTTGTAACCTTTTCTGGTTCTGAAAATTAACATACCTCTGTGTTTGTTTTTTAAATCGCTGTTTTAATAAAAGATTTGCCACCAGATATTTGTTAGAAGATGTTCACTAGCTATGAATCACTCCTTTTTAATCAATTGAGCAGTAACAGGAACAGAAGCTTCTACATTAGGAAGCACTCTCTTCTTTCCTTAAGAATAATGGATTGGTGAAATGACCTCTGGGGCAAAGTTGTTGGGACAAGGCAGAAGGTCAGTCAAGGAGCAATTAGATGTTGTCCTGTGGGAAATCGGTAAGTGTAACCCAAAAGAGTGAGGGTGGAAAAAGCTAAAGATAATAGAATTGTAGAAAAATATTCTACCACTAGTAATATTAAACAAATGTGATAATTTTCAGTAAGAAAACATTAAACTGTTAAGATTTAATATGTTTGTATCAGAAGGTCCAATACAATTGAAATAAATATTGAGCAAATCAAATAAGAGGGAATTTGGCTTCTGATGGATTTGAGATTTGAGCTATAGATTTGTTACTGACATCTATTGTAAAATATGAAACAAACTGGTACACATGTGTATAGGATGGTATTTCAGCAGTGAGAAGAATAGTCTTCTAGCTTCAACACCTGTATGTCACTACCAGAAAATAGACTATGAAGCTGATTCTGTCTGCATCTTTCAGAGTGTGATACTAGTGGTATTTGTTTGTGTAAGCCCCCGAGAGCTAGAAGGCTTAGAGGGTGGAACTTTCTGCTGCCTCTATAGGTAACAAGTCAGATTGAGAGAGCCTCATTTACATTACTTATTCATAGTTACGAACTGAATTGCTTCATTTTGTTGCTTTTGTTCTAACTGTATAAATGCTAACAGATTGTTAATGTAACTGTATTCATGAAAGGGCATAGGAATTGTGCAGGATATGCCCTGGAATAAGTGGGTCATCCTAACATCACAGGTAGTGAACTCTGGTTCAGGAATGGAATTAAAACTAAAAAGTAGACAGTTGTGTCTTAAAGCACAGGAGCAATAACCTAGGGGCTCCGTCCATAGGTCCTTCTTTTATGTTTTTTCTGGGTTCCCTACACGGAGATTCTAACCCTGTGTGATTCTGTGGGGTGAGCTCAGGCTAAATTGGCAGTAGCTGTGCAGCGCTACTTCAAAGCAGGGCCTATTTGGACCAGCAGCAGCATAAAGCTAATTTCACAGTGAAGGCCTACGGGATCTTTGATGGTGGCTCAGAGCTGACTTTGTATCAAGGCCTGACCAGACCAGTGTTGGCAGAGCTGATATCACAGAATGGGTTCAGGAAACTACACAGAGGAGTGAGTGCTGTGGTGCAGACTTTTCATAGGCCCAGATCCTCAAAGGTATTTAGGTTCCTAACTTCCATTGCAGCCAATGAAAGTTAGGAACCTAAATACTCTTGTGGATCTGAGCTATAAAATTTAAGACCAGAAGGAACCATCAGATCATCTAGTCTGATCTCCAGTGTAAAACAGGCCATGAAATTTCACTCAGAATACCTTTATATTAAGCCAAAGGCAGATGTAGCCTCCCAATTCAATGGCTGCACTACACTAAACTGTCAAGGGAGCACCGACCATCTGCTGCAGTAACCTCAGCCCTGGCCCTGCAATCCTAATCTTGGCCTAGTGTGGAGGGAGGCCCTGACAAGGGATTGAGGAACTAGAGAGCAAACTGGCCCTGTGATCACCTCGCAGTGGCAGGTCCTGTCCTGTAGGGCTGGGCCCAGCTCCCTGCTCCAGGCGTTGCAACCTGGAACACAAGTTTGCAGTGCCACTCAGGTTTGGCTCAGCAGTCCCTCTGTCATGATGGAAGGGGTGGCCAGGCCAAACCTGAGTGGTGCTGAACCCTAGGCACCAGGGAACAATGTCTGGAGAAAAACTGCAACCCCAAGCACCATTCAAATTTGGCATGGATACTCCTCTGTCATGACAGAGGCATAGCTGGGCCACACCTGAGTGGTGTTCTGACCCTGTGCACCAGGTCACAATGTCTGAAATAGGGAGCTCGGCTCAGAACAGAAGACACCTCTGCTGGTGAGTGCACAGTGGGTGGGCTCAGTCTCCAACATCACCACCCCTCGCCGTAGCCTCCATCCACACTGGATCAGAAGAAGTGTTCATTTACCTGTTTTTGCACCCTTGGTTTCATGATTTCTGTGGATGAAGGTGAGCCCATGCAAAAGCCACCCCTGTATTAAGCTCTAAGACCTTGGCTAGACCAAAACATTTCAGTCTTAAGAAAACTAAACTGTGTGTCACAGGCAGAGAACAGGAGAGACCAAGGTGCCACCAATGCCCAAATGACAGGGAATTGATTTGCCGTGGTATATCCAGTTGATCCCAGCAAGCAAACCATGCTACTGAGGAAAGCAAAAAACAAAAACAAAACACCAAATCCTGAGGTGTGTCATCTGGTGTGGACCATGAAGGCGAGCCATCCCCAGACTTATCACTGAACCTGTGAATGGAATTTTAGATAGGTGGAGATTGTTGTGTGACTAAGACTTTTTGGCTTCAGCAAGCTGGACATCTAATACTTGGAACTGCTTGGCTGGCCATCCCACCCTGATGGGATTTTGCTCGTTTTGCTGTATATAAATGTATATACCATTATTGTGCCTCATTTGTTTGTTTTTCTCTACCGTACCCCCCAGACAACAGGTATTTGTGATCCATATTGCCAAAGATTTGTGCATGCCTGTGAGTGGGGAAGAAACACCTGAAAATGTGACCAGAGAAGTTTTATTTTAATTTCCCAGAGCCAGAAATGTAAGTCAATGGGACTTAGGGCCAGATTTGTAAAGGTTTTTAGGTTCCTGAAGATACAGAGAGATGCCTAATGAGATTTTCAAAAGAGCCTAGCACCAATCCACTTTTGAAAAACCCCACTGGGCACCTATCTTTGGGTGCCTAAAACACCTCTGAAAACCTGACACTTAGGCACTTTTGAAAATGTTACTCTGAGTCATAAGTTCATCTGGCCATGAGACTGGCCAATACATACAACTAAGCTCTCTGCCCTTTCTGGGGTACATGTAGGGTCCCAAATAAGCATCCTTCCCTTTCTAAGAAGTAAGAGGGCAATAGATTCTATGTCAGCCTAAGCCCCATTGGGTTCGGCATCCGACGAAGTTGGTATTCACCCACAAAAGCTCATGCTCCAAAACGTCTGTTAGTCTATAAGATGCCACAGGACTCTGCTGCTTATGTCAAGATTGAATCCAACCTTGTTCATTTTCCTTCCCTCTTCCTAATTCTCCTTTATGTCCATCAGCTGGACCTCTTCCCAGATGCCTCCCAAGACAAGAAAGGGCAGCATACACCAACATGGTCTGTTAGATAGCAAGATATATAGCAAGAAAAAAAAGCTGTAATATATGTGATCAGTGTATAATGAGATTACTTTGAGACCAGGAGCCTCTCCCAAAATACACATGTATTTGTGCGGGAGCTGAATGTCCTACTATAAAGCATTCATTGAAAGGCTTTGCAATGTTTCCAAAAATCGATAATAACATAAGGAGCAGCCATTTAATCTGTGCAAACCAACACAGGCTTTAACACCATTAGTTTACTTCATTGCTCTATTTATGCATTCATTTATTTTTGTTGATGCTGATTTCTCATTCCTTCTCCATCCTGCAGTTTAAACAGATATAAAACAAATTCACTTCCATTATAATATACTCAAATAATGTAATGTACTTAGAGTCTTTTCTCCCTTCTCTGTGTTTGCTAGGAAACTTACATTCATCCTCTTTACTTGGGCAGAAACAAGCCTAGTAAACAATCACATCAGGGTTGGAAAGGATCTCAGGAGGTCATTTAGTCCAACCCCTTGCTCAAAGCAGGACCAATCCCGAGATAGATTTTTGCCCTAGATCCCTGAATGGGCCCTCAAAAATTGAACTCACAACCCTGGGTTTTGCAAGACAGTGCTTAAACAACTGAGCTATCCTTCCCCCCAATAAGCCATGAATATTTTAATTGTAATGAACTTTGTGTTAACTATTACAGTTCATTATAAAATGCTAGACCGCTCTGTTGTATTTTTCTCCTATTTTTTCACTAACAATTTTATTAAGTAACCTAGGATAGAGTCACAAAAGGAACTCAGGCATTGCAATGGCTAACTCCTAAGCACCCTGCCACCCTGTGGAATTCAGAGCTCTGAGTTAAGTCTGCAGGTTCCCCATGCATTGTCTAGGGCCACCAAAGGAAGAGATTCACAGACGTCAGCAAGCTACACTGTGCAGGGAGCTTGCTGCCCAGTACGAAAATGCCAAAGGCTGTAAAATCATTCTCTTGCTCAGTGAATATTTATTTATTTATACAAAGTGGATCAGTTTCAACAAGGGACATGGAGACAACTCTCACCCTACAAAGCCCAGTGGTTAGGGGAGTGGTTACTGGGAGGTGGGCAAGTCCCTGCTCCAAAGCAGGCAAAGTGGGGATTTAAACCTAGATGTTCCACATCCCACTAGGCTATTGGATAGACTAGGACACATGCCAGCATGCCAGTCCCATAAGTTCCCAACCTGTTCATCCCCAGCTGTCTTTTGCTTGGGTTAGGCATGCTCAGAGCATACCTACCAGATTGGGCCATGCAGGAGAGACAGGTGGGGAAATGCCCAGTTTGAGAATCCTACCAGTGCTTAGGCATGAGCTAGGGCTCTGAGAAACTCATTAGCTGTGGATTGGTGTCCAGACTTAGGCAGTTTCATGCATGCTCACCAGTGGAAACTGAGGCACTAGTTTTGTGAATGTCAGTGGTAGCTAAATGTTGGGTTTAGGGGCCTAAAGAGACAGTTAGGTGCTTAAGTCCCCATTGTGCTAGTCATTGTACAAAGGGCTGGGGTTTCTAGTCCATAGTCTGTAGCAGCCTCAGCCCCATTGTGCTAGGCATTGTATAAACCTATGAGAGAGATATAGTCCCTTCCCTGAAAGTTTACAATTTAAATCCCTAATCCTGCAAAGACTTACGCACCTGCTTAACATTACATGCTGTGAGTGGTCCGTTTGATTTCAATGAGGCTTCTCACAGGATGTGAAGTAAGCTCATCTCTAAGTATTTGCAGGAGCAGGGCCTAAGTAAGATTGCAAGAGTTACTGACTGTGCCAGGCAGCTAATCAACACTTGCTATTTTGGTATGTGTTTGTAATGGAAAGGTCTGATGACAAGCTTGCCTAATGGTCAAGTCATGGCCTTATAGGTCTGACAGCCTTGTTGTCCCAGAACGGGCCCTTACTGCAGTCTCAGTAATCCCCCTGTGCTCAGATTGCACCTGCAAAAATTCAGTCACTACAGAGGAGTGGGGGTAGGTGGATGGAAAGGAAGGAAGATCTGGACCTACTCAACCAGCTCAGTTACAGAGCTATCCCAAATTATGTTTCCCCCGGATCATTTCCTACTAATCTACAGCTCCTCAGTAAGGCTTATCAAATTCTCCACTATTGTCTCTTAGTGTCCTGTTCAATCAATCAATTCCTTTAGGGTTTTCAGCTCCCAAAGCGGGGGTGGGGAGAATCCAACTCCCTGCTGCTAGGCCAGCCTTCACAAAGCTGCTGCCACTCCTGTCATAGCATCGGACTTGCTTCCTGATGCCACATGCAACCCCATCCCCCCTTTTCCTCTGCTACCAGTGCATCCTTTTAAACTGTTCCTCTGCTCAGAATGTGCCCTGCACTGGTTGAGAGGCAGGGCCTTCCTAGCCTAGTATTGCTTTTCTCTCAGCGTTCTTTAAGAGGTGCCTGGGATGATCTTTTCAATATATATAGCAATACTGATCTGGAACATCCCTTGATGTCACTTGTTATTTTACCAACTGTTCTGGGTATCTCATTCAATTTAGTTTAAAGGGACACCATCAATCTGAAAACCAATCAATTTAAAACATAACTCTTTTAAGGTACAGCTCCTGCCTCTGATGCCTCTTGTCAATTTTTGTGGTTTTAAAATCACATTTTCTTTTTCTTTTTTTTTTTAAACTTTTCTCTCCTCTGTTGCTATGTGAAAGACCTGGGGAAATCTGACTCAGTAGACAGGCAGAACAATGAAATTGGCTATACACAAAATGCTGTTAAATGCACAAAGCAAACAAACTAACAAAAAACAAAATATTTTCTCTTATCTAATAATAGAAATGTTAGGGGTTATTTGTTAGACAGATATATGTGGGTTTGAGCTCCAGAGAACTAAGGAGGTGTAGTGAAACCTTCAAATAAACTTAATTTAATCCAAAAAGTCATGTACAGAGTCAACTTTGAAATAACAGTTTCACCACAAAAATATTGTTTTGGTTTTATGAAGTTCATAGGAGCTTTGTTAAAGTAAAGGTGCTTTCATCATTTTCTTGCAAGCACCTATCTATAGTACATATTTATTGAAAACGAATCCTTTCATTGCTTACCATTGCTTGGGAGAAAAAATATTAGGACAAAATTATGTTCTCCTATTTGAACATGCAACTCCCATTGATTCATCTAACCCTTAGCTAGGAATTGGAATAAAAAGGTTTATAGCAAATTTATTTTTCAGAGGTTTCTTCAGTTGACTTGTAGTATTCTGTAAAAATGCATTCTCAACTAGTTGAGATACAATATTAGCCATAACATAACCCAGCAACTCACAGCTCACTTTTAAACCAACTCTCAGTATCAAACATGTCCACAAGATTTACTTGTCTCAGCCATAATCTAGTTAATACAGAGTTAACAGTGACCTTGAGTTAACTGACTTTAGTTTAAAAAACAAGCCAAAAAACCAAAATAAAATAGAAACTGAAATATCAACAATCAAAACAATAAGCATTGAATCATATGAAAGAACAGTACTCATAATGCCACTGGACAAATAGGTACATAGAAATGCAGTATGGTCTGTAACTGCTGTGATTCTAAACATTCACTGAAGATTCTGGAACAGACACTAACTACTGCACTACTCAGGATACATTTGCACTTCGAGCTAAGGGTGCAGTTCCCAGCTTGAGGAGAAATACATGCACTAGTTCTCATGGAGCTAGTGTGATAAAAATAGAATATAGCCATGGTGACTTGAGTGGCAGGAGGGAGTGGCTAGCAAACTGCATACATATCCCTCCGAGAGCTAGTGTGAGTATATCTCACGCTTGGAATTACACCCCCAGTTCGAAGTGGAGATGCACTCTTAGGCCTGGTCTACACTGGGGGGAGGATCAACCTAAGATATGCAACTTCAGCTACAAGAATAGCGTAGCTGAAGTTGACATGTTTTAGGTCGACTTACCTCGCGTCCTTGTGGCGCGGGGTTGACTGCCGCCGCTCCCTCATTGACTCTGCTTCTGCCTCTCGTTGCAGGGGATTACAGGAGTTGATGACAGAGCAATCAGGGATCAATTTATGGTGTCTACAGATAGATCGATCACTACCTGCTGATCCAGTGGGTAGTGTAGATGTACCCTTAGACTTTGTATATGCAACGTGCCCAAGCCTTTGTGTAATGTGAAGGGTTAAGGAAAACTCAGAAGTAAACCCTGAACCTTTAGTCAGATGGTGCCTCTCTCTGTTCATGTGTAATTATAATAGTATGCATGTAATAAGATTCCAGGATTGTCACTCTGAACGTGTGCCACTCTGAAGCTTAGAAGGTCTGTTGAGTCAGTGTGACACACTGGAAACAGCTACAAGTATGGTTGGGCACTCTTTTTGTTTAGAATATCACAAGGTTCAGTCCTCAATAGCATTTGTGGTCTGTTCCCAGGCATATTTGTATACGGACGCACAGGACTTTGTGAATTACACCCATGCAATGGAATGGGCTTTCAGCTAGTTATATGCTATTTTTCTGTGATAAACTAATCTAATTTTCTTGGCCAAGAAATCCCATTAGATGAGGATTTTTCATGAGATTTGTATTGCTTCCTGTTTTTTCTAAGAGCAGTTTTTTTCCATGGCTTAATTTTGATACTTCCACTTCTAGGCCAGACCAAAACCAGGAAGCACAGTAGTGGGCAAATTGGAAAAACAATAGCCAGAGGTTTTCATATCTCAAAAAGAAGTTAATTTACTTCAAATCTTTAATGAAAGTTCTAGGTAGTTGGGATTTATTTATCCAATCCAGTTCACTCTCCCTAGGAAATTTGCATTTGTTATGCTCCCACTACCCACCACCTCCAAGAAAATGAAAATAAAAAAAGGCAAAGACAGAGTCAAAGAGAGGGCTCTCACATATTTTTTGGCACTAATATGCTTCCAGATTGCATCTAGTTTTAAATATTTTTAAGGGTTATGGGTAGGGGGACTCCTGATCCCACATTAGTTCAGAGAGTTAAAACATTCAGTAAATTAAACTCCTCGCCTTGGCATGTCTATCAAAGCCTTTGAGCCTTTAATGTAATTTAGAACAATTGTCCCAGTGGGGAGGTCTAACACTTTGACCGGTTGCAGTGAAATGTTTGAACTGTCTGAGAAAACTAGTGGGGTTATAAGAATTCAAGGGTAAACTGCATGACATAGTTCTGTTGATAATAATGTTCCAGAATTTATATTTATTAATATTGCTTTATTTTGGTCAGCCTCCCACAGGAAATCCTGAGGAGTGAACGTCTCTGGCATGTTTTATCTTAGATAGTTCCATCCTTTTGGTATTGCACACTGATAGCAAGGCTGAAGAGTACCTTTGCAAATCTCTGGTCTTTATGGAAGCTGAGGATGACAACAAACAGGACCTTCAACACTCTGGGAAGACAATCCATCTACTTTCTCTAGTTATCATTAAAATGTCTTTCAGACGTAGGTCATAACTGGAAACCTATAAATGATGTCTGTGTATTAGGCACTTCCCACAAAGCTGGGTCCCCTGCGATTAAAATTTATCACATTGTTCTTATAGTTACAAACACTGCTGATATGTGTCATTACTTAAGAGTGCTTTTCATAACATTTTGACTTTAGTCCAAACATTTTTTATTCTGAACTTCCCATAAAGGACCCACTTCTGATATTTTTAAAGATGCCTGTTACTTCCCCTTTGTAAAGGTTGTTAACTATTTTATTTTCCTGTTAAACATTCACTCACACTGAGTATTGCTTGATGGGATGCTTCTAATTTTCCAGTGTTCTCTGGGATATACCAGAGAGCAATTATGGTGTGTAAAGTCATACAGTCTTATCAGTTTACAATTCAGTTTCCAAATACTTCATCTTCTTAAAAGCTCTGTCTTGACTAATAATATTGTTGCTAAAATTATAGCATTTAAAAGGTGTTCCTGTTGGAAACCTTTTTATTTTTTAACATTTCCAACAACTGTTTAATGTGCAAAATCGCAGCAGAGTGGGTGCAGTAAACTAATCCTTTTATTTTGTCCATTTTTGCTTGTGTGAGTTCAGATGTGGTGAAATATGCAGGATCAACACCTCTGGAGAGTGAAGTCCATTTTTTAACATACACAATTGGTATAGCATAGAAAAAAGGCAGGACAAATCATACCATGCTGTCCAGACACTATTCTGGAAGGACCACATGTGGAAATAAGGAAGTATTTCAGAATCCTGCATTACTTAAGCTTCAAATCAGCAAAGCACTTAATAGATGAATAGATTTTTATGACCAGAATGACCTATAGAAGGGTCACTCACTGGCCAAAGTGCTTCCTAGTGGCCAAGCATGGTGTAGCAGCTTTTTTGACTCTGGCATCCTGGTGAATGGCTAGTCTAAGCCTGTGGTGGATTGCTCCTTTTCATGACTTAGCCCTCCAGCCCCATCGCTTATAAACCATCCCTTCCAGGGTAAAAAGAATCAAATAAAACAAAAGTCTAATAACCCTGTCTCAGGCCTTCAACTCCACCTGGGACTTGATAGTCCTTGTCCCTTTTTGTATCTCCATTTCCAGGGGCATCAGTAGGGGAATCAAGGCCCTTCCTCTCCTTTGGGTTCCAGACCTAGGACCCTCTTTTAAGCAGCGAAGGTATGCTTCCATAGACTCTCTGCTGTTTCATTCAGCCATTTCCTATCTTCTGGCTAATGCAGAGTCTCCTCGACCTCCGTGACAGCATGCAGCCCCTTGCAGGCTGGCCTCCTCCAGCTATCAGGGACATTTCTTCATAAGTGCCTTTTCCTGGAAGTTCTCCTTCCTCTTCCCTTGGAAGTCCTCTCCATTGGAGTCTCCCATCTATAGGAGGCTTCTCTTTCTAGGAGTAGCCTTTTATCTCAGCTGTTGGTGGTCACCCACTTAGTCAGAACTGGGGAAGTAACTGTTCTGCCCATTACCCCATCATGGCTTCTACCATGTTGGCGTGTATAGTGTTTATACATAGGGCCCTACCAAATTCACGGACATGAAAAATGCATCATGGGCCATGAAATCTGGTCTCCCCCCATGAAATCTGATCTTTGTGTGATTTTACTCTATACATATAGATTTCACAGGGGAGACCAGCTGTTCCAAATTGGGGGTCCTGACCCAAAAGGGAGTTTCAGGGGATCACAAGGTTATTTTAGGGGGAGGTCACAGTATTGCCACCCTTACTTCTTCACTGCCTTCAGAGCTGGGCGGCCGGAAAGCAGTGGCTGTTAGCCAGGCACCCAGCTCTGAAGGTAGTGCCGCACCAGCAACAGCGCAGAAGTAATGCCATCCTTACTTCTGTGGTGCTGCCTTCAAAGCTGGGCTGTCGGAGAGTGGTGGCTGTTGACTGAGGACCCAGCTCTGCAGGCAACAGCGCAGAAGTGAAGATGGCCATACCATACCATGCCATCCTTACTTCTGTGCTGCTGCTGGCAGTGTCTCTGCCTTCAGAACTGGGCTCTCGGCCAGCAGCACCGCTCTCCAGCTGCCCGGCTCTGAAGGCAGTGCTGTCACCAGCAGCCATGCAGAAGTAAGGGTAGCAGTACCACAACCACCCCCCCCCCACACACACACACAATAATCTTGTGACTTCCCCCACAACTCCTTTGTGGATCAGGACTTCTAAAATTACACCACCATGAAATTTCAGGTTTAAATAGCTGAAATCATGAAATTTATGATTTTTAAAATCCTATGACTGTGAAATTGACCAAAATGGACCAAAAATTTGGTAGGACCCTATTTGTACATCCCACTCCATGACCACTATGATAATCTAACCTGACCTCCTGGATAACACAGGCCATAGAATTTCACCAAGTGATTCCTGCATCAAGTCCATAACTACAGCATGAAATGCTGAAGCATGTGCTAAATGTTAAGTATCTGAATAGTCCTATTGACTTCAGAGAAGCACTGCTGAGTGTCTGGCCCAGATATAAGGGCCAGGTCTCTGCTCTGAAGATTTTACAATCTAAGGGCCACATTATGCCACACTTACATTGTGTAGGACATTACTCCACAAGCAAGCCCATAGTGAGTGACTGAATCTGGCCATAAATAGACAGAACAGAGGATAGGCTGCAGCAGATAACGTTAGTCTTAGAAAGGTAATAATTAATGAGCTTGTATGCCTGAATTTTATACACCTGAGAGTCTAGCATTGGAGGCCTATAATTAAGGGCTATATTCTTCCTCCCTTTCTCACAGTTATACTCAGAAAGAGAAGATTTGTTGTGTAAGAAGATGGCAGTTAAGGGACAGAGTTGTTATGTCTTGGAGAGAAAGTGAGCTCTGACGTCCAGGAAGGCAGAGCCAGTTTCAAAGATAAAGTGTTGAGCACAAAGGATGCTACCCTTTCTCTCTCCATATGGTGACACAAAAGGCTCGCAAGAGGACTTGTCAGCATGGAGAGCATCACCCAACCTCCAAGTGGCTGGATATAGTTACAGCAGTACAGAATGGCTATCAGGTTCCACCCCCAAGGTTACTGCATTTCACTAGCGTGCAGCACATAACACCTTTTTGGTTCCTACTATACAGAAATTAGTATATAAGGGCCTGATCCCAAGCCCATTATAGTCAATGAAAGTTGTTCCATGGATTTCAATATGATTTGGATCAGGCCCTAAATGCATGGGCTTTATTGCAATTAATGATAAAAGTGAAAACTGTAAACCAGAATGAAGCAAAATTATGTCCCCAATGTCACTTGCAAAAGTCTTCATTAGTCAGCTTATTACCAAGCAAGCTGCCTGCTTTACTATTTGCGCATTTGTTCCCTACTTTGTTAGTGTCACACACATTCTGGCTAGTTTTACAGTCTCTTCCACCCTTTCCCCTCTTCTTCCCTTTTACCCCCTTCATCACAACATGTCACAGTCTTTATTTTTTTTTTAAAAGGACAAATTGCTCCCATATAAGCTGTAGCTGTAAACTATTGGGCAGGGACTGGGCAGGACCTACTAAAAATTACAGGGAACTTCGCCTCATTTGTCTGATTCATGTTTATCAAAAATATAGTGAAAATTATTGAAAAGATGGGGGGAAAGGATAAGCTGTACTTTCATATCTATGGGGCAGTGGAAAAAAAACCAACTCTCCTCTTATTCTTGCATTTCTCCTTACTTAAAAATAACTCTTAACCCTGTCACAGGTTATTAAAAATATTTCCCCTCCATTTTCCCCTGTGTTATTCCCCCAGGCCACACTGCAGTCATCTACCTAGGACTGAAGTAGTGAAAAAATGAAAACTCACCCTTGGTGTATGTGTAAAAGAAACTAAGGACCTCATCCAAAGCCCTTTGACATCAAAAGATTTCAGTAGGACATCCATTGACTGCACTGGTCTATGGTTCAGGCCTTAAGGGAAAAACTGAAGCAATCCAAGTTAAATTATTTTCTCTTTTCATGCTTCCTGTCAGTGATTCTTACAAACAGAGCACAGTCACTGCCCCACTTGACTAAAACCATAGAAACAGCATGTGGTATTAGCAAACCATATGATCTGAGGTGCTGGATTGGGCTGTTTGACACAGCAGAAAAATGCTGGTTTCCCTCACACCCCTCCCTAAATATTTTAGACACAGTTATATCTGGAGTTGAGGGGCCTTCACAGGGAATGACCCATCAGCAGCTCCCTTCTGTTTATAGTGAAGGTACTTGAGTGACTCTGCCAAACACCATGCTGGCACGGCAAGCTGTCCCTCAGGTAAGTAAACCCTGTATCATTTAGGGCTATAAGATTAAAACTAACAACTTGAATTCTACCCAGAAATTCACTGAAGAGTCAAACTGGAGCAGGCTTGAGGCCAATATGGGGAAAATGTAGTGGGCTTAAAATGCAGAGAAACTCACATCTATGTTTAGAGGCTTGGGGCCCCCAATGCATATGAACAAAAAAATTCCACTGGCCTTGTGATGTTTTTAAAGTAAACTATGAAAGCAAGAGCAGGAACTTCAAAGCAGTTCCTGATTTTGAAATTGTCTGATGTAAAAGGTGTTAGCCTAAGGGGAGGATAGTGGAATAGCCAGTTCTCAAAGACGCTCTACAAGAGGTCAAATGCTGGTCTGGCTCATATGGCTATTTTTTCTAGTTGTATAGTATATTGTGTAAACTAAATAAAATGTAAAGATGCAAAACGCTTCCAGAAATGTCATCTTACAGACATTTGCTTGGATGCAATCCATGATTATGTGAAAACATTTACTTTGGGATCTAAAAGCCCTGAGTTACGTGGGTGTTCTGCACATTTTGCCTTAGAACTTATACCATGAAGCCAGAAACTACTGAAGTGGCTTCATTTTAAATGTGTTACACTGATGTAGTGGCATGTATTGTATATGTGCAGCAAATGCATGTGGGTATATGTGCCAGTGGGCAGGATAGATGGGCATTTCTTTACATTCCAGAAGCTGCTACCTTTTAAAGATTTTTTTGGGAAATCCCTGAACATGCTCAGTGAAATCTCCTGATGTCATTCTCAACATCACAACTGCCACAGAAAATGGATTGCCGCAGAATTCTTAGATCCAGATGCTGATACCCTTAAGAGGCCAGAGCAATACTTTACTCTAAGAGTAATAATAATTGAAGTCATTGTTGCAAAGCACTGTATATTCAACTAAGCACTAAGTGTTGTAGGATTAGGGCCCAACTGCTCATAATTACGGTGACCAAATAGCAACTGTGAAAGAATGGGACAGGGGGTGGGGGATAATAGGTGCCTATATAAGAAAAAGCTCCAAATATTGGGACTGTCCCTATAAAAACAGGACATCTGGTCACCTACTCATAATGAGAATGCAAATTAATGAAAACTTTTTTATAGAAAATAGAAATCACAATGCAGTAACAGAATTCTCTTGATTCAATAATTGCCATGTGAATCATTAAATTGATACCAGTTTTAAGACACTATGGAATCCAGCTCAGCTGTACTAGGGTCAGAAGAATATACTTGTTATTAGTGTGACTGGACCATATGATATTTTCCACTGACATTTTTCTAGCGTGGCAGGCTGTGGTGTTGAAGAGAAAAACTTCAGTGGCTTAACTAGCCATTTTTTCAACAGTTGAATGTATCATTTATAAAAGAATTATAATATTCTTGTCCCTGTCAAGAACTGTTTATCTTTAATAAAGTAAGCAACAAAAGTACTTCAATATTCTTACAATCATTGTTTTAAAAAATTACATCATGTAGTTGAATGACTACAGTGGTTTTGACCCAAAATATTATTGGTTATTAATAATATGTCCAAGTCCATAGTCATTACTTTGTTCTTAAGTAACAGTCCGATTAAGGTCAAGGCTATACTATATGGGGCAATTGTGTAATGGGGATGGGTTTCTCTGGATTCAAACTTCCCAAAGTATGGACGTATTTGAATCACAGATTTTGGTTTGGTCTCATCTCTAAGCCATACCTTGTGTTTCATGCTGAGGGAGGAAACTGGAACATGGTATCCTCTTACCATGGCCAGCCTTGGCACTTTTGCCAGGACTGCAAAATGTTTTGCCTCATACAACTCCATCTGCCACCTTCTCTGGAAAAAAAAATTGGCTAACTCATGTTCCACTGTCCCCCAAATAAAATAAATGACTCCTGTCCAGCATGATTCCATTTCATTAAATATAATTACAAATGCAAAACTGCTACTACTACAAAAAAAATAAATTTGCCAAGTCAAGCACTCAACAGCTAGGAAATGCCAGAATCAAGATTGCCTGAGTAACCTTAATTCAACCCCCTTGTACATATACATTATGTAGTCTTTAATTACATGGTCACATTCCATCTTTTCCACAAGATCCCTGCCTAATTCAGTGCACATGGGCAAAGCAATGTATTTTTCTCTAACCTCATTCTCAAAAGCAGTGGAACCATTTTTGCTGACATTTTAAAGGAGAATTCAGCCTGAGGCAGACATTTAGTGTTGAAAATTTCAGCCTGTATGATTAAAGTTTGGTGAAATTATTAACAATTGGAAAAGGGTCTTATAAAGGGAAATATTGGGCAACCTTAACTATATGCAGTGCTGTTAGTTCTGCCTATAGTGTGAATGAATAATATAAATAAATACATTTTCATAAATAAACAGGGTCACTTTATGTCCCTGAAACCAAGGACATCCTTGTAATCAGGGTCTGTCCCTGTGTTCCTGTTTGTTTTACAGTAAGCTACTCAGTCTAATACTGGTTTGAGTAAAATAGCATGGGGAAATGAGTGAAACAGAATCTTTTTACAAACACAGGATAAGATTCCATGCCTGTATTAACTCAGAAAATAAAATGAATCTTTGAATGTTTCAGAAAGGTCAGTGGGGAAAGGGAAATTACAAGAGGAAAACTGGATCATTGGGGACATTTTAGAGATAGACTCTATGTATTTCAGTTTTCGATCACTGTTGTACATTAGCAGATGGATCAATGAACGCTTTTCTAGTGGCATGAGAAACTGTTATCTAGGCTCTAAATTCTACCACAGCTCTGACAATTATTTTGTTTTATATTTGTTTTGTTTTTAAGAATAATGCAATTTTTTCAGACCACATTTTTCAAAGTGCATTTAATCATCATACATTCAAACTGGAAATTGGCCAAATTTTAATGCAAGCAAAGGGCTTTTCCCCGAAGAGTGCAGATCTGGATAACTGTGCAGAATAAATAGGAGTGGGAGAAGTCAAGAATTTTGGATTCTGGGAATTTTCAAAAAGGATTCTGAGTATAAACAGAACAGAAACAATAAAAACTATGGAAGAACTTGGAGAATAAAATTAATCTAAGGATGGAATTAATTCACTTCCACCAAATACCTAGAGACACTTTGTGATAGATTCTACCACTTACATTGATAGCAGTGGGACTATATGTGGAAAGGCTGCTATGCAGTGTGAGTAAAGGGAATGAAATCTGGCTCTTTGCTATGTACATATGGGTCCAAGCCTTGGCATTTGGATTTGGATTTGGATCCAAACTTTTCCAGTTTTCAGGACAGGGAACAGGATCCAGAGTCCCACTCCAATTCTCTGAATAATCAAAATCTGAAAAAAATATCCTATTTGCTCTATCTGCAATGATTGATAGATTGATGGATGTGAAATCCTGGGCCCCATTGTTAGAGCCCGGCATGGATACAAAATGTCTATCTGCATCCTATCCACGATCCACAAACATGGTCCGTGGATATAAAGTGGATATCTGCAGATTTGCAGTTAATGTGAGTTTTGTCATTTGTTTCAATGAGCCCAGGAGTTCACCTTAAATTTGGTAGCTACACTTTAGACTACACAAAGCTTGTCAACTGGACTGTTCAACACACAGCAACTCAGTTTTCTATGCTGACAAATGCTGTTTTTAAAAATGAATTATATTGAAATCCACCTAATAAGATAATTGTCCATATTGTTAGCTAGACAGCATCACACATTTTAACTGCATTTCCTGGAAAGTCAGAAGACTCTTTGTTGAGACTTGTCACAAAACGAGAACCACTAATTTTGCCCCTTTGTATTTGTTTCTTATAAAATGTCTAGATCTGATTCCATCAAATTAAAAACAGCCCAATACAAGCAGCTAAATGAAAACATTTTTGTGATCAAAATTAATGGGCCAAATTGATCACTAGTTTCACAACTTAAACTTACACCCAAGATGAATTTAGTCAAATAATTGTTCTTAGGTTTATGAAATTGATCAAATATCATTTGACAAAGTGGGTGACCTTTGCAAAATTATTTTGTCACATCTTGGAGCAATGGTTTTATACCCATGTCTGTTCTCATCTTATACTTCAAAGCTTCTGCTGCATCACAGACCTCTTCAGATGACACCTCTAAATGTAATGGCAGCACTTGTAATCTGTTATAGATAACTTCTTATGGAGAAATAGGCCAAAGCTCATTCAAAACACAAAGTCTATGCATCAGCTACTTATCTTTGCGAAACACATGTGTAACCACTATTTACTTCATAGCCACAAAAATGTGACTTGGAGTCCCACTGGAGCTGTGTGAAGACATAGTCATAACTGTGAAAACTGGCAGTGTAGTGTGTGTGTGCTTTCTTTGTTTAATAGATGTGTGACAGAGATGGAAGAACCAACTTGCTTAGGTCAAATTACTGAGCCCTGAGCCTCAGCTGGGCACAGAGCACAGCTAAGGGTTAGGGCAAAAATGGCCTGAAGCCGTCTTTATGCTTCTCTGATCCCTAGAGCAACTGGGAGCTGGCATAACTCAGAGAAGGATAAAAGCTGATCCTAATTACACCAATGTGAAATCCTCATGTAGTTGCCATTATGGTAGTAGGGAAGGCTGACGTGCAACACATTCTGACCTCTTCCCACCCCAGCAGCACCCTATATAGATCTCATACCTCAGGATCCAGCAGGAGGTAGCATAGAGCTGGCTACATCATCTGAACATCACACCAAAATAATTCTCAACTGTTTGTTTAGGGCAACTTTAGGATCCTTTAATGCTGCAAATTCTTGTAATTTTATCGTGAGTTCACACTATTTGGTATTTTTATTAAAGATCCAGCTTCTGGAGGCAAGTGGTTGTATGAGAATGTCAGCTTTCATTTAAAAAAAAACGTTTCTAGACCTCCTGGTTGTAATGAAAGGCCTGAAAACATAAACCCAATATATCCTTAAGTCTCAAAATCCAGAAGGCAACTACAAAGAATTCAAAAAGAAATTAATGTTTAAATCTCATGATTTATAAGACAGTCTCAGGATTTTCTGGGGTCTGGCTAATGATTTTTGACTGTTTGGGATTGGTAATACTACCCAATTATTCCCCCTCACCTTTCTGCAAAAGTTCAGGGACTCAGGGAAGTGGTGGTAGTCCACCTCATTTTCTCATTCTGTTGGGAAGTATTTTGATTGTGAATTTCTTTTTTTCTCTAATTACTTAAAAATGGAGTCAGAGGATCTACTTCAAGTTTGCAGCTCATCCTCTCACTTCATATTAGTTAGCCTTTCCCTGATGTTTATCCCACAATTCATCCAGTATATAAACTCTACTACTCTGTTCTTTTAATGATCCTTGTAAATTTATTATATTTTCATGTATTTTTTTTTCAGTTCAATGTTTAAATGTAGACCACTTAAAGAAGGCAATAAAAAGAGTTTTCATTCCTGGCATTTCTGCTCTGCTTCAGAAGTAGAGCCACAGTACAAAAGTAACAATAACATTCATTTATTTTTCCAGTTGTGTTTCCATCAGAAGCTGTAAGAAACAATGAGTGAAAATTATACCTGTCCAGAGGGCCTGCCTGAAACTCATAAACCAGTCACTAGGATGGTCCAATCACCAGCTGGCCTGGCGGCCAGGTCACAGGCTTACAGTTTCTGCCAGATTAGTCATCCCAAAGGAGGCCTCAGTTGTGGCCTCACTCACTCCTGTGCACGCCAGTTGCTCCTGCAGAGGTTCTGTTACTACAGAGGAACGGGGTGGGAGGCAAGTAAGGCAGGGGGACCCAGGCCCACCCATTCCACTGGATCCAAACCCAGGCTCCTAGGGGTTTATCAAAGCATCCAGTCCATTATTAAGCTACCCCAAATTGTGTTTTCCCCTTGGTTACTTCCTACTAGTCTGGAGCTTTTCAGTTTGCAGCATGGTCACCGGTTTAGCCAAGGCTCCTCAGACTCTTTCTGGGCTTTCAGTTCCCAAGCGGATTGGGGGGAATCCAAATCCCTGTTACTAGATCAGCCTTCACACATCCATTGCCATTCCTGACACACCTCTCCATACAAGCCTTATTTCCTGGTACAGCATACAACTCCTTCCCACCCTTTCCTGGGCTATCAGTGCCCTTTTAAACTATTCCTCCACTGAGAACCTGCCCTGCTCCTGTTGACGGGCAGGATCTCCCTAGTCCAGCATTGCTCTACTGCCAGCCTTAGTTCAGTGTATGGCCCGTAGACCCTTCACAATAACCTATGTTTCTTTATGGTGAGTGGGACTTAAGGGTTATATTTTGACCCTCTGCACAGGGGCAAATTTCTACTCAAATATGCAGCACACCCAATGATCTCATTCACACAAGTGCATCTCCCTTACCTACGATTACTGCTGATTTATGGTGGTGTAAATTAGATCAGAATCTGTACGCATATGGTGACTGATGAACACACACTCTGTTGGACGTCTGTGGTCTTTATTAACCTGAAAATTAAATATCTTGCAGATAGACTGTGTTGTGAGCTCAGAGAACAGAATACTGAAGAAAGCACCTACATGACATGGGGGTTATAAACTGAGCCTAAAGAAATCTCAAAATGTGTGCCTGAAGTTAGTTCCTCTAAATCCATATTTCTTCTTCCTCTAGCCTCAGTCCCATCTATACAAGATCAAATCTTTGAATCCTTCCTCTTCATTCCAGTCTGTCTTGAAGCAATCAGATCTGTCTGCATGACATCCATCCATCCATCTAGTTTTGAGTCTTCCAATCCTTCCCTTAGCCTCCACTTCAAAATTTAACACCCTGTTTTCTATATATTACTCTAATCTTCTTCTTTTCACAAGCCCACCATCTAAGCCTGAACTCCCTGAACTTTTCTACAATTGGTACCACCTTCACACTTTCCCTAATGTGTTTGTTTCAGATACATCCTCCAAACCCCATCCATTTTAACATGCTCATTTCCACTGTATTCAAGATCTGCTCCTGTCTCTTCTCAAGTACCCAACATTCAGAGCCTCACAAAAGTGAAGACCTAAATACTATCTTGAAAAATCTTGCTTTTCAATTTGATAGGCATTCTCTATCACAGATCACTCTGCTCACAATCTCTCTAAATCCTTATTTAGGGACCTAAATAGATAACTTGATTTTCAAAGCTGCTGATACACCTGCAGCTCCCATTGACTTCAATTAACTATCCCTCATAGGAGACGTGGCGGGCTCAGCACTTCTGAAAAAGAAGGCAATTTAATTAGCTATCTAAATATGGATTTTGGGTTCTATTATGAGGCAATCAAACTTATTTTGTTATAAATTGTGATGCTATTACAAAGCATTACCACAAAGTGGTATTTGAGATACTACATACAGACCTGTGGCTCAGTGCAGAAGCATTCACCATCAAGAACTTTGAGACTTTGAGTCTTGTGAAAATATCTAAATTCTTTTTACTATTTGTCTATTCCACAAAATAAATATATAAACAAACACACACACACACACACTCCTGGCATATATACTTTGTACTCTTCCTTCTGCAATAATTTTGGTTTCCATTATTCTGATGTGTCAGATTTTCCCCTATCTTTCTAACTTTCCTGAGCCCATAGATATAGCATTCCCCAGTGGATGTCATTGGGTCCCCTGTTAATTATATGGGTGATAAACTTTTGCTCACTTTCCACTCTGAAACATGATCCATAATTAGTGGTTCTGGAGCCACTCAGGATGAGTACCTTTTAAGAATAGGCAATTTGATACTGATTTATTTATTTATGGTCATTATGATCAAGGAAGCTAACTTCTAAAGAAATACCACAACATAGGTAAAGCCAAGTAGCCTAATCCAGGGCCCACTGAAATTATTGAAAGATCCCCATTGACTCTAATGGGCTCTTGATCGGACCCTTTGAGAAGAACAATGAGTGACCTTAACATAAAGTAATAACTACTCCCCTTTTAGAAATATTTCACCTCATTGTGTTATAAGCTGTACAGTACATTCAGCAGCAAGCATACAGATCATTTCACTCCAATATTCAGTGATTTTTAATTGAAGCCTTCCAATATGCTTTTCAGAATAACCTAGTTGCAAATGGGAGAGCACTATTCAATTTGCAACATGTTAACATCACAGTCAGAGCTATCTCTGTGTTATTTTTGCTGGAATTCACTGAGAAGTGTTCTTAAGTTTGAAGCTGTGAACTGGAAAGGTTCTAGCTAGTAAATGAATGTCTCTGTGTGATCTTTGGCACACTTACGGCAAAGGGAAAAGATCCTCAGAGTTTGTTCTAGTGAGACATCTAGCTGCCCTTGCTTGCTAAGATCTCTCAGAAATGAAAATAAAAATGTTTTTATTCAAGTTGAAAGTTTCAAATGCTGTCAGAGGTTGATATTTATAATTAACAATGAATAAAAAAGCACAAATCTCTCTATATAGCTCCGATTTAATAAAACACTTAACCACGTCTAACTTTAAGCATGTGAGTCCCAATGAAGTCAATGGGACTAGTCATTCTTTCCAATAAAGCTAAACAGGGGTCTATGTGAAAGACAGAGGGCCAAGCCTACTGTGTTGCATCTCCAGTGAAGCTTTTTCCAGGGTTTAATTTGGTCCAAAAAGGATAAAATTGTAGGTATTTATAATTTACAAGACTATAAGTATATCAAGGGCTGTTTTGACATAATATCTGATCCTGCAATTCTAACTCTGGTTACATTTGCATTGTCCACAATGTGAGTTTACTCTGAAAAGGGATTGCAAAACAGGACCCAAAATGGTTTCTTTTTTACTGATGTCATCCAATCCCCAAAATACTTCAGCTATGTTCACAGTTTTCTTACTGGCAAATTTTGTTTCTATGATGCTTTATTCTGACAAAATATTATTATACTTTGGAGATTAAACACTGTCCATTACTCTACCTATTATTAGTATTTATACTGAGCCTATCACTGAGTTATCTGGGTAATAAGGACTAGACTGTGGTATAGGATATAAAGTAATTTAAAGAGAATAAGTAATTTTGAGCTCATAAATGAGCGGCAAATGCCGTTAATAAATACTGACTACTGTGTCTGATTTGGCATGCATAAACTGCCTACAGAAAGGAACAAAGAACTCTGAAAAACTGGCCCTAAATCTTCATTATGAAGATAAAGTAAAAGAAGCACATGACTTGTATTCTGAAATTGATTATACATGCTTTGTTCTGGCAGTTCTGAAATAAACCAGCAAATATTATTTTAAAGATGACAAGTTCCTTGAGGAACTGTGTCTGATTAGTTAATAAGCACACACAGTGGCCTGGATTAGAAAGCAAAATGACAATAACAATACTAATACTGTTGAAAATGAAGATGTGATCCATAGAAGTCAGCACTTTTGTAACTTGCTGCTGAATCATAACAAGTTTACATGAGACAACCAACGACAGGGATCAAGGGAAATAGTGTGTGTGTGTGCATGAATGCAGGCCTTCTGGAAACTTTTAAAGTGTTATTCCTTAAATGGGTTCCATCCTAAGAGGTTTTAAAGTAACTTTTCTATAAC
The DNA here is from genome assembly GCF_007399415.2 of Gopherus evgoodei. Classification (NCBI taxonomy): domain Eukaryota; kingdom Metazoa; phylum Chordata; order Testudines; family Testudinidae; genus Gopherus; species Gopherus evgoodei. Next base: position 112,707,997 of record NC_044324.1, read on the forward strand.
AAGATGAAGATTCCAGAAAACAAGATGTTCTATTTATAGGCTAGGTCAAAAATAGAAAGATTACTGTAAATTGTTTTGTTTGTGAGAAGGATGATGCAGTTAAACATAAATTATTCAAATGTATTTTTCATTTTGCTGCTAGATGAATATTGAGTGACTGGCTATTGAAAAAGAACCCTAGCAAACAACTATTTGTATAGGACTTTTGTGCTGAACCTTTTTTGAACTGGTGACACGTCATCTAAAGCCCTTTCCACTTGGATAAGACCAAACCAGTATCTTCATAAATTGTCTCCTGGGTCTGGCTTTTTTATATTTTTTTGGAGGGGGTCACAGATTTACAATCTTTGTGGTATCTAATACTGTGTTTTCTAAAAATTGCTGGTCTAAATGGGACTTTTCACAAAATTCATGCTTGCTAAGGATGATCTAATTCAAACCTGATTAGACCAAGGTACATAGCTCCATGGCAGACCTCTTACCTGATTTTTCCTCAGATCTTGGAGGAAGGCACTGCAAGGCAGTGTAAGCAAAGTTTGCAAACTATAAAAGTTAAGGGTAAAACTGAGAAAGCTTATCTTTTGAGTCATCAAGACACGTAAGGAAAGACTGACTTTCCAGAATCTCCAAGACTTGGCCACTTTGAGGAGAGGAAGTCAAGATATTAAACAGACTATGCCAGGCTCCCTGCACTTGAAGAAGGCTTGCAAGAAGCGCTGTGTCAGAAGAACATCACTGCCTGAATTCTTGACTGCAGTTCTAGCTTTTACTCCATGCTTCTTACTAATATTAAATTAATAGCTAAGTTTTGACAGCATTTTTTAATTTTAGTTTAATAAGTTTCAATAAAATGTATAAGATTGATAGTGAGTCCCATTTCTTTCAATAAGCAACATGGTCAAGAACCTTTGAGTAGATGGGTGGTTACCAAGAAGTCTACCTAAAACCATGAGTAGTTTTCTGTACTTAGCCTTTGGGTCTCATCTCCTGGATAGGGGAACTAGGAGAATTTAAATCATGGAGCTCTTCCCTTCTGCCTGGAAGTTGTTTCCATAGGAATTCTGTACTCCCATTCAAGATAATATGATAAATTTGTTTATTCTGTTTGTCAGTTTTGCATTTCTGAATTTCTTCATCAAATCTTTTATCTTTCCTTAGATAATGAAGCCTTGCCCAAGTTCTGTGCAGATGCTCTGTGGTGGCTTCACTGTTGTACTAAAAGGAGTGCAAAGAAAAAGGCAAATATTAGATTTTGAAAACAAAGGTCTCAGACATAACAGAAGTAGGTTGTCCATCACTAACCATTATCTACTTTGATCCACTCCAATAGTGAATCAGAGTATCTCTGAAATTGTTCAACTATATGTCCTCTCTTTTTTTAATAAAGAGGGTCCTCCAAAATGAGTTGGAAGACAAGTACTGTCGCTGCTATTAAAAGCAGGATTTCAGCAACCAACATCACTTATTTATGGTAACTACAGATTCTATGTACATTTTGCATGGAAAACAGATACATTTAAGTATTTGGGAAATATTCAAAACAAGAGTTATTTTGAGGATTAGGAAATAGCTTGTCTTACTGCTGCCAAGTGCTTTTGGAATAACTCTTCTGTGTGATGAAGTGGAATTAAAATGGAGACAAAAACATCCCCTCTCTCCACCTCCTCTTCAAGGCTATAAGGAGATATGAATTTAAAATGTTCTTCACCTTGTTACACTTGCACATCCAAACACCCTCTCCCTTCATCTTCTGCTCTGACATAGGGCCAAAGAGCTTCAGCCCTCTTTTTTGTCTCTCTCTCTCAGTACACTGGACAAGAATGCTTACATACTTCCTCACTTCTCTCCCCCCGACTCCTTTAGAGTTACCTGTGCTTTCCTTGAGACATTATGTGAATTTGAAAGAACAGAACATGGTCACTGGTGGACATATGGTGGACGTGCTTGTAGACGAACCACTATTGAGATATGCATATAAAATGAGCAAGTAACTGCTTAGGTCCCAATCTATAAAAGTACATAAGCACATTCTGAATTTTAAGCATGAAAGTTAAATAGGATTGACTCCAATAGGAGTCAGTTGGATTACTCATGCACGTGGTTAAATGCTTTGCTGGATTGGGACCTAAGCAATTACTGTCACCTTTTTCCTTCCTCACCCTATTTCACTGACTGTTTATTACCCTCCTATCAAATCACATCTAAAATTATATTGTGTGTCCTTTGGGATGGGGACTAGGGGCGAGGTCCTCAGCTGGGGTAAACTGCCATAGTCCCAATGACTTCAGTGGACATATGCGGATTTCACCAGCTGAGGGGAAAAAAAAAAGATGGGGCCAAATCCAATGTTCTTTAAAGTATCTGGCACATTTTCAGGAACAACAAACATGATCCTAAATAATAACCATAGCATCTGACCAGTCAATGGCAACCAAAGCACATTCTTTTTTCCCTTCTGAATTTGAAATACGGCAATGTGACATACACAGAGCAAACTTTAAAGGTGACCTTCTTGTGCACAATTATTCTCTAGATTTTTTACAAGATGTAGGGCAGGATTCTCAGCTTCACCAGCAGCTACTTTGTGCTTCCTCTGCAGCACTAAGTGGCAGTCAAACTGCCCTACAGGGTAGCTGAGGATCCCTGTCAGCGAGGAGTCCTCAGAAAGTGTAGAACCAGTTACACTAGCTCAGGGGTTTTCAAATTTCATTGCACCAAAACCCCTTTCTACAAAAAAAAAAGTTACTACATAACCCCAGGAAGGGGACCAAAACCTAACCCCACCTGAGCACTGCTGCTCTTGGCGGGGAGGTGGAGGGTGGGAATCCAAAGCCCAAAGGCTTCAGCCCTGGGTCAGGGGCCTAGCCCAAGCCCCACCATTCCAGGCTGAAGCCAAAGCCTGAATCCTGCCACTCCAGACTGACGCTCTTGGGCTTCAGCTTTGGTCCCGGTTAGTGGGGCTTGGGCTTTAGCCCTGGGTCCCAGCAAGTCTAACGCCAGCCCTAGTGACCCCATTAAAATGGGGTCACAATCCACTTTGGGGTTCCAACCATGGCTGCCAGGTTTGTATAATTTTTTGGCTCTGCTTGGCCCTTTCTGGGCACCACCAATCTGTCCATAGGATGGACTGGGGCAAGCACTGCAGGCCCCACACTTTGTGGGGCTCCACACTTCAGGGGAATGCAGGTCCAGGGCAACCTGATAAGTTATCATGGGGCCTGGAGCCAGCAGCAGCAAGCAACCTGGCCCCAGTCTGACCCTGCTCTGCCTTCTCCCTGTCCTCATTCCATCCCTTCTCCCAAGCCTCTGGCCCCACCTCTTTCCAGCTTCCATCCCCTCCCCCAAATGACACCAGGAGCAGTCATTCACTGTTGCTGGCACCAGGCCTCCCCGTTAACCCTCCAAGCTGCCCTGGAACCCACATCCCCCTGAAGCACAGAACCCCCAAAGTGCAGTAAACCCAAACATTGGTGGTGCTGGCCCCTATTCCTAAATATTGGTGGAGCATGGGCACCACAGGTCAATATAACTCACCACCTATGGTTATGACCCACAGTTTGAGAACTGCTGCACTAGCTCAACAGCACCCTGCATAAGAGCCATGTCAGGAGCAGGGAGGTGAAGAGGAGTTCTAGAAGTTCTCCACAGAACCATTGCAGCCAGCATCTTTTAGAGTAGCCCTTCAATTTTCTGTGAAATTAATATTGGCATCAAAAGCAAGGCCAAGTCTCAACTCTGATTAACATCTTTGCTTATCTTGTTTAACTTAGTAAACAGAAAATTACGGTAGGAAAGTGCAAGGCGAGAGTGTATTTCAGTGGTGTTTACTCTGAAAGTGAGTTAGAATGTCTAAGAGAAAAAAATTTCTACCTTTAAACAACTCAAAAATAAGAAAGTCTGGAAATGAGGATATACCCACTTGACTCATGCCAACTATTCCCTCTTTTCTTTCACCCTGCAGTCTAAACAGAAACAAATCTTGATAATTTTTAACCCCTACCTCAACTAAACTTCTCAAAAATACCAAAAATATACTTCAGAGACAAACAAAATAAAATAAAAGTGGAATTTCTAAGTCAAGCAAGTTTGGAGACAAGCTAAACCAGAAAAGTGTTAGAGTCATTTTAAAGAAGTAAATTAGAGCTAAATTTTAAGAAAACCTTACTTTTAAAACTTGTATGCTGGTTTTTACCAAATCTATCAGGAAAATTTTACCCTGGGATGAGAAGTAGTATGCAAAATTTCAGGAAGACTGTTTTTTGCAGTGGAGATTAGAGGAAGATTGAAAACCAGGCAAGTAATGCAGCACTATCTTTAGCCTTAACTATAGCCTTACCACCACTGTGTAACTTAAAAAAAAACACCTGTATCTGGTACGGATGTTAATAGCATACATTAAAGTTAGCTCTTTGACATTAATGAGCATCAACCTCTACTTGGTGGCTGTCTCTGAGCCAAAGGTCAGACATAAAATATAGATCCTAATTCTGCAATCATTTATTCCTGAGGCTGGTTATCATGAGTCATCCCATTGAATCCCCAAAGCTGACACAGTTTGATTTCACCATAGAAAGTACTATGCCTGCCCTTAAGTGTTTTCAGAATCAGGCCCTGCGTGTGTAACCTGACCTGTGGCTGATGGATTCCTGTCAGAGAGTTACCAAAGCAGTAAATGGAGGCTCACTCAGGCCCAAAACAGTGCTTATAAAGTGAACTACTCCTGTCCTTAGCAGCTGCAGCCTGTTTTCACAAATATCTGACATGTTTCTTTGGCCAACAGCCAGTTTGAGCTGTACCCAACACTTCTCCCAGCCTTCCTGTGGCTCCAGAATCCTTTGTAACTGCTACTTAAGATCCATGCCAAATCAAGCCTGTTGCTCCTTTCCTCCCCTTTATGTGCAGACATCCCACCCTAATTAATTAACCCAACAGTGACTTCATCTTTATGTTACTGTGGCTTCCCACACTTTGCCCCCTCATTCAGCTTGAGGACATCAGCACATTCCTGACTTCATCACTTGTCAACTCCCTTCTGCTAAAGGCCAGTGTCCCCTTTCACTGCCCTGCTCTGATTAGATCTGAATCAAAACTAGCCTATTATAGAAAGTCCCAAAGGCTTTGCGCACACTATGGTTAAAACTGTGCACAGTTGTTACTTGCAGTATTCTAACCAATTTTTCTAACCAAAATGGAAGAAAATATTTTTATAACCATGTTACAATACTGTCTATTTAGCAGATACCTAGTGAGAAGGAGCTGTGCATAAGCTACAGTAACAATGTGGCCTTTTTAGGGTTTTATGTTATTTCAGACCCTATGGAATAGTCCAATAGAACTGAGTAAAAATGAAATGAATAGGATTGTATTTAAATTTAATAAGTTTTTAAGCAAAATTTACTCTAAAACCTGTGGAATTTAATAAGGTGATCCTTCAAAAGATTTTTTTAAGCTGTTCTATAGAAAACTATAACAGTGATAAAATTCTCTATCACAATCAACCATAAAATCTGTAGAAAGGTGTTTATTAAATATCCTGGCACAATTCCGTAGTGGTTATGAAGCCAATTCACATCAATTCTACAGAACTGGAAAGACAAAACTAAAACAATTGAATATAGTATTCTCCTAAGGTATTGCACAGTATTCAGAAGTTATCTAGTTTTGCATTCAACAGAGCTTTCACACACTAATGTAGATGTCACCTTGGCTCACTGTATATTTGATGTGTAGTACACAGAGCTGTATAGCAAGTAGTGATAGCTGCCCTTGCTAAAGATTTGGAGTAGAACAAGAGGAAAAAATATCATAATATTTCACAAAAAAGTTTTCCATTGAAGTTCTGAAAGTTTCAGATTGCTCCAGTTTGGTGAGTTAGATAAACTTCCAGGTATTTTGGATGCTTGTCTGGGTCTTTTGATTAGAAAGAAGTCTGGGTGTCACAAGAATGGACATTTTTATAATATTTCCAGTACCTCCTAGTTCAGGCAGTCAGTAAAAGCTTGAGAACTTAGTATGTCCACTTTCAGCTGCAATCTGCAAGTCTAGAAGAATGTTAATAAAAGTGAAAAGTTGACAAAAAACTGAATTTTCAAAACCAAAATATAGTTTAGGTTCAGGTATTGACTGAGTTCTAGTTGACAGTTTGAGTCAGTTCTAGCTACCTAGATACTTATCTGGTCACTGTTTTTGTAGTGTCTGATTAATAGATTTTAAGATTAGAAGGGATCTTTAGATCAGCTAGTCTGACTTCCTATTTAACACTGGCCAACATCCTGTTACCTCTACATTGAGCCCAACAATTTATGTATGGGTAAAGCATATCTTCCAGAAAGGCCTCCAGTTCTGATGTGAAGACATGAAGAGACGGAAAAGGCACCACTTCCCTTGCTAGTTTGTTCTAATGCTTAGTCACCCTCACTGTTAAGTTTGCCTCATATCTAATGTGAACGTGTCTGGCTTCACCTGGTTTTTGCCATGCCTTTCTCCACTAGTGAGCCCTTTAGTATCTGGTGATCTGATTTTACCCAATAGTATTCTCATCCATATTTCTAGAGACATCTTCATAAAAACGATGCCACAAATAGATATCCAGGCAGAAATTAACAGCAGATCCTTGAGCAAACTACTATAGATATAGTCCCTTCACTATGTCTAATACTTTTAAATAGCCAGGCCAGATCATCAGCTGGCATTGCTCTGCTGACTTCAGTGGAACTTTGCCAATTCACAACAGCTGAAGATTTTACCAGTTCCAATGCAAATCTAAAGAAAACAATATATGTAGACAACTCTTTTCACTAAATTCTAAAGAATAGATATCACCTTGGAGCCTCTGGAAATCACTGACAATGGCATGCTCAAAATGGGTCTCATTTGCCAGGGTCCAAATTATACCTCAATATCAAGCAGTCTCTATCTCAAATCTGTTCTTATATTATCTTTAGGGAAGGATTTTCCCCTCTGCTGTCCCTACTTGTGCTCTAGGGAAAATATTCCTGGCACAGGCTCCACACAGGACCATGACAACTAAGTGTCCCTATGCTTTCTCCAGGGCCGTCCCTAGAGCAGGGCCCAGGACATAGGCACCGAGTTTCTAATCTGTCCGGAGAGCAGGGGGGTGCTCCTCCTGGTTCTGCCCAGGCCCTGCCCCCACTCCACCCCTTTCTCCGAGGCCCCATCCCTGCCCTGCTTCTTCCACTCCTGCTCTGCCCCATCTCTTCCTGCTCCCACCCTGCCTCTCCCCACATCTTCCTACCTCTTCCCCACCCAGTTCTGCCCCCTCCTTCAAGCATGTTGCACCCTCACGCCTCTCCCTCCTCCCCCCCCCCCCAGTGCCTCCTGGTGCCGCAAAATATCTGCTCCACAGCAGGCAGTAGGCACTGAGACGGAGGGGGAGGTGCTGATTGGCAAGGCCCACCAATGGACAGGAGAGACTGAGGGGAGGGGGAGGTTCTCGTAGGAGGGCTCCTCCTTTCCTCCCTCCGCCCACCTGCTGCTCGCCTCCTCACCCCGCTCGACCACCCGCCTCACCTCCCCGCCTGCCTCCTCATGATTTTGTAAGAGCATGGGGCCCCCCAAAGTGCAGGGCCCAGGGTAGTCACACCAATTCGCTGTACCCAAGGAGCGGCTCTGGCTTTCTCCTCCTCACCCATGTCAGCTACAGAAGAATGACAGGGGCAGGATAAGAAGCAGGAAGGAGTATGTCAGGGAATCTCCATAGCACAGAGACAGAGCAGCCTAGATGCATAGCTTAGGAGGCTGCTGCACACCAGTGGTCACACTAGTCCATGGAGCAGCCTAGAACCCCAGAGACATAGGTGGCTTAAAGCTGGGCTATGAGTTCTGCACTGAACCTTCTAGGAGGTGCAGCACAGAATTTCAGCTTTGGTTCAAAGATGCCTGACATTCATTCCCCTTTCTTCCCCTCCCCCCGCCCCAAGGAGAAATTGCCACACTGAATCGAACAACTAGTGAATAGGTTCAAAACTAAGAATATCCTTGAACCTTTTGGCCATTTCAAGAACAAAAATTTCCAAAATGTCTTCTGTATCTTGAATTAGACATTCTACAATACCACAGAAGAGACTATTCCTGCTGTCCTACTAGCCATGACTGCACCTGAAAGCACTAGAATGTGTCAGCCTGTTCCCATGAGACTCCCAGCCCAGTTTTAGGAGGGATAGAAAAGCTTCTGAAATTTTGGATGCTCATCCAGATTGAGCCAGAAATCCAAACCCTTTGAAGCTTGCTGTCACTGGGGCAATTTCTTAGACCAGCATGCAACACTTCAGGGATTCTTCTGCTCTAGAATCTCCTTTTGTAAGCTCATCTGGTTCTTCAGCACTCTTCTTCTGGGTGACATAGCTCTCCAGCCAAGTCACACTTAAAGTTCTGTCCCCTTCCACAGAAAGGAAAGTCCACCTAAATGTCAAGCAAAAATAAAGTTATTCTGCAAGTCTTGAGCTACTCTTCAGCCCACCCTCTGAGCTTAAGTTCTCTCTACAGTGCATACCTCCGTGGCCACACAGAAGGCCATCAAGGGCCACACGCTTGACTCCCCAAGTCCCAAAGCTGTGGCACGGCAAGGAGACATGCCTCTCCCTCCCAGCTTTGGGGCTGTAGTGGGGAGAGAGGACTCCCCCAGCCCTGGAGCTGCTGTGGTGGAGGGAGCCCTCTCTCCCCACAGCAGCCTTCAGCCCAAACCCCTCATCCCTGGCCCCACCCCAGAGCCCGCATCCCCACCTGGAGCCCTCACTTCCCCCATGCTCCAACCTTCTGCACCAGCCCTGAGCCCCCTCCCACACCCTGACCCCCTCATCCCTGGTCCCACCCCAGAGCCCAGACCTCCAGCCAGAGCTCTCAGCCTTCGCACCCCAGCTCTCTGCCCCAGCCCTGAGCCCCCTCTGAACCCCTCTGCCCAAATCCCACTACACATCACCTCCATATTGATGCACATAGCAAAACTCATTCCGCACATGGATGGGAATAGTTAGAGGGAACATTACTCTGGTCTATCTTACAATTCTTTTCTGCTCTGTACTAGGCTTTCCCCCTTGTGGATCTCTTATAGTCTGTCATTCACTAGCTGAAGTTCCTCACTCTTTGTCCCTATTTATAGGTCCTGGAGAGTTCTTCACTCATTTTAATTGAGCTTTTCTTTCCAGAACTTTCTCCCTGGAGGCCCTTTTCCCTAGCAGATTCCTACTGTCTCAACTCCCAGTAGACTCTCCCAGGGACCTCCCTGCTTCCTACAGACCCTACCTCATGGCTTCCCACATAAGCCAAAGATGCTCCCTGGCATTCCCATCACTGCTTTCTCCTGAGTGTGTTCTCACAAGCCTTTTTATTATGAGGCCCAGGTGTTCACCATGCTAACACTTCATCCCATTAGCCCTGGCACCTGGAAAGTTTGCAGAGAGCCTATGCTGTTGCTTGAGGACCATGTCTATGCTTCTCCCAATCCCAGCCCAGCCTAATGTTAATATCTCCTCCCCACCATTAGCCCTGGCCCCTCTGGCTGGGAGTCAGTTAATTATGGCACAGATATAGCTGGCCCCTTTTCTCCTTGCATGGGCCAGTCACCCTGTAATGCTTGCCTATCATACGTTGAAAATGGATCAGCTTCTGTTTTATATACTAGGCAGCAGACATATTTACTATACCTGACATAGTTATTTCAAATTGTATCATTAAGAGTGCTCAGCTTTGCCATGTAACAACAGGTTCTGCTTTTAACAAACTAACAAATATAATAATTGTGCTTTATTATGGTAATGTCTACACCCCCCAATTAGGGATCAGGATCTCCATGTGCTAGATACTGTCTATTCAAATAATGAAAAGTCAGTCTCTGACCCAAGGAGTTTATAGTCTAGGAAGAGTTTACTATGGCTGAGGGGTGAAAACATTATCTAAGTGAAGTCCTTCACATTCGTGCTTCATCCTGTTCCCATTGAAATCAATGGCAAAACTTCTATTGACTAAATGTGAGTTGCTTCAGCTCCATAAATTGTCATCTAGTTTGTTTTGCTCTTCTTCCTGGAAAAAATTCCTTGGACTCAACAGTAAGGAAAGTTTTTAACATACCTGAAACTACCACATGTGCTTCCTGGATTTTCACTAATACAAAGTCGTCTGCATTGCCTCTTCAGTGTAAAGACTAAGTAGTTATAATAACATAAAACAGTCCTATAGAAACTTGTTTATAAAATTCAAGTAACATTACATTTTTCTCAATAGCTAGCTTAGAATAAGCACTAAAATAGCTTTTATATAGTCCATAAGGCCAAAAAACAAATGCAACTCTGCACATTTTTTTTACTGAAAGTTCCACAAGTGACGTGCAAGGCATAAATATTGCCAGAAACCATAAGCAAAAGCGTAGTGTTAAAACTTTGCATGTCTTGATGCCAAAAAACTACTTAAGATTCATCTCAAGTCTCAACAGAATTATGAATTAAATGACACAATCAAAACAAAAGCACAGTACACACTACATCACACAACTTTTAATAATTTGCATGGATACACATATATATAATTGAACATGTATTTGAATATCTGCTGTGATTTAAGATATGAATCCTATGTGTGTGTGTGCGTCGGCAAGAGAAAATATCTGGTGAACTGAGTTCTCTTCTTGTCCAGAGAATAGGTACAGCACTGCTTTATCAATGTATCTGAGCCTATTCTGGATGGGCCCCCTCTAGTGGTGAGATGGGAGTTCAGTCTCTATGCCCATACAATCCCTGGTTTCCCTGCTGTGACTGCGAATAAGGAAGCTAATACGTGCCATATTTAGTGATGCTATTGTGATGGGGCCATAATTTGTACAAATTCTTATGTATAGTATAGGGCCACTTCTATATCATTCCTTTCATCCAATAACATTATATATATTACAATTTTGCAGCTTCTAAAAGTGACGTAAAACAGCTTTCCATGCATGTACAAATCCTATCTGACGCTGAAGGGTCATGAAATATCATAAATTAAAAGTGAGGCAGGTGAGATTAAATAGTATTATTATTCACATTTGAAAAAGGAGCAATTGAAGGCCTAGAAAATGTAGGGCAGTTTTGCAGCAGTGGGAGCAAATTTGGCCCCAAGTATTTTATATAACAGTTCCCTTTCCATCCTGGGTTACTTAGAAGCAGGCAACACCCACCTATGTGATCAGGCACCTGATATTGTTGACAATAAAGGAGTTTCTGAGCATCCTGGTAGCAAAGCTGGATAGGTGAGAATCCTCTATCCACCCCCTGCTGCAATCCATTTACATATAAGTAAATACATTTTGGCAGTGCCTCCACTTGGTGGAGCCCTGTGCACCCACACACTGGTGTTCCTTGGGAGCCTCCAGAAATAAACCTCAGTTAGCAGTGAGTCTAATCCCAAAGTACCAATTATAAAGTCTATACAAACAGTACACTCTGAGATTAGAGTTAATACACCTTTACATAACGATTTAGAAAAATATGACATAACACTGTAATTAATTATAATGTCACAGCCATTTTAAGTCAGCTGGGGCACTTCAAAAAATCAATTAATAAGTGCAGTTGACAGTAGTAAATAAAATGTAACCATTCATACTGCCATCAGTTACCCATGCCTGAACATGCACCTCTCTTCAGTTCAGCGTTCTAGACCATGATGGGGTGTACCAACCCCACCCTGGGCCTGAAGGGATTAAAGGACAATCCTGGGCCCAGGCGGCCCCACCCCTCCAGGCCTGGAGGGCAAGTTTAAAGGGAACAACCCAGCCTAGGCCAGGGAGGAAGACACACCTATCACGAGGGCTCCTGGACAAGGGTGCCAAAGAAGCTTCTTTGCGAGCAACAGGACTGCATGCTGAGCCCATATGAGATTGAAGGCTTAGGTGTCTTTTCTTTTGTTACTTTATAATGGCCTTGGAGCTCTGGGAAGAGACAGGCAATAGGAAGGGACCCAGGGAAGGTAACTCTGAGGGCATTCCAGGGTGCCAGATGCTGCTGATCTTCATAAGGTCCTAGGTTGGAGCCTGATGGAGAGGGAGGGCCCGTGCTCCCCTAACAACTGCCCCAGCTGCGGAAGGGACATAAGCCACATCCAATCTCACTCTCCCTTTGATAAGGAGAAGGTAAAAACATTGCAAGCGTGGGGTGAAGCTAAGCCCATCCTCAGGTGAGGGACTGGACTAAAAGGACATCTTGCTGAGTTGTGATACTGCGCGTACTACCCACTAGACAAGCTGTCCCTCTGAGGGCTCTGTTCCACAGACGGGCATGTGGGCATGCTTAAAGATCTTGAAGCTGGGGACAGCACTCTGCTAGTACAGTAGAGAAGTCCAGCCAAGGCACCAAGGGGCAGAATGAGTGTAACTTGGGATCATTCCAAGCTGCACAACCCTTCTTAAGTTAGGAGTTGTTACAACCACAGGTCAGTAACCCTGGATCCTGGTTAGCCGATGAGAGCATGTCTTTTCTTTTCAGACTCAAGAAAACCCCTCAAAGTCTCTTCACTATCCCCATTCCCCTAATAGCACTTTCCTAACAAAGAAGGTTGTGGTTACTCATACAACTTTCACTGCATGCCAACATGTGATGGGGTGACTACCCCCACACTCACACTGCAGTGTTAAATGCAGGCCAGATGGGCCAATTAACCCATTAGGTAGCTGATAAAGGAGACTCAACTGGTGGGGCCTTTAAAGCCCAGGAGCTGAAAGGAGAAGAGGCTACTGGGAAAAGGCCAACACTCCCAGGAGAAAGGGAGGAGGCTTTTGGGAACTGGTAGGCCCAGGAAGAAAAGGAGAATGAGTAGTTGGAAGAGCACAGGAGGCCCAGACTGCTGAGCTGAGGGTCCCTGGGCTGGAACCTGGAGAAGAGGACGGGCCCTTGTTCCCCTACTAGCCACTGGGCAAGTGGCACCCAGGCAGTGAGAGAAAGGACTGCCCAGGACTATTGAGGAACTAAACTCCCCTGGAAGGGGGGAACACAGACAGTGACATAGCCAGAGGGCTGAGCAATGAAGAGGAAGCTGTGGCTCCTGGGGCTGTGGGAGGAGCTGCAGACAAACAGTGATAGTGTGCAAACCACCAATGGGGAGGCATCAGCTTTGAGCTAATCCCCAGAGTACCAGGGGGAGGTGCCAGTCTGGTGGTGAGTGATGTGTCGCATGAGACAACCTCAGTCAGTTGTGGGCATAGCAATGGTCTCTGCCCTGGCTCCAATGAAGCCCAGCAATAGCCTCCTTGACTCCATGCTTGGTCAAAACCCCAGCAGTTTCTTAGCAGCAGCTCCGGGCTGGGATTGAGTGCTACAAGGCAATCTCCCCTCCCCCACCAGGATCTCAGCTCCCCTCACTCCTAGAAGTCAAAATCTCTTTTCCCTAAGGCATCATGGGAGCTGTAGTCTCCAAGGCTGGATTGCAGCACTCAGTATCTTCCCATCTGGAATACCCCCAGTTAAGTTCAGAGGCTCCTCTATACGGGGTGCCTACACTTATGATGGGCAACCAGAAATGAGGAATTCACAATTTGTGACCACCTGTGACAAGTTTGATGGAGGTCAATTGTGCAGCATCACATGACAACTGTGTGGCAGAGGGAGGAACAGAATCCAGTACTCCATTCAACTGCATTAACCATGAGACCTTTCTCCTCCTACAGTTCCTGTCTTCATTCACTACACACCTTCCAACTTCTGCAACAAATGGAGCAGTGGATCTACAGACAAGCAGCCTCTTTAACTACACAACCCTGATTCATCCCTAGAGTAGGTCCACCCTGTGCACTGAATGAGGCAAAAAAGTACGTGATCATATAATTGACTGAATCCTAATGCTTATACATAAGGAGACGAGATTTAAGATTGCTCAGCCAACTATAATACTGGTATTTTCTATCCCTTTTTTCTATTTTCTAACTGCATGCTTGGCTTTGGAACCTTCACGTTGTTTTAAAGTTGGTTGTTGGTTTTTTAGTACAATTTCCTACTTTAAATATAACCTTGGAAAATCTCCCAGAAATTCCATCATGTGGAACCATATTAACCCCCATCTTGGGTCATTACCAGGGTTTGGACCTCAGATTCACAGCACAGAACTCTATCGCTTGAGATAACAGAGTAACTGATAACTGTAGTAGCCTGTTATCCCAGACAATCCAGTGGGTTTCAGAGCTATTTGTTGACAGCAGAGGAATGTAGAGACTCAGGCTTCCTGGATTCAATTCCAGGTTCTGGAGGGGAAGTGTTCTCCAGTAGCTGTAGAACTTACTGCCCCTGTGCCCCCTGCCTATATATCTCCCCCTCTGCTTTGCTCCTGCCCCCAGCTCTTGACCTCTGTTCCTATCCAGCTTCCTGGTACTTCCCCCCCTACCTTATACAAGTCCCTCTCTCCGAAACCATGCCTCCTTCCTGCTCTGAACCTATATTTGTTAGAAATACGGATTAAGGGCATGCTCCATGTAGTCCACAGGAAAACTAAAAATCTTATTAGTTTCAATGAGCTTTTTGACCAGGTTCGGAATTCACGGAAGAAAAGCAACACGTGTGATAATTTTTACTTTCCTTTGGACAATGCTGGTGAAGTTGGCACTGGCTCGGTAGACTGGTGAAACATGGGGGGGCAGAGATGATGAACAAAATTGGTATGTACAAGAAGGAATGATTGCACATATGTGCTCTAAATTCTTCAGCTTAGATTAATGTTTTCCTGTGAATATAATTGGCTGCCTTCTGGTTTAGGCCAGATGACCAGTTATATTTCAGCACAGCTATAAAGTTGAATCTAGATGAAATATTTGGACAATGGGAGCCAATGTCTGTGAGCTATTCCAGAAAATTATTAAATAAACAAAAAACACTGGAACCTCTAACAGTAGAACATAATAATTATTACTTTTCATTCACATATAATATTTAAATTTTACTGCATCAGCTTGACTGACAAAAATAAATAAACCACTCCATTGTGCTAAAAAGAAGTGTGTTACCATAGCATCACCTTCACTTGTATGGCAACATAATATTTCTCAATGAAAAGCTGATCATCATTAATCAGGGCACCAACAGATTGTCATAGCAAAATAAGTCTATAAATTTGTTTGCTACTTAAATGTTCCCATCCTGCATCTGCAGTCAAATATCAGTAAGAGAAGGAAGGGACTAAATTCTAGTCCTACTGAAGTCAATGGACCTTTTATTATTGACTTATTGGAACGGACTTGGCCCTGTGGACCAGATTCTGAGCTCATTTACACAGATGTAAATTGGGAGTAATCAAACTGATAGTCTACATTTACAGTTATGCAAGTGGCATCAGCATCTGGCCTATGGGTTTAGCCCTATAAACCAGAATATCTTCCCCTATTCCGGTCACTTTCCACCTCTACATGGTACAAAACAGTCAGAGTCTGGCCCTAACTAGGTAGCTGAGAATTCCTCAAATACATAGGGAGAATGTCTCAGTGGGTATAAAGTCAAAATAACTGGCTCCTACACCAATTACCCTCCCCTGCTCTGGTGTAAGGTGCATTGCAAAGTGTGTTTGTGCTCTACCAGTTCTGCTTTGGCATATGGCATGGTCCCCAGTGGAACAGAGTCAGCTGGTGTTCATTGGATTTTAATGTACATTGGGGTAGGGGCAATTTAAGAATCAGAGAATTGCAACTGGCTCCCTGACTGCCCTTCTGCCCCATCTTGCACTCTGCAGATGTCAAAACAGGAGAGAATCTAGGCCTGTGTATTTAGGCGATGCACAAGTGAGATTAAGGACCAGAAGGGGTAATAAAATGATACTCGCTGTGGCTTTTCAGCAGACTCACTGCCTTCTATGCTCTCTTCCTGAGTGTACATCTTGATTTTAGGTACTCAGTAAGGGCCTGATCCCAGTAAGTGGAAAGGCTGTCATTGCCTGCAATAGATGTGGGAACAGGTCTAAATGTACATCCTTTTGAAATCTGGTCCTTCATCTTTCCTATTCTTCTGTGACTTGCCTCAAATTTGTCAAATTTTCTTTCAGGTATTAAATTGATCAAAGAACTGAGGCTTAGGAAATGCATCACCATGCCTTTATTCAGATTTCCATCAAACTAGCATTGCTTTACTCCATGCAGATTGATTTCCATTATACAACATCAAGATTTTGTTTCAAACAGAATTGTAATGAACTTGGGGCTCATTGCTGGCTTCCTCTCCTTCATCCCAGAAGGATGTAGCCATTGAAGTGTACTGTTACTCCTGTAAATCCTGTAAAGGGATGAATAATTCAGAATACAGAAAGATGAGGTACTATTCTATGATAATAGAGAGGACCAGGTACAGTAGATAGCTTGGAATTGTGTGAGAGCAGGAACAACTGGCAGCAAGAGCCCCTGAACTGTTGTAGAAGTGGGGTGGCCAAGGCCAAAATGCCCCTGCCCTCCGTGGCAGAATTTATTATTCTGCAGGGTGGAGGGAATCTGCGGGGGACATGAATTCTGTACTTGCACAGTGGCACAGAATTCTCCCAGGAGTACATAGTGCATCTTTGCCTTTAGCAGTATGATCATGTTTTTCCCACAGCACATATGTTTCTTTTGTTAAAAAGTGGGGGGCCTTGGCCACTTTCCCCCTATCCCCCAGTTCTGGTGCCAGTGGCTGGCAAGTTGATCACTGGTTGTGGAGAGAAGTCCAGGAAGCTTGAGAATGACTAAATAAATACATTAAATAATATTTTATTCTTTAATAGGAAAAGGGAAGGACTCTTGGAACTGAAAAGTTCAACATGGATTGTGACTGGGCAACTGGAGACAGAATATCTGACGAGAAGGTGGGTTACTGACTGAACTACAGGGAAAAGTCAGTGAGAAGAAATTAATCAGAAGCAAGGTGAAGTGTGTGGACTTGATTCTACCAGGTACTGAGCAGCAGTCAATTACATGCTTAGATGCCCTGCTGGATCAGGGTCAAAGTATTGAGCACCTTGCAGAAGTTCAGGGCCAGAGTGTTTAGCACCTTGCCCTAACAGAAGAACATTGTGAGGTAAGTGATGGTGACATGAAGAAAACATCTCTAATAATATCATTGGAAGTACTACAAATATTTAGCACCCTTCATAAATGGATCTCAAAGCATTTACCAACTTTAATTAGTTTACTCTCTATATATTATATAGCTCAATATGGCAAAATGTGATAAAAAGCTATACCTTGGGGTTTGATAATAGCTGGAACTTCTTTATGAGCCAAATATAATAGTTCTAACTCAGTCAAGTCAGTAGAAGCAGTGTGTGCTTAACACCTCTAAAAATCAGCCCACTTCTTTTTTAGGAGCTTAACTATGCAAGTAGGTCCTAACTTTAGGAATTCTAGGGTGGGATTCTCAAAAATACCTAAGAGAATTGAGTTGCAATAGGAATTTGAAAATCCCTTCCTTATGTTTGAAACCCTAGCCAGTTACAACAGTTTTTATCCAGAAAGATGATAATATGCCATAATTCTGTTACTCAGATGAGGTTTTAAATTATTCATTATTTATTCAGTCTGTATTTCTGTTGAGAAGTAGGTCAACTGAAATCATCTGTACACAAAACGTATGTGCATAAAACACAGCTTCATTTTCTACTCTGAGATTTTTTGTTTTTTTTAAAGTTCAGTATGTGTGGATCCATGCCTGAATCCTATTCTATTTCAGGTTGCTTTCAAACACGGTCAAAGAAAAGAGAGGAGAAAACGAATTGATATTGCAAAGTGAAATAAAATGTTTAATGAAAGAAATCAAGCAATGTTTGTGCATCAAGTCTGGCAGAACTTCTTCCTAGGAATGTATCTTATCAGTGATCAGACTGAGCAATGATCTGTTTCATTTTACTTTACCCTATTTGTCAGTGGCAGAAGAAAACAAACAACCAGCAATCCTGATAATTGTAAGAAACTGGTGTAGTCATTCAGTGCAAATGAATTCTAACGAGCCCGTTCTAACATCACTGTAGCCTGAAATATCCTCCTCCTTTTCATTTAAAGCCTTATCACAATGATTTTCTGGCTTGCTCCTTATTATCCAATGTAATTTGCAAAAAACATACATTTGTAAGTTCCCTGAGAACATAGCGCACTGGGTTTAGTTTTGGCTTTTGTAGAACCCTAGAAGTTGGTGAATTATGCAAATGATTAATTTATTTTTTGTTCTGCTGCCATGAATTAGCATACCACCATATATTTTCTAAATAAGAAACTCACGCGTGTCTTCACAAAACTTTAAAAATACTGGAACATTAAGGGCAATGAGAAGACTGAGCGTCCCATCCTGCTCATCCCCAAAATATATTTAAAGAACTACTCTGACCCTTATCTTTCCATTTTCACTGACAAACACACATCTTGGGTGAGATTCTGTGCTCCACCTCTAACAGGTGTAGCTCAGAACTTGCAGCCAAGGGGAAGAGGGGGTTAGGGTGGCTTTAAGTCACATATTTGCCCTCCTGATCCTGGGCTGCTCCAGGGGCTGGAAAGGCCCCCAATGTAGTTTATATAGCTCTGGGAACCACTCTAAGTTACAGCAGCCTCCTCGGGTTGCTGTATGGGCTTCAGCACTGCCCCATATCTGCATAGCACTGCATGCTGTGCTCCTGCTACCCATGCATGACCCTGGCTGCATTCTGGAAGACATTCCAGATGTCTTCAACAGTGCCTGCACAGAGGGAAACCCACCCTATTCAGAACTGGCACTTTTAGGGCCTTTTCCACTGGTACTTCACCCAGTATAAAAAGGCAGAAGCAGGCCCTTGTGTTTCTTATTTATAGCCTGATCCTTCAATAGCTTTGGCATTGACTTCTATGGGGCCAAGGTCAGTCCCATAAAGCACTTCTACCCCACAATTTAACAAGAGGGTGAAAGTAAATGCAAAAATAGTAAAACAGGTTTCCTTCACTTTGGGGGCTTTATTGTCCCCTTCCTGCATGTAGGTAATTCTCATTGGGCCCAACTCTGAAGACCTCATAAGATTAAATGCCCACTGATGTCAATGGCAGTTTTGTCTGGTAAGGACTACAGATTTGGGTTCATTAATATTAGTGGGAGGTGTGCCCACAAGTGAATCCTAGATGGGATTTGTGACCATTAAAGAGATTCCTTTATGCTAGTGACTGAACAAATAAATAGTAAGAGATGGTACCTGCCCCAAGGGAGTATAGTTTAAATAAACAAGAAAGCTAGAGTGGGAGAAAGGGAATATTATCTTCTGTCCCAGTGCAGTCCTTAGAAACAAGGCACACTTTTTCTCTCACACATTCAATGGTCATACAGGTATTTGGTATTGAATCTCTCAGACAATTCCATAGGACCATAGAAGTGCCATTCCATGTCATGGGAGCCTTACCAGTTACTTCAGAGGCATAGAAGGTTCAAGCACATAATCTGGTACTCTGTCTCTGATTCTGAACAGTATCTTAGGTGTCAAAGGAAGAGGGGAAATGACCGATAATGTATCTAGCCAATTATATGGGAACAAGAGGATCATTTTATGCCATAAAATAGGAGGTTAGGTTACCCTTATCATAATTTTAGTTTGCATTTGCATTTACTGAGTTTAGTTTCAGTTACAGATGTTGCTCACAGTCGTAACATTTTCTAGCTCAGTGGCTCTCAAACTTTTGTACTCGTGACCCATTTCACACAGTAAGCCTCTGAGTGTGATCCCCCCCTTATAAATTAAAAACACTTTTTTATGTATTTAACACTATTATAAATGCTAGAGGCAAAGCGGGATTTGGTGTGGAGGTTGACAGACCATGACCCCACCCATGTAATAACCTCACGACCCCCTGAGGGGTCCCGACACCCAGTTTGAGAACCCCTGATATAGCTCCTTTAAAAATCCAGCCACAATATGTTATCTTAATAACCATCTACAGCAGTGAACTCCACATATTAACTAAATCCTGAGAAAAGTGGGAAATTCCTTTTACTTGTTCTAAATTTACTGCCCTTCAATTTTAAGGGGAAGCGATGTACTTTTCACAGTTTAGATTACATGACAAGATATCAGAGGGGTAGCCCTGTTAGTCTGGATCTGTAAAAGCAGCAAAGAGTACTGTGGCACCTTATAGACTAACGGATGCATTACACGACGAAGTGGGTATTCATCCATGAAAGCTCATGCTCCAATATGTCTGTTAATCTATAAGGTACCACAGGACTCTTTGCTGTTTATGACAAGATATGTCTCAGTTCTTTGTTGGATCAAGAATAGTTTCAGAAACCACCAATGCAGTTTGATTTTTATCACAGCAACTACTATCCTCATTTGCAAAAGCACAAACTAGGGTGAGGCTTAAAGATCTTCATCTGTTGGTGGCCTCATGGGATGGACCCACTCTTACTCTCCCTTTTGTCAGCACTAAACTGTGTCCAATTATTCACCTTTTAGAGCTATCAAAAGAGATTTATTTTCAGAATAACATAATAATGTCAAAAACAACACTGCTATGCTCTGTCACCCACCAGGATGCTACAGAGGGAGAGGAGAATGATTGTATCGACTCACTTTGCCTTGCACATTTCACGTGACTTCTCTGATGAATTGTCTGACCAATTTAGGAATCTAGGTAGGTTATCGTAAATAACTCCCTCACACTCCCTCATGCTTTCTAATAACATTACTGCTGAACAGTTACAACACCAACCTCCCATTTCTGAAATAATTATTTTTAAACACGGTTCCAAGTCTGCTTGGAAGGCATTATATAAGCTGACTCATGTTTTATGCCACTGAAGCAATTAAGCAGAGCTTTAAAAATCGTTTCCTTGCCCCCTGAAGGTTCTGTTAACAACTATTTGGGCCCTTTGCACAAATATTTCTTCTTACAAAGAGGTAGACTGAGCTTTGGTTCTACCACCTGTATAAGGGCAGCGTGTTGCTGTACCTCCCCAGCAGAAGCTCTAGGAAAGAAGTGTGATCTGCAGAGACAGAATTCCTTCTCTGCTCCCCATTTACTCTCAGGGGGAAATAACGTGCACCACTCCCTTACCTGGGACAGATTAATCCCTCCACTCTGCTTCCAGTCCCATGCTCTGCCAAATCCAATGGCTGGTGTACTGGTGGAGCAAAACCAAGATTATCAGTTGCCCTTCCCTCATCCACTTCCCACCCACCTGGGGCGGGGCAAAGCAGGGAGATGGGGGACCAGGAATATTAGGTGTGTAACCCCATTTTACCTTCCCCCCCCACACACATGCTAAGATGTAGACAGGTCACAAAGTGGGAGGAGGACCAGGGGCATTACTCTCATTATGTGTGGCTGTATTAGGGCCAGGCAAGCTCTGTCCCAAGATACTTGATGCTTTTACCAAGTATTGTAGCTGCATATAAGAAAGGGTTGGGTGATTTTAGAATCACTAACACCATTTGTGTAGGTGAGCTAAGATTACAATATGGGAAATTAACTCTCATGCTTCAATGAATAAATTGGCCACCTGCTGGGGACGGGAAGGAATCTACCCTATGTACATCACTGCACAATAAGCTTGGCCCATTATGGTCAGGTGGGTCCCTGAAGCAGGCTTCAGGATTAGATAGACAAATTCCTGTGTTCAGTAATTTAAATAGGTGGGATAATAGGAGGAAATGAGGATAATTTAGTTATAAAACATGCACAAATATTTTTATTTACATTTTGTTCTCAATAAGAGAAAGACCACAGAAAACAATATCTTATCTGTGCCCATATATTCAATGGGGCTCTTTATTCCATGGAGTTTTTCTACTGACTCAGTGCAAGCAAGAGCAGCCCTTAATAACCCACATTTTTACTATGATTCTCCTATAACTTGTGCAATATATTGTACAAAAAATGGAAGAGACCTTACGAAGTGAAAAAGGCTTCTGGCACATTATACGAGAGTTTGAATGACACCTCCATAGAGCAGTAAACTTGCCTCCTTAAATTGTACTGTTGCCTAAGTTGCAGGCCATCTGGCAAAAATTTCTATATTCACATGAACATTTGTATCGTGCCCTTTTGTGTGAGCTGTTGTTTTTAAATTAAAGAACATGAAAAGCAAACAAAAAGTCAGTTACTGTATTTGTTTCCTTCATGAGAAAGCAGTAAAAAAACTAGGCTTGCTTAGGGCTGGCTTACATGATGTGATAATGCGCACCAGCAGGGTGTAAATTCTAATGCATACAAGTGTGTTGTGCACTAACTGGTCTGGGTAGACTCTGCTAGTGCAAACTAAACATTTCCTAGTGTGCATTGATAAAGTAGTGTTTCAACTATGTTAACACACACCATTGACTTTTTGTGCATTCCACTAGCACCCACATGGACCAGGTAGTGTGCAACACATTTGGTACGCAGCAGAATTCACTCCCCTCTGGTGTTCATTGCCGGACCATGTAGACAAGCCCTTAAACATAAACTCAAATGAAATCCAGTGATAAAGACCTGTGAGGAGTCTTTGTTAAGGCAAAGTATTTTTTCTTCTTATGTTTAATTTAATTTCACGTAGTCACATCATTTTCCATGGTTTTGTATAACTGAACAATATTAACCTTCTGTACTTATTTAAGGGAATGTGTTTTTTGCGTAAGTAAAGAAGTTGTGATGTATCGCAAAGTTTAATGAAAAATGGGCAGCTCAAAGAATGTGTGTTCATTTTATATCCTTTTTTGGAGCTATAATTTATATGTCACCTGTTAGAACAGATAAAGAACAAAATACAATCCACTGATCTAAACTAAGTTAGAAACTATTATATCAAATATATTAGAAGCAATATATTGCAAAAAAGCATAATTAAAATGAAGATAGAATTAAAATATGAATCAGATAAGAGTTCCTGACAGCATTTCTATTACATTTCATTTTTATTGTGATGATTTTACTTCCAAAATAAAATATCAGGAGTGATCACATGATGGTTGAGTTACTTCAAACCTGTGTTTGGTATTTCTAAATGGAACCTGAATTGTACATTAGCATTGGAGGAGTTCTGTACTGCATTTTTAATAGAACCTTCTTATTTAAGGTCAAATTCTGATGCCCTCACTCAAGTTTGATAGTACTTTACTCCACAAATAGTCTCTTTGACTTCATTGGGTCTTCATATGGAGTAAGGGACTGAGTGAGAGAATGGTGTGAAAATTTGGCCCCTAATAAGCACTTGCAGTCTGATTAAATTACAGTCAAGCTCTCTTAAACAAAGTCTGGCAAGGGATCTGCCTACCCTGACAAATTATGAAGTGAAACCTCCACAAAGTAAGGGGGAAACGGAAGAAACATGTAAGCTAGCAATCACCAAGCCTATTAAAGTGCTCCCAAATCTCACCGGGAGGATTCACAATAATTCCTGATGTTTTGGCTTGGCCAAGAGGCAGGTTGGTGAGGCAAGAAGGGCGGGGGATGGGAAGGGGGAGAGATGACCCTGGAAACAAAATATTGGTTTTACACCACAGGATATCTGTTACAGGGGAATTTCCTCTGGCGCCAGCAGGTATTTGAGCAGGCAGCTGGATGGATCCCAAAGGGGGTGGGGGGAGGAGAAGAAATGGAGATGGAAGTTTGTGGGGGGGAGGATCAAGGCATTAAACCTTAAAACTGTTTGCAAGACCTGTGATAATTAGTCCACAAGGTTTTGGGCATGTGATGTGTTTTTCCCATCTGAGGGTAGAGGAGCAATCATGAAGAAATGCCAGATTCTCTCCCTAAACACTAATGTGTAAAATATTCAGACTTATAGCAAGCCTCCAGTTTATGATATGCTTTTGTTCCTGTGCACTGGATTGGTTGATCATGCAACTGATCTGAGACCCACTAGCCACTCTTAGGGGTTCCAGTAGCCTCTCTAAAGCAGCACTGCACAGTGAACCCCTGTTCTTTGGCAGACTGTCCTGTTGTCAGTGATATTGCCAAGTAGCAATCATGCAATATCATATAGTGGATCAATAAAGTTTCACCCTAAAAGCCACCTTTTAGCAAATGTTTGCTCCCCGTGGGCTGGGAAGGGGAATCTTCCTTGGAGGTCTGACGGCTGATTCATTAAACCAGAGCTGTCCACTAAAGTGCTCAGTAAAAGTGACTCTGATTTATTTGGATTTGTCACTATAAAGGTCTTTGGAGACAGCTATTTATCCGATGGGATTCTTGACAAATTGGCAGAGTGATCTGGGCAGTGCACAGGGAGGACCGTCTCCTATGACCCTTCCGATGGACTGAGATGAGAACAGGTACCAACTTCTCTGCTTGATCAGAAACATGCACAGAGATCACGTCATCTGTAAAGCCTGCTCTGCCCACCTAAGAGCTAGTCAGCCCCAGTTCAGCAAAGCAGTTAAGCATGAGCTTGACACCAATGAGACTTATGCCCATGCTTAACTTTAAATATGCACTTCAGCGCTTTGCTAAATAGGGATGGACTTAACCACATAATCAAATGGATTGTTGAACTAGAGTCTTACAAAAACATTTGTCCAATGGTGTCAGAATTCATAAAATGCCTGGATTAAATGTGGTGGATTCTCCATCACTGGAAATTTTAAAATCAAAACAGGATGATTTTTAAAAGATTTGCTCTTATTCAAGCAGGAATAAATTTAGGAAAGTTCTATGGCCTGTGTTATACAGGTAATCAGACTTGATGATCACAATTGTACCTTCTGTCTTTATGATCTATAATTTTATAATCTATAACTGTTAGGATCAATTTGAAATCTAATTTTATTGGTAGTATAGTTTAAAATCTTCTCCCTCCACCTCCTGTCTCCTTCAGCTGCCCACATTAACTCCTGTGCCCATACTGAGAAAAGCAGGATTAGAATCTGCTGCTACTTTCTTAATTCAACACTCACATAAATCTCATTAAAATCTCTAGCTTTGATACCTCCCTCTTATCAGCTAGCCCACTAGCAGGACAGTTGTCTGAGCACTTGGCCACTGCTGGTGTGTTACAGATACTGTATTGAGCCTACCTTTTTCTAGCACACTCCTTTGTCTGTCCTGCCCTCTGCTCACCTCCACTGGATTTCATTAAACAAATAAATAATACTCAATTTGGATCCAAAAGTGCTGATCCAAGTGAGAAGGAATGAAGATGAAAAATATGCTAAGGATAAACAAAGAGATACTCCAAATGAATAACAGCCCTTCTAGGAATAAAGTTGCCATTTTGTGAGGTTTTAGCTTTGTATGGCCCCATTCTCCTCTCACTTAGTAAAAATCAGGAGTAGGTTGACAGATTTCAATGGAATAAGATTGGCATAAAACTAATGCTCTTGAGAGAATAATCAGGCTCAGTGATATCTAAAGCAGAGATGTGCAAAGAACTGATTTATCAGATTGGGGGCCAAACCAAAAAAATCAAAAAACAAGTTCATTTGGGGTCTATCTGAAATGATTTTTTTTTTTTTGGCAAACTGAAAAAGTTGATCAAACAAAATGTTTTGTCTGAGCCAGAATGAAATGTTTCATTTTGCCTTCAATGATTCTTTTTACCATTGTAACAAATTAATAAAATTGAAGTGAACTTTGAAACATAAAGGCATTTTGACTTAAATTTGTGAAATATTTCAGTTGACCCAAATCTCCATTACTAAGTGAAAAACGTTTAGTCTGAAAAACTTCACCCAGTTCTAATCTAAAGTAATGTGCACATTACTGATGTTGTACTATTTGCTGTTACTAAGGGCCACAGCCAACCTCCTTTGTTCAGGGTGAGTAATAATTTACCCTTCAAGTAATCTTACTCTTACTTGTGGATTAAAGTACTAAGTGTGAGTAAGGATGGCAGAATCTGGCCCTAAATGAATCACTTCAGTTTGCCTTTAATTTAGCAAACCCAGGATTTTAAATGCCATGCTAATGTTTTTAGAGTCAATGAAAAAAAAACCCAGAATTTTAACAGGAGCTGGAGCTAGTGTGAGCTATGAGACTGCAACTGGGATGGTCTTTTCACCCTGCTTGGTGGTTGGATGATTTCAGCCTGGGGGTTTTGCATGGCAATCTGTCTTGCTAAAAGTCAGGGTAAGATAAACTGTACTCTGTCTCTGATTTCTGCAAGAAAGAAAACAATTGAACGACTGATCATTCATCACTGCACTTCCCCTCCCCCTCTTCAACACCTCCATGTATCCCAACATGTATTCCAGAGCTGTTTTACTTTCCTTATCCATTCTTTTAAAGTGAAAACAAAGAGTTTAGAGTAGTTTGTGTGTATTTTACAATTTATCTTTAACAAAAACTGTTGGAGAGAATTAATAATGCATTTTGGTGAGAATGATACTTCATAAAGCACTTTGAGATTCACTAAAGAAGAGCACCAGATAAATAACATTATTATTATTGTTGTATTTGCCATCTATACTTACATGTCCACTCCATAAAAGTAACATTAATATTAAAGAACTACATTTGCAAAATCATCCTCTCAAATTGTGCCCACAAGTATGAACAGCTACATATTTGTGTGCACAGAAAATCAAACCTACATGCACAAATGCAGTTTAGGGACATGCAAATTTGAGTTTTTCACATTTAATTGCGAAAAGCTGTGAGTATAATTTTACAGCTAATGTAGAAACCTCTTTGAAAATGTGGACTCATATCAGCTTAGCATCACTAAGAAAACCACTGGAAGACAGATTAGAATGCTCAGAAAGGCAGATCTGTTAAGAGGTGTGGCAGATTGAGAAGAAAAAGATAGGATGGAAGCAAAGGAGGATGAAGAAAAATGGAAGAATGCGGAATTTATGTGGAGAAAAAAGGAAGCGTATATGGAGCTATCCAAACTAGAAAACCGAAATAACTAGGTTTCCATTGCTGAGGTAAAATAGTTTATATGTATTCTATTATCACTTCTTCTGTAATGCCAATAAAGCTACAGCCTTCATTATATAGAACTCATACTTGTTCTGTGTCATGATCATTGCTGTTTGATTATCTGCAATGGACAAATGTCCTTCTATGATGTACAAAGTACTTCACTTGTGGGGCCAATTCTGCTGCTGCAGGTACTGAATGCCTCTTCCTCCTCTTGTGAGGTGCTGAGCATGCTCATTTCCCACTGTATCATGGTACTATAAGAGCTGAAGGTGTGCTGGGGACCTAAAAGACCAGGCCCCCAAGCAAAACCTTCCTGGGTCAGATTCTCAGTAGAGCTCTGCTCCCCTATGGGGAGCTAAAGAAGAGACTGCATGTTCAAAAGGGCTGTTGGAGCTGCTGAGTACTGAACTCATTGGAAAGACTGGGTACTCATTTAGGTGTGTGTAACCCACTGGTGTCAGTATGTGTGTTACGTGTATCCCTCTGGGTTTGCATGTTTCAGTTCTCATACACAAATTCAAATCCTGGCTCTTTAATGCAAGCTGTAGCAATTCATGCTTTTAGCTCTGCCAGTCTGTGGTTCAATCTCTAATGTGTCAGCCAAATCTAGTGGTGAAAATATGCCCCATCATCTTCACAATTGTGCTGCTTCTGGTTTGTTTAAAGTAGGATTTCTTAATATTTATTTGGGAATGTAAATATCCATTATTTTCTTTTTAATTTATGCTGTTGGCCTCAGATGGACCAATTAAATGAAACTCTTTTTAAATATAAAACAATAAAAATGTTCCTATTTATTATGTGTGAAACTACTGGGTTTTGAAAACAGATTGAGACAAACAAGGTTTGATTCTCTGCATACCTCTAGCATGTCATGTGTCACCATAAACTGTTCGATGTTAAAATACTGTGTAGATGCTTTTTTAAAATGCTCAGATAATAAATCATTTTGGAGGATAGCTGGCTAGTAAACGTAATCCTTATACAATAAGGGTTGAAATCTTCACCCCAGTGAAGTCAATGGGAGTTTTGCCATTGATTTCAATGGGGACATCATTGCACCCTGAGCAGATGCATTAGCTATTTATTCAACAGAAGTGGCCTGGAGTAAGACTCTTTATAGACGGGAATTAGGGTTACAAAGGGTGTAAGGAACGTTTATAAATGTCTTTAGATCTCCCAAGGGAATCCTGTGTCATCAATGAGAGAGAATTACAGGAAACTTTGAGCAACACTTTATTTTCTTTCTTGGAGAGCTTGGGGACTTTTGAGTAATTTAGGCTAAGGTCACTTGCTACTTGTGCTATAATGTTACCAACAATGGCCTTTTTGGCTTTGCTGTTAAATCCTGGGGTCATCACTAAAATGATCAAAGTTAGCATTTTTCTTCCTACAGAATCTGTTTTTCCACCTTTCTGAATTACATCCAAATTGGGGTACCAGTGCTCTTATCTAAAATAATATAAATTGACAAATCGAAGTGCCTTAAAGTTAGTAAAGCATCCAGCTTGTGAGCAAGACACAGGGGTGTAAAAATGTACCATCTTAATTGGGATTTCAAGAAATAAGATGAGATCAAAGATTCAAAACTTTCATCACATTTCTATTGTTCTGACATTAATCATTACCTTCCAATTATCTATCAGTCTATTTATCCTAGGCATTGATATGGTCCTGGTTACTATAGGGACTGAGCACCAAATAATAAGCCTGTGATGTAGAGAAGTATTATTATTCTTGTTTTACAGAGGGGGAGCTGAGGCACTGAGACACTTGCCCAAAGTCAGAGCAAGGAATTGTATGTGAATATCCAAAATTCCAGGTTAGCACCCGAACCATTGGGCTATCCTTCCCAGGGCCACCCAGAGAATTCCGGGGGCCTGGAGTCTTCTGCGGTGGAGGGCCTCCGCTTCAGCGGTAATTCGGCGGCCGGGGATCCTTCCGCTCCGGGACCTGCCGCAGAAGTGCTCCGAAGACCCGCGGCGGGGCCCCCTGCCGCCAAATTACTGCTGAAGCGGGACCCGCCGCCGAAGTGCAGCCCGGTCTTTGGCGGTAATTCGGCAGGGGGCCCTTCAGCAGCGGGTCCCAGAGCGGAAGGACCCCCCACTGCCGAAGACCCGGAGCAGAAGCTCCAGGGACCCAGGACCTCTGAGAGTTTTCTGGGGCCTCCAGAGCGAGTGAAGGACCCCGCTCCAGGGGCCCCGAAAAACTCTCCTGGGAGTCCCTGTGGGGCCTGGGACCTGAGGCAAATGGCCCCACTTGCCCCCCCCCTCGGGCGGCCCTGATTCGTCCTCATTTGCCTTAGACTACTTCGTACTCTATTATCTTCACAC
Organism: Gopherus evgoodei; assembly: GCF_007399415.2. Lineage (NCBI taxonomy): Eukaryota > Metazoa > Chordata > Testudines > Testudinidae > Gopherus > Gopherus evgoodei. The sequence goes on from NC_044324.1 coordinate 112,737,109, forward strand.
TGGGGACTTTAGAGACTAGAATGTGCAACTTTTACTCATGGTGAGGGTCCCTTACGTACATGAATAGTCCCATTATCTTCAGTGACTTAAGGGATTGCACCTGGCTAGCACCCGAAAAGGGGCAACAGTCACCTCAAAAGGGACAAGGAGAGCTACAGAGAAGACCCTCCTACATGCCAGCCAGAAGAGTAAGAAAGCAGAAGAAGGGAGAACACACTGCACACTGCTGGGTGGTGGTGAGGTGGATTAGGGAGATCTGGGAAGCTTCGCCTGGGGTATTTCCACACCAGTTCTTATATAGGCTGATACCTTAGACTATGGCTGTAGGGTTCGGATTTTCAAAGGGGCCTGTCCTGGGGTTGGCTATTCACTCTTCGGCAGCACCTCCTCATGGCTTATCTCGGGAATTAGCTCATCACCATCCTCACCCCATCCTGTAGTTACTCAGCCAGTTACCTCAGTCACCTGCTCTGCAGCCCCTCTCTTTCTAATCTAGAGTCGCAGCACCTCATCTTTGTAGTTTAGCCCTCCAGCCAAGTCACAGTCACCCTCCCCTTCCAGGATCCCATCAGAGTCTCTCAGGCAGTCTCCCTACCACTACACTGACTATGCCACTCCCACAGCAGCTGGTATGAGAACCTGAGCCCAGTCTCTACTCCAGGTTCCAGTCCAGGGACCCTCAAACCAGTAGTTCAGGTCTATATGGTTTCAGACTTTACTAGTCCTTCCCTGGACTGCTTCCTACATTCCTATTACAGGGTCCCCCTTCTGTCAGGAAGTGTGACTGGAAACTTCCTCAGTACTCTGTTGCCAGCTCCCTGTCTTTATAGAAGCCCTGCCTGTTTCTGCTCATGTGAGCTTCATCCCCAGTTAAGCCTCATTGCGTCCTAGTTCCCCTCCAAGTGCAGCCTATGGCTAATTGTCCTCTCTTGCCTCCAAGGCTAGTTTGGGTCGAACACCCCATCACAGGGCCTAGGAGATTAACATACCCAATGGAAGTCCAAAGAAATTGATCACTTAACTCCCTTTGAAAATCATGTCCTAGAAGGGTAGCTGAGCCATGTAAGTCTTGGTGTTATCTGTACAACTCTGCAGTGTGAATTCACTTACAGTGGTGAATAGGAAGGGCTTGGATGCAAAGCTACATGTCTGTTCATTTTATGTTTACCTTCCAACTTTGGGGTGAATCTCTGCAACAGGGTTTGACAGCAATGTGGGTATGTTGTTGTCACAGTTTCAGGGTAACTGCACCTTTGTCCCCCTCTCCATGGTCCACTTTAGGAGTGGCTAGTCAGGTCTCAAGTTTCTAGCCATCATCTGTCTCTGGGCAGGGACTCTTATCCCACTCCCTTCTGACCAGGGGCTTTAAGGTTGGTCAGCTTCCAACTTTACACTATGATGTTCCCAGCAAGCCAGTCTGCCTAAAGGTGTGTTGCTTTCTCTCCAAGGGCTATGAATTGTGTATTGCCAGCAGTTACCACACAGCTCTTTCTGAGCGAGCACATTTTTTCTTAAGGTCTGAGCATATCAGAGAAAATGTATAAAACCAATAGAAGTTCCTATCTGCATACTAAAAGCTCACCAGATGTCATGCATCAGTCTTATGTGGCCCTAGTAGGCCAGTCTTTCTAACCCTTCTGCAAGGATTGGGCCCCCTTTGGACAGACCACCTTGTCCAACTGCTGGACCAGAAGGGAGGCCCTGAGGCAGTTTAACTGGAGCTTTTTTATGCCAAAAGGACTTTCTTTGTCTGTTGGTCTCCAAGAATCCCAGCTTGAACCAGTCTATGCAAGGAGGTGCTGCCTCTCTGAATGAACTCACATAGAAAAATGTTAAAAGACAAAAACACCATATCGCCCACAGACAAACGCTTTTCACAAAGCGATCAATCTGTAGCTGACCTCTCAGTTCTCATCCTCAAAGAAAACCTGCACAACACCTTTAAAAGATGAGTCTGGAAGTTTAAATTCATCACTTTATGAGACACTAAAAATAATGATCTTAATAAAGATACTGGATTTATGTCTTATTACAACAATCTCTAACCCACTAGTCTTGCCTTTTTGACCTATGACTTTTAATAAGCAACTTCACTTAGAATGGTCTCTTACAACATGTGTGAACTATTTACGCTACACAACCTGTTCCACCTTGTATTTAATGGTGACACTCTGAATATCTTTCCCAGACCTGGAGAAAAGCTCAAAACCTGGTGTAGCTCAAAAGCTTGTTTCTTTCATCGACAGAAGTTGGTCCAATAAAAGATATTACCTCATCCATCCTATCTCTTTATAACCTATATGAACCACCTTAATCATCTCCCACTATATTTGGTTCCTGAAGGAGTTGTGGTAACCATCCCAAAGGAGTTGCATACAATCTCTGGCCCACAGAGATATATGAACTTAAAGTAATATGGTCCCCAAAGATATTGCATGGGATTACAATATTTACCACAATGATCACATTTATATCTTTGTTTAGTTCAAAAACAGTTGGATCAGAATTTCCCCCCCAGCAAACTGTGATGTACATTTGCAGAACAGTACAATTTGCCTCAATGTCATACGATTTTAAGCTCTACCAAAATGGCCCTTGATTATGGGAGATATTCCATATCCTATCTAAATTCTCCTCATAAATTATAATCAAAGAAGTTCAAATTTAAATGTAAGATTTACCATTAGCTTGTCTTAGAGATGACAGAACAAATTAAAATACGTTAAACCCGTATAAATTTATGGGATAAAAATATACAGCAACAACTAAAACTTTTTAAAAGGCATCATTTAAAGATAGATGCCTCTCTACCCATACTACCTTGGGCTGTGATCTCAGCAGATCTTCCAAGATAAGCAAGTCTAGGTCTAGGATCTAATCCTTCCTTGGGACATGCTAGCAAAGACCACTACGGTAACCCATATGTCCTGGTCAAATTCCTAAAATTTGGGGATAACCTAGGATGAAAGGCACTCTAACTGTAAGATAATATTATTTAAGATGCAATGGTGTGCCCTCAAATAATCCCCAGAAGAGTGGAGAAGTATTTCTTCTACTCTACCCAGTGAGAGGCTTCTCAAGGAAAAGGATTATTATTTGTAGAAGACAGCAGCCTCAAAGAGTACGACTAACACCAGGAAAGGGCAAGAAGAACAGTTGTAGAGGAAAATAAATGGAAATTGGTAGCAGGATGCTTGTGAGTATGATTTTCCATACTACCTAGAAAATAGTTTAAAAAAAAACCCATGGCCCAGCTCTTTTGAAGTGACTAGTGCTTTGCATTCCTCAGTTTTGGGGCACCCAACTTAATTTACCTTAGAGGGGCCTGATTTTCAGAAAGGGGGTACACTTTCTGAAAATTAGGCCTCTTTAACGGGTCTCAAGTTGGACATCTAAAGCAGAGGCATTCAGATTGCTAGTTTATTTGGAAAATCTTGGGCTCTATATCTATATAATCTGTACCTAGCTATAACTATGGAGTAGTAGTAGGGGGGAAGAAAGATCTCCTTTCTTCTCTGTAGTTTTTGTCATCTTTTCCTCTCACTTCTCCTGTAATTTTAATTCTTCAGTCCTTTCCCAACCAGGTGAAATTCCCCTTCAGCATGTGTTGTGCACACACACACCACACACACGCACACACACACACACACACACACACATGTGTTTCTGGTCTTTTTATTCTCTTCCCTGTTTCGTTTTTAAAAACTGTTTTTCTCTAAATTACATACATCGAGTTTTATTATGTGCTTTTGCAACACTGATTTGTAAAACAACCATGTTTCTATATGTATTACAGCTCTTCATCTATTAGACGCATCATAAAACCAAAGGGTTGGATTGTGGCAAACAGCCATGACCCCACTTTGGGGGTGTGCCAGGAGCTAGAAAAGTCATTGTTTGTGAGACATGTACAAGGCCTGTCAGAGCTTAAAGGAGTGCAGGGTGACTGTGGTCTCTGCACCCCTTAGGAGATACGCTTTCCTCTGTGTACTCCTGGCCCCAGCTCCATTTGTTCTGGCTAATTGTTCCGAGCTCAGAGCTGTGCGCACACACACACATCTCCAAGAAACTACTGAGTTGAGCAAATCCATGTCCCTCCTTGCAATCACATATGTGTGTGTATGTATGTAACTAGTTTTCTGGTTTTTTGTAGTACCATTTTCAGCTGAATACTGGCTTTGATGGGCATGGAGCTCCCATTGATTTCAGTGGAGCTGTACATGTGCCTCTGAAGGCTTAATGTGGCCCCATATCAGGGGTGGGAAAGTGCCACCCCATATGCCCAATGGAGCCCATGGAGCCCTACAGTGCAATTTGTGACCAACTCCACCTATAAGAGAGAAATCCAGCCCATGGAAACAATTGATCCCAGCATGTGATGCTTAATTTGGATGTAGATGGAGGACATAGAATGACCCACTCTATTAAGGGTGAGAGCAGCCGCTGCAAGCTGTTGCATTTTATACCACATACCTGTGTCTTTTGACATCTTGGAAAGTTGCCACTGCAGTCCCTATCTTGACAAAAGATGGATACTCTTGGGGCCTGATTTTAGGAAGTTCAAGTCAATAGGAGCTTCAATGCTCAACTCCTCTGAAAATCAGTCTGTGTGTGTGTGTGCGCATGTATGTCATGCCAAAGAAACAAAACCCACCAAAATTCTTGTGATTCCCCCTCACACATACCCCAACAATGACAAGGTCTGGGCATTTGCATACTGCTTGTCCATTTTTTCAAGAAGCTGAAACCATCTTTCACAACTGTGTCCAAGGTACTAACTATTGGAAGACAAAAGAGGGAAATTATTTCTTATCAACAAGCTTCATCGTGTTTTAAAACCACAAAAATGCAAAGAATTAGCCAACATAGAAACAGTATGAAAAGAGATATTCAAAATAAAAACAGTTATGTCTGCTCTTTAATTCTTCAGTGATAATTTTTCATGAAATATATTGCTTCTTGCATACTTCTCTTTTGAGTATTTCGTAGAGGGACCTGTGACTTATAATGTCAACTATGTGGCAATGTTTCTGAGATGCATCCTGTAAGCACTAGATAATATACTGTGTAGCACAGATGGGTGGATACTACACATCATTGTCTGTGAGTTCTTGCTTGCATTTTAAAATGCATATGCATCAGCTGTGCTCACTGCCTTTTTGTGTTTGGCTCCTACAAAAGTTGGAGAGATCAAGGCTTATTTGTGTGCATGGTTGTGAAAAGCAAATTGTAAGCTTGTTCATTTGCTCACGGACAGCACAAATGGTAGCTTATGATGGTAAACTTACGGTGGTGATAATACTGAAACTACATGTTTGTGTGTGCTTATAATTGTAATGTGTCTCTTGAAGGAAAAATGTATCCATCTTCTGCTGTTATAAATATGCCTGTTCACCAGTAAAGGTAATTAATAGATCCCATACAAACTTAACCCAGCAAGGCAAGAGGATTCCCAGTATTCCTTATCTGAGACCTGTCACAGAGGCAGGAAATGAGTCACACAGGGATTTGACTGCAGCCTTCATAACTAGGGTCACAAATGCACACACACTTCCTTTGCTTCCAGCTTCTGTTTTGACCGTTAATATCACCTGAAGTCAACGCTCTTTTGAGCCAGATTCTGCCACTCTTATTCATGAGGTATCACTTTGTGGGCAGCTTTGTTGATTTCCATGGGACTGCATAACTAGTAAGATACTACTCTACATGTGTAAAAGTGGAAGAATCTAGGCAATTATAGATGATGACCTATATATAAGATTGCCTGACAGTTACCATTATAAAACCCTGTTTTCAGTTGCTTATTAGTTTGGCAAATTTTAACAATTCTGTCTGAAATTTTCCATGGTAGTTTGAGTTGTTTGTTTGTTTGTTTGTTTTTTAATTCAGCAGCAATGGTTCAGCTATTTTACAGGATGAGGTTAGGGAAAAAATATGTTGTGTGGCCCATGATAAACAATTCTTACGGCCATTTTGTTGAAAAGCCCCACCATCTCCATGCTTTGGAGCAGGAACTTAACATTTGGCAGAGGACTCACTCTGGTGTCAGGGATGTGCCTTTTGCACCAATTCTCCAGGGCATCATTCAGCTGCCTTAAAAACAAGAGCATCCTTTCTCTTCCTGCAGTTTCCTGTCTCATTCACTAGACGTGTTCCAACTCCTATAGCAAGTGTGGCAGGGTCCTACAGACATCAGCCTCCTTCACTACACAACTCCTGTGCACTGAATGAGGCAGGGGTCCTGTAGAAAAAATAACATGTGATCATATAATTAAAAACTGTATCAGAAAGTGTAGGCACGAAAGGAGCCAAATTAGTGTTGCAAGGACAACCTTAGTTCTGGCATTTCCTAACTTTTGGTTGCTTGACTTTATATATCTAATGTTCTTTTAATGTAGTTTGTTGTATGTAATTATTATCACGATGATAGCTATTTAAAATTAACATGTAGCAATGTGTGGGGTTTTGGAGGGTCATTCTACTCTCTCAGATTTAGCTTTTAGCTGAGACCAAACACAACTATGAGCTATGTCAGCCCAAAAACATTTTTTTGTAAAAATTATAAAATGAAAATTTGAACTACACAAAGTACTAGAACTGTGGGGTCCTGTCTCATCTGTGCTCTCAACAATTCCCTTCTGATGCCAGGCAGTGTTGAGGAGAAAGGTGTCTGATGCACACGCAGAGAGGACAAGAGGCATACGGAGTGAGGGGAGAAGAAATACATTAGGATAAGGAGCCTAGTGGAAGCAGGAAGACAGCAACTGGAGGCTGATGTGGGGGATAGAGAGAGAGAAACTGGGACAGGGATCTAGGGCAGAGGGACAGAGGGGCTGGGCAAGAAGATTGGGATAGAAATGGAGGAGACAAAGACTGGGAGCTGAGTGACACTGGACTGGTTGCATAAGGAGACTGGGACTGAGTGCCTAGGAGGGAGATGCTTGGAGTGTTTGGGTAAGGAGACTGGGACAGAGAGCAGGGTGAGGAGAAAGGGGAAGCTGGGACCGATTGGACAAGGAGACTGGGAGCCAGGAAACAAAGAGGGAAGACTGGGAGCCTGTTGGGGTCAAAGAGCTGAGACTGGGGACTGGGGGAAACTGGGAATGGCTGGACAAGGAGACTGGGACTGAGAACCAACAGGGGTGAACAGAGCTATGGGAAGACAAGACATATCCAACAGGGAGCCAGGGTGCAAGGGAAGAACTGCGACTGGCTGGGCAAAGAGACTGAGAAGGAGCTAGGGAAGGTGTGTAGAGAGACTGAGATTGGATGAGGAGCCTAGTGGGGGATACTTGGACTGGCTGGGCAAAGAGACTGGGACTGGGGTGAGAAGCTGCAGGTGGATGAGGAGCTGAGCCACAGATCCTCAAAAGTATTTCAGTATTTTATTTCAATGGAAGTTGGGATCCTAAATACTTTTGAGGATCTGGGCCAAAGAGACTAAAGTCAAACGTGACCACCAATTTGGGGGGCCCAATCTGAGACTCTTAAAACCTGCCTCTTCACAGTACTAAACTCAGTCTAGCACTTGATACGTTCAAAGCACCACTCCCACTGACTTCAGTTCCAGCTGTGAGTGTTCCGCACTTCTGCAAAACAGATCCCAGGGTTTCAAGTTGGGTACCCAGAAAATAAGGAATACACAATTAGTGACCACCTTTGAAAAGTTAGGTTTCATGACTTGCCCAGCATTCCATGAGAACTCTGGCAGAAACAGGGATAGAATCCAATTCTGCAGGGCACCATTCATCTGTCTTAAACCTCAGGACCCCCACCACTATCATCACCACTACCACAATCTCTCTAACATGTTAAGTCTACGAGGTATTGTCTGCTTTTGTAGTGTCTGGTCTTGTGGCTTTGATGAATTGTAAAACAGCATAATTGCCTAATTCTATTGGATATCCTGTGAAATGTGTGGGATTTGGAAACATATACAAGCTGTAAATCATTTAACTTTTTTTACTTTTCATTGTCTATTTCTCAATGAAGACTATTACAAAATTAATCACACACACACAAAAAAGCATGTGTGTATATATATACACACACACACACGCTTTTTTGTGTATGTATCTATATTAAAAATATGATCTAGATTATTCTGATTTTCAGAGTATATGTGCATGTGTGTGCATGTATACACTCACACCCCCTATCTATTTTTATAAAAATATATGATCTATATTAGTTTGATTTTCAGAAGTGCTGAGGGCTCTAAACTCCATTTGAAGTCAATGAAAGCCAAAGATGCACACTGTCTCTAAAATTCAGATTCATACTGTTTGTGTGTGTGAAGATGCATTTTTAGATGTTTTCATAAAATCTGAAAATTATTTTTGCTTTCCCATCTAGTCAAGACTTTGAGAACTTTCTAGGATGCAGTGAAAAGTCACTTAACTGAAAGCCTATGGAGACATGCTGCTTGATATCCTTTTACTATTTTCTGGGCTTTTCTTGTGCTTTACATATTGCACTCTGTGGTCACTTGTGCTCAAAGAAGCAAGCACCTTCAACTTGATATTTCTGTCAACCCTGTTCTGGGAAGAATCTTGTTGCTGGTTAATAACATCAATCACTTAGGCCATAAATCCTTGCAGTGGATATGGTCATTTAAATCTCCACCTGCACAAACAACAATCAGGCACAGAAAATAAGAAAGCTCATAAATCTCCATGCTGGTGATTAGTAATTTTTGGATCTGTAACAAGGATGTTACAACGAAAGAAATCCTAATTCATTAATTAGAGCTGATATGCTGACAATTTGTTTAGTTTTTAGCACAGGGAAAACGCAAACAGGGCACAGTTAACATAACATGACATTAGAGGTTAGTGAATTCCCAACAGATCCCAGAGCTTGAAGATATGATATCTTAATATACTTATCTTATTCTAAGTAGGGGGTGTTATCTTGCAACCAAATGACAAGAACTGGTTTAAAGTTTAGATCTGTACTTCTTTTTCTGGCTTATATAACTATGGGAAAACCTAACTGGATGAATAGTTAAGAGATACTTTCATTGCTTATTAAAATCTATATTCAATAATATTTGTTCCTCTATAAAAACTCTCATCTTAAAATCTCAGATCACTATACCATCATTTACTAATTTAGCATCACAATATCCCCTAAATATTATGTTGGTTTGGGGTTTTTTTTAGGAGTGTGGACAAAGGGCCTGATGCAGTGCCCACGGAAGCCAATGAGAGTCTTTCTCCTGTTTTCAAGGAGCTTTCGATCAGGCCTGGAGCAATTAAGTTGCACATTGCAATGAAGTCTCCTAAGTAATTGTTTTCCCTGGGGACCAGACTGTGCGTTCTGCATACACACATAGGGCACCACCCATATGTGGATCTGCTTCCCTGTAGTCCTGTTCTCTCCTCCCACACATATGCACAACCCAATCTCCAGAGAGACTTATTTTTGGTCCAAGATCTATGTGTGGGGAGGGGACGAGATAGGGAAGGAAATACATAGAGCAGCCTGCATTTACTTTTCTATGGACCTCCCTCTACACTTGGTTCCAGGGGCAGAGGCATTTAACCACTGACTTCAGTGGAAGCGGAGTTAGGCCAGCAATGAGTGCTTTTGAAAATCTACTATATATAGTTCAGAAAAAGCTTTACATGGGTTTTAATAACATTTACACATTACACATGTACACATTATGGGTGGGATTATGAAAACACTCAGTATTGACCTAACTCTGCACTCATTAAAATGAGTGGTAAAATTCCTATTGACTTCAATGGCAGCAGAATTAGACCAAAGCTAAGTTCTTTTGAAATTCCTATTCTATGGACCAGCTTGTGCTGTATTTACTCAGACAAACTTCCCAGCAGGTCTTTGGTAATGGATCATGCAGTAAACTGAACATAGACAACAAGATATATTTCTACAATATAAATGAACAAAATAAATATTAACATTAGTACCAAAATCTTTGAAAGAAATATATTTATTTAAACTGATGTTTTATTTAAAGGCAACTTTTTATGTAAACTTTGCAACATTTGGTAAATATCTTTCCTGATTTCATTTCAATGTGCAGGTATATATTTTTATTCTATTTGTTATTAAGAGAAAATATTCTAACATTAAATTATAATATCATTTTGCACTTATACAGTGCCTTCTATTGGAAGAATTTCTAAGTGCTTTTCAGATTCTGATGAAATAAATTGCACAGCATACCTGAGAATTAGGGAAGAATTAATTATTAATTATATTTATTATTATTATTATTCCCATTTTACAGATGAGTAAACTCAAACACAGAGAGATTAAGATGCTTAGCCATAGTCACACAGGAAGCCTATAACAGAATTCTGATCTCCTGCCTTCAATTTCTGTGCTTTCACTAAGGGACCCAGCATCTGTGTTTCAGAGTATGTCCTAATAGGATGCATTCTCAAACAATCATCCACAAATTTCTTTCAAATGAGTTTACAGAATACAGTTCAGAAGCTATGTGTTACAAATCCATCTCCAAGTCAGCTGCCTGGTAGATCCGCTGGGCACCCTGATCAGGAGGCATTTTAGCTTTCATCAGGAGTCAGGGACAAGGATGACACCAGCCGCCTGGGTCATCTAGCAGGCAGGAGGGAGAGCCATGCAGAGTTCTAAGGGGCAGAGGAGGGAGGAGCTGCCTTGCTCCAGTTGGGAAGATTTGAATTACAATGTTGAGATCACTGGAACTCTTCTTTGGTGCCTGTTTCTCCCTCCTGCTCTTGAGCAGAGGTTTGTGAACGTGGTGAGCAGCAACAGGCAGTGGCCGGACAGGGCCCCTCCCCTGGGCTGCAGCCGGATCCGCCTCTCTATTCCCCAGATAAATTACTAGTGTCCTCACCAAATTCCTCAGCTTTCTCTCTCACTCAAACACGGGCAAGAAGCGGGGGTGGGGCGGGGATCCTCTCTTGACTGCAAACCTATCACACCCCAGGGCGAGGGGAAACGTCTTCTCAGCCTGAGGTATTCACCCAACGCCTGCCCCCGAGGAAGCTTTGATCCTTGTGCATCTCTCAGACCATGTCCACTGGCTCGCTCAGCGATGTGGAAGACCTTCAGGAGGTAGAAATGCTGGAATGCGATGGCCTGAAAATGGATTCTAACAAAGAGTTTGGGACATCGAACGAGAGCAACGAAGAGGGTTCCAATTGCGAGAACGCGTCCCCCCAAAAGGGGAGAGGCGCCTCTGGCAAGAGGAAAAAGGCTCCCACCAAAAAGAGCCCTTTAAATGGAGTGAGCCAAGAGGGGAAGCAAGTCCAGAGAAACGCTGCCAACGCCAGGGAGAGGGCGAGGATGCGGGTACTCAGCAAAGCTTTCTCGAGGCTTAAGACTACTTTGCCCTGGGTACCTCCAGACACCAAGCTTTCCAAACTGGACACCTTGAGACTGGCATCCAGCTACATTGCTCACCTGAGACAGATCCTGGCCAATGACAAGTACGAAAATGGTTACATTCACCCAGTCAATCTGGTAAGGTCATGCCTGGGCGCGTTTAATAGTTCATCAATACACTAGATCACTGAGGTGAAGGGAGGGGGAAATCAACATGTGTTGTACCCTTCAGAGAGGACTTCTGGCAGATCCACTGAGAGTATATTTGGGGCGTTGAGTTATTGCGTTTATTAGAATAAATCAGACGCCATTCAAATCACCTCCCTCCCCAAACGCTGTTAGTTGACTTATAAAAAGATCTTAACATTATAATGGCACTAGCCTTTTCTGTTAATCTGCTCAAAAGGGGGGGTGACAGGTCAAATACGCTACAACTGTGCAAATCGATTCAGTAACATCTTTTAAACACACACTGTTGGGAGACAGATGACGTCTCTACACGCAGTATTTATCCAAACAGGATTTCTCGTTCAATTAAGTACTTTAACAGTGTTCAGTATATAGGAACAGGTCCGATTTCTTAACGAATGATTCAGTCTTCATTTCTTCTATATTTTCTGGTGTTTATTGATGTAAAATAGCATACACACACATAAAAAATTGCTTTTTTAAAACATTACCATAGATCTGTTCGTTCATTACCTCAGATTTACTGTTCTCGGGATGTTTCTTTTATAAATGAGAACTTTAGAGTAGAAAAAAAATCCTTTAAATCCTAGGTGAGAGTTGTCTAATTTAACCACGGATTGAAAAGATGTATTAGGTAATTGTAGCTATTACTGTACCGTTGGAAGTACAGTAAAGATAAATGAAACACAAGTTCTCTCGTGTGTGTGTGTGTGTGTGTGTGTGTGTGTGTGTGTGTGTGTGTGTGTGTAATTCATTCTCGCTGTACTGCCAACTGTATCCATAATAGTAATAATTCAAGCCACTACAAGGACTGAATAAATTTTCTAAAATCGCTGGCTAAAATAGATCATTCTTACTCTTCATTTAGCGTTTAAATTTTAATACATGGTTGGACATTGCATGATAAATGAATTTAATCAAACATTGTGGCCGTTCAGTGGGGTGATCTTCCTTGAAGCTGCTTTTCAAACATTTTGGGCTCAGCAGAAAAATAACCGGCAGTTTGCCCTCCACAAGGTGATTTGATAAGGGTTTGAGCTGTTTCTTTTTTAAATAGTTGAATCTTAATTTGTGGGTAGACACGGCAATCTAACAAGTGGACAGCATGCAGTCTGAGGGCAATCCCTTTGTACTCCTTGCAAAATATTTTCGGGTGTGCAGCTTTTTATTGCTAAGGCTATCAAAGGAGGCTGCTCTTAATGAAGCGGTAAACCTAGGGGGAAATAATATAATTTAAATTATGGGTCTAATCCTGCATTCTTTACTCAGCTAAACCTCGCCTTAACCTCAGTGAGACTTTTACCTGAATAAGGACAGCAGGAATTGGCTCTCTAATAGTATAATTACAGTAGTAGGTACAGTATAGAATGCTGAGACTTTTGGTAAAATGGATTTCATTTTAAAAGCAGAGAAGCAGCACATGAGAGCGGTGCCTTGACATTGCCCAGTTTAGGAAGAACGGTTTTGATCTGTCTTTACTCGTATATCTTAGTATTAATTTTGTGCTCAGGAAAACGCTATCGGTTATCTAAAAAGCGACAGAGAGCGGTTTCTGCGATGGATAGAACACGATTCATGACTCGGAGGACTATATATAATCACAAGGGAAAGAGACGAATGTCTTTGGGAGGCTACGCGTTTTTATGCGCGTTAGAAATGACTAACCCAGCACTTGGTTGCCTAGCTCAGCCACTTTTTATCGCTGATAAAAATGTGGCGAGGCTATTCTGCCCGTGGGTTCTGGTGTAGCACAGTCTCACTAGACACTTGTAATATCATTGTGTTAACCCTACTGTTTTAATAACCCCCTTTTCCATCCCATGTCGTTTCCTGCTACAGACTTGGCCTTTTATGGTGGCTGGCAAACCCGAGAGTGACCTGAAAGAAGTGGTGAACACAAATCGCTTGTGTGGACCTACAGCATCCTGACCAACCTCAAGCCTAGGAGACCATCTTCAGTGTGTAAGGCGGGGGAAATGAAGAGGGAAGCTGGAGACTCCCCCTTCTCTAAGGAACACTTTATAGAGACGAGGGGATTCATCCTCAGTAAAGAGGAGACCAAATGTACATTAGCAAAGACTCCACCCCAAAGATCCCATATATTTAACTTTATTAACGCGTGTACAGTTGATTGTCCTGCAAAGCAGCCTTGCTGGTTCAAGTGCTAATAGCGAGGAAGATCAAACAAAACGTACCAATGTGTATCTTTTGTATGATACATTGTGACATATGTAGATTCATAGAATAATTGACTTTGATAGTCACATCTATAAAGTAATTCACGTTAAAGATATATAGATATATTTTCTTCAAACAGGTTTTGCTATATTTCTGTGAATAAATCTTCCTTTCTATTGAAAATAAATACAGAGCCGTCTAATTTTCATTTCAGCGTTTTGTGGAATGACACCTCGTTCTCGGTTCTCCTGAAAGCACCCACATTGATGTGGGATGACAAATCCGGGAACAAAACTCTTTGACCCTAGATTATAAAGTGTTTATTTTCCCAATTAAGAAGATTTAGACCGTATCCTTTCGGGGTGGGGAGGATGATGGTGTTTGGAGCCTGACTGCCAGGTCGCACTTCTTTTTTTATATTTTGTGAAGAAAGAGAATTACCCCTGAAGTGCAATAATAACCTGGCAGATTAGGGATTCTGGCATTTCTAAAGCAGCCGCCTGCAATTTGAAACTGACCAGCAACAAAGTTCGTAGCCTGCTGCTCGCCATGTGATGCTATAGTTTTCATAGCCCAGCTTTCTTACGAAGTACACATTAATATCGATTGTCAAGGCTTGCGCCTTACTGTAATTTAAAAAAGACTAACTTTTACTAACTACACAGGGGGGAAATCCGAGGCCTGATCCATTCTGGAGGCGGTTTTCCTCCCCTACAATTTAATTTGGGGGGAAAGAGGTGTTACTTATCGACCAAGTGCAGCCAGAGGAAGGATTCCCCCTGGCCCGGGTTCGTGGTGCCTAGAATTTCTAATTTAAACATCTTCCTCTCTATTGATCAGCTAGTCTGTGGGAGATTAAAGTTGAGATAAACAGACCGCGCCGGGCTCTTTCCCCTGAGCCAGCGGAGTCCACAGGCAGCTGATGCGCCAGATCCCACCGAGCTGTTTAATGTTTCAGGGTTATGACCGCACTGTTTACAAGATGTCTTCGGTTATTTATACTGTTATTATTAGCAGAGGGGCTTTAAATTTCCGCTTCACTTGCTCTTTCAATATTTTTTTCAGTTCAATTTGATACCTGGGTATTTTCTTTTTCTTTACGAAAATAGACAACATTGGCTTTCTGGTCGCTGCATTACACCGTCTCTATCTCCACCAGGAAGAGTTTGCCAGGAAATGGGAAATGCACAAGAACAAAAATCAAAACAAAACAAGTTAAAAGTGTCATGGGAAGCTTAACGGTTTGCTTTGGGGAGTCAGGGGAAGACAAGAGAGCGCAGGCAATATAGCTGATTTACACTAGGGGCTAGGTGGTGATCCGATTGGATATCACTGGGAAGACAGCTAGAAAAATCTAGGGCCAGAACTTTCAAATGTAGTGGTTTAAAATTAGGCACCTACATTCATATTTCTGGCCTGAGCCAGCAAGCACTTTTGCACCTGAGTAACTGTGCATTCCAATGCCTTTCATTGAAGCCACGGAGACCCCTGGGCTAAGTCAAATTAGATGAAAACGTTTTTGTAGGACCGGGTTCTGAGCTATCTAATGACCTGATTTTCATCTACAAGCCCATAGAAGTCAATGGGAGCTGCTGATGCTCCGCACCTGGGGAAAACAGACTACTTCTTTAGGAGCTTAACTATGGGTTTCAGTGCCAAACATTAGTTATCTACGGCTCAGTCCTGAACACTTTAAGTTAACGGCAAAACTCCCCTTGACAGCAGACCTCTACATCTGATAATTTTGGCCAAGATAAATAAATTAGATAGTAGCCAATAGAAGTTTTGCTCCAGTAAGGACTGCGAGATTGGGGCCCAGGTATATCTTTCTGATTTTGTATCTCCAAACCCAGCGCACTTTCTTCTTTTTCTAGTGATGTTTTGTTAACGTTTTTTCTCTTTGCTTTAGACTCCATTACACTGTCATTTCTTCCATTTCATTTCTGACGTCTCCTCCCAGTGTAAGTCTGATCTACAATACTTTATTCAGGCAAAATCCCTCTTGAAGAAAGGGGAGTAGGATCCCGCCCTGTTTTACATAAACAGAGTCCGGACTCAAATAAGAAGGAGTGGTGAGGTCACAGACTCTGTATTATTAGATGAATGTTAATAATAGTTTAGGATAATAGCTTATTGCAAATCGGTTTCCTGATTTGTCCAATAGATCAGTGTAGTGAGTTACTGATTATATTTCTCTTTTACTAACCTCTGATTTAATTTTACATTTAGATTCACAAATTATTTAGTCCCTCAGGTGAATCCAGATTACAAGAGAACTATGATCTAGTAAATTCATGTAACTAACAATAAACTGGTAAACACATTATGGTCTCATAACTACAGCTAAAGAAAACTACTACCTATAAAATATATATATAAACATGTTTGTGTAGGAAATATGTGTGTGTGTGAATTTGAAGTAACTGTTCTAATACTTCTTAATAACAGTGCTATTTAATTTCATTTTCTTCACTTCTTTAACTTAACACCTGGTGAAATTAAAAACCCAGACACATATCCCCATCTGGGGCAAACTAACATAATCCCCTTGACTTGAGTGGAGCTATGCCACTTTAAAACAGCTGAAGATCTGGTCCTGAATATTTTACTTATTATAGGGTAAATATAAGGTGGTCAATCCTGAATTTTTTGCACACCTAAAGATGATGGGAACTTTGCCTGTATAAAAACTGTAGGACCAGAGGCATGCTTGTATTTCCACAGAATTAACTGGAGTTTTACCATTTCCTTCAGGAGGAACAGAATCAAGTCCCACAACCTTAAACTAGGTGTACTTTATAATCAAAGATCCCTTTAGATTCACATTTTTATGTTACCTAATGAAACAGAAAAAAGAATTTTATTGAAACTTAAAATAATGAATTGGGTCATTATTAACTACTGCTTGCTAAAGAATTGAAGCCAAGTGCTCTTCTCTTTTCACAACTTTAAGTCAATGGGAGTTTTGGATGTACAAAAAATGCAGGATTGGACTCCAGATTTCCTGCATAAATAGGTTCCATCTCTTCACCACTCCAGTTCTCAACAATGACTAAATTCAGTCAACATTTTTCTGCTCCTTGTTTAATCTGGTTATATTAATTGTTCATTAGAGGCCAGGATTTCAAGGGATATTTACCACTTAAATGTACAGGAACAGAGCAATGAAAAAGGAAATAGTTTAAAATGGAACTATGAGAAATATAATTGCAATCATGTATAAAAGCCTGCATTGAAACCAATGTAGAGACAAAAGTTTCATAGTTACATAGTAAATACAAGGAGACAGATTCTGTCACCTTCACTCACTTTCGGTAAAACCTTATTCTGCAAGTAGTCCCATTCAAGACTACTTGTGGAGTAATGTACTCCTCAAAATGAATAAAGGTCAGTCTATTTTTCCTTCTGCAGTCAGGTGCACTTGGTTGCTGTATAGAGCAACCCACAGATGTGTAATGAATATGGAGTTGCGTTTATTCCATGTAAACCCAATGACTTGGAAGCATTGCGTTCTTTGGAACTTCACAACAGCCATTGCCATACATCTCAGGAACAAAGTGGGATAATTTGAACCAATAAACATCACAGAAATTATGTATCTCAACCCCACCCCCATGTTACTAGAGTATTGTATTTTTCTGATATAAAAATATTTTCCCTCACCCTCCTGCCCTACTTGATCTTCCTTTCATCATTCATATCCCTCATGAAAACATACTTCTTCTGTTGAGCCTTTACACAGCAGTCTAGACTCAATAATCCAGATGGTTATTAAAACATACGCAGCACTCTTACAAGACTGTACCCTCTACCTGTGCATCACATGTGTGTGAACGTTGCTGTCTGCATCTGAATTAGACTGTGAATTGAGGATAGGGACTGCGTTTTTACAGCACTGATAATAAATAACACCAATGTGATCTAAGGACCAGGGTTTTTTTGAAAATAGGTATTATGAAGAATATGACAGCAATGGCACTGGTGAACTCACAAGTACGTTTTCCTAGGCAATCAGTCACAAGTGTGAGGTCAAAAATATTCATGCTTCAACCAAATACAATATTTTGCAGTGTCTGATCATAGTATATTGGTTTCACATCGTCCTTTCCCACCGATGAAGAACCTGTTCTACACAGTTTTTGTACTGATTTAATTATGTCAGGCAGGGGTATGATTTTTCACTGAAATAGTTAAATCAGTGCAACCTCTCTGTGGATGCAGTTATACCCAAATGAAGGTGCCCATACATTTACAAAGGTGCCCATACATTTACAAGAGCAAGTTATATCTGCATAACTATGACCACACAAGGGTCACCACTTTAACTATATAGGTTTCAAATTGATATAGTTCACAAAGAGTTTTTAGACTGTTTTAACAAGCCTTTACTGTCAGAACAGTTTTGAAATTAAGCATTCTTGTGACTTATAGTTTTGTCCTGAAACTTGAACCTCTAAACTGACTAAATAAACATTAATGTGTGTGTACAAATAGGCACAGGCACTAAGTGAAGAATTTGAAGTGTCCCTGGTGAGAAAGACATTTGACAAATATTCCTCCTCATTCCTTAAAATATGTGAGGTAATTTTCACCAACAGTGAAAAAGACAAGCAGATCTATATTCAAGTGCACTCTTTTGCATAATTCGTACCCAAGTCCATTTCCCAGCTATAAATATGGATTAACTGTTTACTAGAGTCATAGGTTCCTAGGCCAGAATGGACCATTGTGATCATTTAAGCTGACTTTCTGTATAACACACACTATAGAACTTCCCCCCAAATTCCTAAGGCATATCTTTTAGAAACGTCTGTTTGGGGTTGTTTAGCTGCTGTTTGGAACAATGTGGGTGAGATAATATCTTTTATTGGACTAACGGAAGTTGTTCCAATAAAAAATATTACTTGGTTCACCTTGTTTTTCTAGTATCCTGGGACCAACATGATTACAACAATACTGCAAACAACAATGCCATTCCAGATGAGAGAGGCCAGGAAAGGGGAGAGGTAGCAAACTAGCCCCTGAGCTTGTGTAGCTACCCAAGGAGGAGTCAAGAGTAGAGGCGAATGAACAGCCATAGAATGATCTCTGTTTCTCCCGCCACTGCTCAGTCCTTCAAAAGGGAGGGGGACGGACCATAAGCATCTAGATCACAAAAGGGTGAAGTCAGACCACCAAAGAGGAAGAGAACATAGCTGAGTGAGCCTAAGAGCTGCAGCTGCCTTTGTCTACTCTGGGAAGAACATCTGTGAAATTCTGGACTACAGCAGCAAAGAGGAGGAGGAGGAAGAGACAATGAACATTCCCGTGGATGAAGCACTCACACGAAGATAACTGTTTAACTGGACGGCAGTCCAGATCATTACAGCTACATACCTCTCACCCTTCAAACATATATGAGACAAAAGCCAGTGTATGACAAATGACCAGAATGACTGTGCTATCCCTCGCTTTTGGGTTTGTGCCTACTGTGACATATTTAACCATCAAGGCAATATTTTTTGTCATTGAAACAATAACAATAATATGCAGTGTTTTTTATACAAAAAAGAGATTGCAGAATAACACCACCACCTACCACTTACATATAGTGCTTTTCATGTTTCTTCTATACTTAATGTTCTCCCAGAGGCAGGATAAAAATAGTTAATAATGCTTCTTGGGTGAAAATTAATATAGAAATAGAAAAACACAGTCAGCAACCCATCTACACTACGGAATCTCAACATTGTTAACACTGGTAGAACTGAACTGGTAAGAGCAACTGAAACATTTGTACAATTTCCTCAGTGAGGATGAGGCTTTTGTATTTTCAAGGGAGCACAGCCATTGGGAACGGAGAGTATTCAGCACTTCTGTGCAAAGAGAATTCAGCACTTTGCAGGATCAGGCCCTGGAGAAATGGATGATAGAAATACAGAGTCTGACACTGGGTGAGTGATTCTGAAGAATATAGGAAGAAACTAGAAACAAACAGAAACATAATCATTTCCCCTTTTCTCCATTTTATCCCACACCACAATCCAGCCACATTGTCAGTAGAAAGGAGAAGACAAATCTGTGACAATGTAGCGTGCTCAACATGTCACAAGAGTCATTCAACACCTCTTAAATTCTAGACCCTGGCTAATATTCTGTTGCTCTTCTAATTTTATTATTTATCTCTTTATTTCCTTGGTATTGCCAACAGAGTCTTTTTATGCTAAGGATACAATCTGTATGTTTGATTAAATCCCAGCTGCTGAAACTAGATATGGTTAAGCAGGAAAGATGGTTCCATTGTGCCAGCTGTAAAGTTACTAAAGGAGAATCAGAGGGGTAGCCATGTTAGTCTGGATCTGTAAAAGCAGCAAAGAGTCCCGTGGCACCTTATAGACTAACAGACGTTTTGGAGCATGAGCTGTCGTGGGTGAATACATATGCATCTGACGAAGTGGGTATTCACCCACGACAGCTCATGCTCCAAAACGTCTGTTAGTCTATAAGGTGCCACAGGATTCTTTGCTGCTTTTAAAGGAGAATCTTGTCAGTAGCTCTTTATCTTTTCCATTTTCTTTTTGGTATAGTGCTTCTGTACTTTTTTTCCATGCATTAGGTTGTAAAATAAAATCTGAAGAAATAATTTTTTGTTTGTTTGGATATAAATGGTTACTGTGGAGCTGTTTTTACTATTTACACCAGACATGTCATCATATGATTGAATACACCAAATGAGAGCTGTTATACTGCACATAAAGGCATATCTATCTCAGAAGCATATGAGTATGCTGATGGCAAGGGTAGCAGATAAGCCAGAGTGCTTGCACTATTCAATCTGATATCTAAACTCAACAACTAGTGGGTTCCTTCCCTTACAAGCCTCTTCCCATGGCTGTGTCTTTCTCCCTAGAGGCTGCTGCCTTCTGAGAGCTCCTCAACAATCCATGAGATGCTCAGTATGAGCTCTCCCTTGATAATGATCTCCCCAATAAGATGTTGCTGCCTCCACTTTAAGATTTAGTGCAGGAGCTGATTGTCTCTAGATATCTACTATATTAAAACAGAGTGCACACTAGCTCTTTCAGTGTAGTCTGGGATACTTAGGTAACTAGCAAGTCCATTACAAAACAAACAATAACTGAAGGCTCAATTATAATTATTTTCATTATCATAGCACCTAGGGGCCTAATTTGAGAACAGGGCCCTATTGTGCTAGGCACTGTACAAACATAGTAAGAGACTGCCCCACCTTCCAGAAGCTTACAATCTAAGAGACAACACAAATGGTGGAAGGGGAAACAGAGAGAGAGTGAAGTGACTCGCTCAAAGTCACACAGCAGATCAATGACAGAGGCAGGAATAGAAAACAGGTCTCCCAAGTTACAATTCAGGACACTATCCATGGGATCAAAAAGATAGCAATAGCTGGTCCATGCAATAGATCTTCAAAGGAAGGTAAGAGGGAGCATGCAACCTGTAGAGAACTACAGGGAGGCAGGAAAGAATTAGTTGTGTGTTGGAGGAAGAAGCAGCCACAGTTCAATCTGGAATGCTGTAGGGGAGAGCAAGTAATCCAAGATCTTGTGGAGAGGAAACAGGGGAAGATGATTCTGTGAGAATATAGGGAAGAGTTTCGAGGTATCTGGATAAACATCTAAACTTTTTACCTAGTTTCTAATTGTGTGCAAACATTTGCTTACACAACTGCCAAATTTGCAAGCAAACATCATTGAATTTGTATGCACAATTGTCTGTTTGCACATGCAAATACAATAGTTGTATATGCACCTGCCTGTGAATACTTATGTGGACAATTAGAGGTCCTGTCGTGAAAATATAGCCCAGTATGAATGAGGAACAAATGATAACAGATAGTTGGAAGCTCAAAATAATGTGAGATTAATTTCTTTAGAATACAAAAATATATTTATAACATCAGGGTCATGACTAAGCATCTCTATGGAAATAACACTAGGAGAAGTAAGGACCTGAAAAAGTAACAGTAGGTTTGTGGAAAAAAAGTACATTTAGAGAGCCGCTGTTTGTAATACCAGGCATCTAATAACATGCTCAAAAGCAAAAAGCTGGGCATTAAAGCCACAAGTTTAGCTAAACCGCAATTATCTTTTTTTTTTCATAACATGACTGCCTACTCACAAATCGACCACAATCCTCCAGAGAAAAACCTCAGCATCCTTTGGGAAAGTATATATAGCACCTCAGAGGAACTGCCAAGTTCCACAGAAGGCACCATAGGAATCTGTGCAATGGCTGAGAGATTTTTTGTAACATCTGAGGGTGACTGAGCAGACCATGGACAAGGAATGGAAAGTCACATGACACACCCTAGAAAACTGCAAGGGATTCCCTGGGGTGTCGCTCAACTACAGGATATGAGCAACTGCTCTAAATTTATAAGAATCCCTCCTTTTAAAGAGTTTCCTCAATTTACTGTGCATCTTCCATGTACATTTCTTGCAGTGTTGTTGTAGCCATGTTGTTCCAGGATATTAAAGAGACCAGGTCGGTGAGGTACTATTTTTATTGGACCAACTTCTGTTGGTGAGACAGATATGCTTTTGAGCTATACAGAGCTCTTCTTCGGGTGTGGGAAAGGTACTCTGAGTCTCTCATCAGTGGCAGTTCATCCAATAACAGATATCTCCCTCACTTTATATAAGTTTCTGTCCATTTCATGAGCCACAAGGTGGCAGTCCTGTTGCACATAAGCATTAAGCAAGGACAGGGCAGAAGATGTAATGTTCCCAATGCTGCAAAAATTGCTATAAGCAGTGCTATTCTTAATATTCTCTCAGAGGCTAGAGAAAATATTTGACGTGGAGAAATCTGAGAAAATTGCTCCTGACCAATTCCTATTTTGGAGGTGAAAATTAATGTGGATGTAGAACAAGTTTTCCCAATGTTGCGAGGCAGTTTTTTAAATAAATAATTTTAAAACAGTTTCACTTGTCCTGTACACAATCAGTACTATTCCACTGTAATTTCTTACATTAAAATTACTAATTTATAAAATTAAAGTTTCAGAAAACCTAAACTAAGAGCAATACATTGCACCGTGTAGTACCTTTCAGACAAGGTTCTCAAAATGCTTTACAAAATTAAGGTTGTTGAATCTACTATGAAGTAGTATCATATCCATATTACAAGGAGGTAATTTGAGGTACAGAGAGGTTAAGTGACTTTCTCTAGGGTCACATTTCAAGTCCATTTTAGAATTGGGAACAAAATCCAGGAGTCTTGACTGCCAAGTTTTCTAACCACTACACCACAATCACAAGTAGCCCCCTGCCAACAGACATTATTGGAATACACCTATTAATCTAGTTTTTCTGCTATTACATGTTCTTAAGTTACATTTTAAAGAGCAATGTATGTGACTGAAAGTATGTTTTGGGAGACTGAATATTGAATACAGTGCAATCACACTCTTTATGTGCATAGCCAGAGGCCATTTCTTTCACAATAGTGAAGCCTGTCAGGCTGTAAGCAGTAACATTTTCTGCTAGCTGCAGTCACATGTAATCCTCTTAGAAGTTCCACTTTCCAGATGCTTTTCTTGACCAGACAAATTTAAAACCAAACAAAATAAAATAAAATCCAGGCTCCTCTCTCATGTCACTGTGGTGTAAATTTAGATCTGATCAGGAAGTTAGAGAGACAGGGTGGGTGAGGTAATAGCTTTTATTGGACCAACTTCTGCTGGTGAGAGACCAGCTTTTGAGCTTGACCTGATGAAGGGCACTGAGTGGCTCAAAAGCTTGTCTCTCTTACCAGCAGAAGCTGGTCTAATAAAAGACATTCCCTCATCCACCTTGTGTCTCTAATATCTTGGGACCAACAACACATCTCCAACCACACAACATACACATTTGGAAATGACACTGAAGTTAAAGGAGCAGCGGCAAACTCGTTGGATAAAACCACTTTGCAAAATACTTGGAACAACCAAAGGCAGCAAGGGGCCAGGCTGGGGCAGATGCTGCCCGCCGATTAAAACCCGACTGGGGGGAGCAAACAGCTGCAGCCCAAGTGACTTGCGCTGCGCTGCCCAAGCATTGCTCTGGCGGGCTGCTGGGCAGGGAACTAGCCTGGGCGCCCGCACGGGCCGCCACTAGCAGCCCAGGCGCAGCTCCGGCTGCAAAGAAGGGTAAAAAGGCTCGAGCCCGCCCTGCCCTGAACAGGACACTTGGCTCCTCTCCCCTCCAAACCCCGCCCCTCCTCGTCCCGCAAATCTCCCCACGCGCACGCTGCCCTGCCCAGCGCGAGGCAGGGAGGAGAGAAAACTCGGAAGCGCGCGGCCAGCGCGGCCCTCGTGGCACTTCCGGCGGCCGTTCTAGCCGGAGCCGTCTCTATGGCCGCCGCGTTTTGCGATGTTTTATTGTCGCGGGGACAGGGCCCGGGACCCGGAACAACAAAGAGCGAGAGCGACGGGGCGCGTAGCAACCGGGCCGCGCGCGGCGGAGCCGGGGACACTCAACCGCCGGCTCACGCGGTAACTGCAGCCGTCGCCGCTCACTCGCGGCACTGGCCGGGGAGGGTCTGGCGCTGGGGGCGGGCGCTGCGGGGGCGACTGCAGGGGGCCTGGCAGGCAGGTGCTGCGGGGGGGGCGCCAGTCTGGGCCCGATACCCCAATAAAGGCGCCTCTGGGTGCTGCCCCCTGCGGAGCGGGGCCAGGGCGCAGGGCTCGGGCTTGGGCTTGGGCTTGGGCTTGGGCTTCTCAGCCCCGGGCGCTCCCACGTCGGCTCTCGCCTAATGGTTCCTTTCTGGGCGGTGTGGGGCAGATCCGGGCAGTGTCTGGGCCCTCCCCTCCCAACCCCCGTCCCAAAAGCTGGCGTGCAGCAAAAGTAACGGTGTGTGCGCAGAACGTAGTTCAAACCCTTGGCCAGCCCCCCATCCTCCCCCTGCCCCTTTCCAGGGGAAGGGGAAAGTAAGGCGGAGGAGAACGAGACAAGAGCATCCTCCATGGGACGCACTGTTTCCTGGCAACCAGGAGAGGCTCCTCAAAATGGCAAATAGTTAACCAACCCTCCCCCCCACCCAAGTCTAATTTTTGTAAGTTCCTAAAATAACATTTGTTGGTTAGATTAACCCTTGGTGGTGACATGGTAAACTAGGTATAGAATCTGTCCCAGGTGATCAGTGTTGTGAAATGGAAACTGTCAAATGATTTAGGCCTGAAATCTATGCTTTGTAGTTTAACAAAAGTTAAGTAAAAATCTAACATTCATATGTTTCAATGAAAAGATTTTGGCTAAGTTTAAAAAACAAATCATTGCTAAAAATGATTACTTACTTTTCTCTATTTATGTTCATTTGTGTTTTGTACTTAATTCAGTTTGTCCCAAAACAAGAATCTACTCAGTTTTATTTTTCGTTCTGATGCAGTGGCATAATCCAGCCTAAACATTGCAGCAACTACTACAAAGGAATATTTAACACAACTTTTATAAAAAGCTTTTGAAGCTATTTTTGATACATTTAATGAAAATATTTCTATAAATAATAGGCTTTATAACATCTCCTTTCCTTCCAAAACCTAGACTGGGGACCTAAAGTTCCTGACAATGTCCCTAACAAAAATATGGGTGGAACATGTTAACAATTATGTGCTGCTAAGTAAGTGCTCTGTAAAAGGAAAATTTAACCTAGGAGCAACAGGTCTTGGATGCAGTGAGTTTCCTAAACTGTGAACCTGTAGAGAATCACCAGCTCAAAAGAGGAAATACTTTCTTGGCAGTGGATACAAGCAATAATAGTTGTATGCAGCAGCACTTAAATGCTTCAGTAGGAACCAGTGCCACTGTGTGGTAGGTGCTGTACAAACACGCAGACTCTGCCCTAAAGGCTTACAATCTATAAAAACCAAAAATCAAAATAAACACAACACACCAACCACAAGGGAGGGAAATGAGATATAGTACAAACAAAATGTTACTTAAGGCATTACGATGGCCATCTTTGATCAGAGGAAGCAATTTTCCTCTGCCCAGCTTGACATCCATGTCTTGTGATAGTTATTTTGCCTCTCAGTATCATAACCATCATCTGGTATCCTTATGTACCTGGCTGACTGAAAGTCATCTAATTAGGAAACTAAGAGGAACCACTGCATGACAACTCTGTGTGTGTGTGAAAGAAATTGTGATATACATATTACATACAGGCACACAAAATCATACACCAGACCACCAATCTGGTGAAGGAAAAGGTTCATCCTCCTCTTCTAAAGTTTGTTTTTAGTGTGCAAGAAATTGGACTCTCAAATCATCTCCCCACTGAGACTATAGAGGCATTACACAAGTGCTACTGGAACTCTTATGAGTAGGGTCCTACCAAATTCACAGTCTGTTTTGGTCAATTTAATGGACATAAGATTTTAAAAATCATAAATTTCATGATTTCAGCTATTTAAATCTGAAATTTCACAGTGTTGTAATTGTAGGGGTCCTGACCCAAAAAGGAGTGGGGGGGTCACAAGATTACTGGATGTGGGGGGATGGGGGGTTGTGGCACTGCTACCCTTACTTCAGTGCTGCTGCAGGCAGCGGCGCTGCCTTCAGAGCTGGGCTCCTGGCCAGCTGCTGCCACTCTTCAGTTACCCAGCTCTGAAGGCAGCGCCGCTGCCAGCAGCAGCGCAGAAATAAGGATGGCAGAGAGCTTCCCAACCAACCAGTAAGCTATGCAGCTCTGAAATATTAGGAAACATCAATCCTTCATCAGCGCTGCATAGGTAGGACCCTACCGAATTCATGGCCATGAAAAATTCATCAGACCATAAAATGTTCTCTCCCCCATGAAATCTAGTCTCCCTCGTGAAATCTGTATAGTATAGGGCAATGGTTCCCAAACTTGTTTTGCCGCTTTTGCAGGGAAAGCCCCTAGTGGGCCAGACCAGTTTGTTTACCTGCTGAGTCCGCAGGTTCGGCCGATCGTGGCTCGCAGTGGCCACAGTTTGCTGCTCCAGGCCAATGGGAGCTGCTGGAAGTGACGCGGGCGGAGGGACGTACTGGCCTTAAGATTTGAGAGCTGCATAGCTTACTAGTTGGTTGGGAAGCTCTCTGCCCAGAGTAGCTTCCCAACTTCCTGCCGCAGAGATAGAGGTTTAGGGAGTTTTTGTGGTTTGGTGTTTTTGTTTTTGTTTTTTTTTTCCTGTGGCAAGCTAACCTTTCCCTTAAATAAAACAGAGTATTGTGAAGCCAACATCTGCATCCTCAAGGCTTACTCAGGTCAGGAACGTTTTCTACTGAATTCAGACTGTCATTATGTTTTAAGGAACACCTCAGCATTTAGGTAAAATAATGTCCAAGTAGAACCTAAGTCTTTGTTTACAAAAGAAAGCAAACATAAAGCATTCGATTACAGCTTTATTTCTGTCATACAAAATAAATGTTGTAATTTGAATCATTTCATCACATGGATGTTGGTATAATAGACTGACAGTACCATTATTAGTTAACAGCCTATGAAGGCCCTAGTTCTGCATTCAGAGCTGCATGGGTTAACTCTGCAACTACACAGTGGTCTTTCCACACAGATCCAATTGTGGGACTGAGGCCAAAGTGGCTTGCAGAGCAAGACTAGTATCTCCATAAAAGTAAGAGTGTGTCATTTTCCTCATTAAAAGACTCTGGAAACACCATAAACCATGAGTAGTTATTCCCTTAAATCAGCTAATTCCCTCACAGTACTTTATAGCATCAATATGCTGAAAGACCTTAAGGCTTGTCATCATTACATCTATGACAGGTGTCCAGGTATTACAGACTGGTTTGAACTTTTATTAATTGTTTCTAGCTATCTTAAGGTAGTAGCTTTATCAGTTAAAATAACGTCAGGTTAAGTATTATTTAAAATGTTTCTGTGCATGTGCTACTAATATGTTAGGTAATTAAAAGTGAAAAACATAGTATCGAATTTGATTTCCCCAAAATAGGCCGTTCACCTTTGGCATTTTTCTAAGCTAGGACAATAAAAAGCACACTAACTAGTGCTTCTCAAGCACTGACATAATGTTGCAGTACTCTTTAGGTTGACAGTATCTTTTTAATACTTTTAGGTAGGAAAGTTCATGAATAGAGCTAATCAACAAAATCTAGTGGAATCTAATAGGGCAGATTTAGAAATTTGGCCCATAATAATTATTAATAAATAATAAATGCACAATTAGAAAGAACTAGAAAATTTGTTCCCATTCCTTTACAAGTATAGTTGCTACATCTGGAGTAATAATGGAAAGCCCTGTAAAGCTATTTGTTGAGTGATCTCAAAAAGTGCTTTACCAAAGGTATATAAGCACTTTTATCCTCATTTTAAAGATAGAAAAGCTGAGGTACATCGATTAAGTGATTTGCCCAAGGTCATATAGCAAATCAGTGGCAGAGTTAGGGATAGATATTAGAGGTGGATCATTGACTTCACTGGGGTCAAGATTTTACCCTATCATGTGCTGCCCCCTGTCTGGACCATGTTCACTGGACCATGCTGCCGCTTATATATGTTATGTATAATTTAAAGAACAGTTATATATAAACTCTGAATATATTTTTGCATCTTTCCTCTTGTTAAGATTCTTGATTTGCCCTTTTCTTAAAAAGGAATAACCATGCAGCTGAATCTATATTTCTGTCTTGAAGGAGGGTGGCCCACCAGACTTCATTTCCCCGGAATCAAAAATTTCATTGTTCTCAGTATAATGTTATACTGTACTAAAATGAATGTCTGAAGATTTTGGTTTAGATTTCCTCCTTTATCCAACTTCTTGGACTGTTACTGAGACAGTGACAGTTCCCTCCCACCCTCCACGCCTTTTACACCACAAAAGGGAACTCGCTTGTTTTATTCAATGTCATAAGATCATGTAATGAAACACCTAATCACTATGCATATGTAACAAAGGGTGAACAAGAACTCTGGCTATGAAATTCCTGACTCTTGTGGGTTCATATTCTGAAAGAACCCTAAAGTAATAATGTTTTGTATTAAATAGATTGTTCAACATACTGCTGTTAATGACGGAACTTAAATCAGTATTAAACATCCAAAGTAGTTTACTGTGTAAACACGCAACACTGAAATATTAAATGTTCAGGTTTGTTTGTTTTTTCAACCAGTGGAGTGGAAAGTGGTTTTCAGTCTTTTACATTGGGCACAGATACTGCTTGTATAACAAATGTCACTTTTTACCAATAACTGTCACAAGCTGTAGACTACAATTATAAAGTGATAGTTAAAATTCATTTTGAAATTTCCAGTTATGTGCTTTGCATCATCTGAGCTTTCAGGATACTACTGATGAAAATCAATGCATTACTGTTACAATTTAAAATATCAGCGTGCCAAAATCTGCACATTTAAATTGCTCTTTATGATATTCTTGTGGATGAAATCACTTTGATTGGCTGAGCCCCACAGTATATTTGTGTTCTTGCTGGGAATTTTCAGCTCCCACACTGAACTTGTGGATTGTCTGTT
Source organism: Gopherus evgoodei (assembly GCF_007399415.2). Classification (NCBI taxonomy): domain Eukaryota; kingdom Metazoa; phylum Chordata; order Testudines; family Testudinidae; genus Gopherus; species Gopherus evgoodei. The sequence goes on from NC_044324.1 coordinate 112,766,290, forward strand.
TTTGTAATCTCTCCTCCCTGTACCCACTGTTCTTAACCTCTTGTATCATATAGCTGGCATTTACTTCTAAAAGATGGGTGTTTTGTGATAAAGAGTTGGAGGCATCTTTCAGGAAAGCAGTTATGTTATTTAACAGCAGCTGTGGTGTGGTTAAGTAAGCATTATACTGTAATCGGCCATCAAAAACAGACCTGATAGGGCATTCGTAAGCTTAGGGATATGTATAGTTCTCAGTAGAAAAATATTAGTTACCATTTTTCTTTCTCCTCCACACCCTATATCATCTTCTGTTTGTTTCTTCTGTGCTTTCTTCCTATTTCTCACTATTCGTTTGCCTTTCCTTTGATTCTTTTACTCTCTCTCCACTGCCTCCTTTTTCTTTGGATAAGCCAAGAGCTATGACATAATGTTTCAGATATGGAGCCAGCTGCACAGTGAAATAGACAATGATCACACAGAAGCCAGTTCCATATGTAAAACGCATCTGTATTTCAATGTGTCACTATTATATGATGGTTCTCTTTTGCTTCTGCTTCTCTTTTGTTATCCAGCTGTAGTCCTCCATTCAAGTTGTGTCTGAGAACACTATTGGTCAGAAATTGTGGCAGCGTGCCATGTGGTAGGAGACCAAGAATGCATGTCAAATTAACATTAAAAGTGCTTAGGTGGAAAAGTTGATACTAACAATTTTGGTTTCCCTCTTGCTTATTTCTAATAAATATTTTGATCTTAACTCTGTATTTCATTTAGCAAGGTAGTATATATGATGGTCTCCTTTTACATGTGGCTGTTTTTCGTCTCGTGGCCTCCTGCTTTTTTGATAAAACAGATCAGCATAGAGAATTTATCTTAAGGCTGACTGCTTTTCTTTCATTATATTCTTTGCTGTTTGTTGTGCTCATTAAATATGAGGTGTTATGGGATTTTCAGTGAATGGATCAACAGTGATTTGATGTACTGTGGCTAAGGCTTACAAGTCTGTCAAGGAGGTTACGGATTCTGTGATTTTTTCATTACCTCTATGACTTCAGGACTCGGGCTATCAGTCCTGGGTGGTGAGGCTCAGGCTGCCATCTCTGCGCTGGGAGGCTCAGGCTTCCATTCATTTCTGTTTTTCCTGCAACCTGTATGTGACTTTTGCTAAAAATAACCTTGACAAAATCTTAACCTTAACTGTGGCCTCCATCTCTTAAGTTGTGGTCTGCTTTAGCTTTTGAATCTTTCCTTGCCAAATTCTTGCCCATTTTGCCAGCCAGTAATATTTCAAGGATTTTCCTAACAAGCAGCATTAAAATTTTTACTTTTCTATACTGGTAAAAAGTTACGAAAATAAATTGCAGTGCTTCAGTGAGACCCTTCGTGTATGTCTGCACTGCAGCTTGGAGCATGTTTCCCACTCAGATAGATAGACAGATATGTGCTAACTCCACTCAAGCTAGCACATTGAATAGCAGTGCGCACTTTGTGGCAGTGGCTAATCACCCGAGCTCAGACACTCCTGATCTCCTGAGTCTGAGTTCAGTGGATCACATGCTAAAAATAGCAGTGGAGACATTGTTGTGGCACTGGCTAGTCATCTGATCTTGGACCTGGAGGTTTATGCATACCTGGGCTCAGGTGATTATCCCATGCCACAATGGTAACACTGCAATTGTTAGCACACTAGCTCAAGCGGACCTAGCTTTTATCTGTCTTCTAGACTGGAAGGCATGGTCCCAATTACAGTGTCGATATATCCTTAGATATATATCTTCTCTCTTCCTTCCCCTGCCTCCTCTCTGGTTTTGTGGAGGTCTTTTAGTTTTGTTTTTTGAAGAAAAGGAACTCACTTTCCTATCCAGTCTTAGGGAGGATGGGTGTATGCTGGTAAAAATGACAAAAAACATTGATGTTGTCATTGAATAGTTCTATTTGAATTTTAATTGTTAGTGGCAAAATTGTGTTTGAAATAATTAGTTTAAAAAAAAATAACCAAGTCTGCACTGGGAAATGAACGTTTAGTGTATTACTAGCAGAGCACTTGAACTCAGAGATGTTTCAGAGTTAATGTATTTTAGTTGCGTTGGACTGATTTTCACAAATGAGAAACTGAACAATCCTCAAGTATGACAGAAGTTGGTCCAATAAAAGATGTTACCTGACTCACCTTCTCTCTCTAATATGCTAGTATGTGTTATTTGTAGGAGAGAAGATTCTGAAGTAGTTTCTGGCATAAAACAGGAACTACTTTTAATCATCAAATGGTGAAAGTTTCTTTTTTTATTGTAGTCCAAACTATGACCTGTGGGCCTTATTTGACCCGTTCGACCACTGAATCTAGCCCTCAGCTCCCGCTGGGGAGCGGGGTCGGAGGTTTGTCCCGATCCAGCCAGGGAGCCGGATCGAGGGCTTGCCCCGCTCCGCGCAGTCCCCAGTCAATGGAGCTGCAGGGATGGCGCCTGTGGACAGGACAGTGTGCAGAGCCACCTGGCCTGCACCTCGGAGCTGGAGGTGGGGGGGATGCTTCCGGGAGCTGCTTGCAGTAAGCTGGAGCTTGAACCCCTGGGCACCCCCACACACACCCCAATTGCCTGCCACAGCCCTGATCTCCCTCCCACCCTCCAAATCCCTCGATTCCAGCTCAGAGCCTCCTCTTGTACCCCCAGCCCCACCCCAGAGCCCGCAGCCCTGTGCCCCAACAGCCTACCCCATCCCTGATCCCTAATCAAGTGCCTTTCCTCCCTGTTCATTCATGGCATTGACTATACACAGGAAAGCTAATTTAAGGATAAAAAAATACTTTGAAAGTCTGTTTATTCTTTTAGTGTATGCATGTTTTGTGCATTTCTTACAGTTTCAAAGGCAAAGAGAAGGCTTATAGTTCCAAAGCATAAACTTTGGCAAATATTTGATCCTTATATTTGGAATTAAATTTCATCCATGTAATCATCCATTAATCGAAATAGTCAAGAGAAACAAATTTTTCCTTATATCTAAATCTATCCTGCACTGATTTGAGGAAGGAATTGAGGAAAGGTTATCACTGGTAGGTGCTATAAAGCTTTTCCTTTGTTTCATAGAAATCCTAATTCATCTTCATATTCAGCTTTTAAAAAATATTTCTGTTGAAAGAACAGCATACTATAATTAAGATAGCTTATTCCTTTTTTTTTCAGTTTTTATATATAATTAATTCTTTCATGACTATTTCTGATAAGTTGGTTTCACTATATTGAAATACGAGTTTGAATAAGCAATAGATTTCCTGTTTTCTGATATGCAGGATGCAAAACATTGAGGTTAACATATACTATAAATGAGTCAGAATGGCATAAAATTTATTCTTCAGTTCCAGATTCTAAGACTATCTCAATTAAGGAACTAAGGTACATGAAAGGAATGTTTTTAGACAACTGTGTGACACAGTATTTTTAATTGTATTGTTTTCTTTTTCAGAATGTGATCTTCATGGTGTGCTGGTGGGGAATCTGAGTTTTCAACCACCCCAATGGATGCAGACAGTGATGTTGCATTGGACATTTTAATCACAAATGTAGTGTGTGTTTTTAGAACCAGATGTCATTTAAACTTGAGGAAGATTGCATTAGAGGGAGCAAATGTGATCTACAAGCGTGATGTTGGGGTAAGAAATTGAACATATCTCAAATGCCAAACTAGACTAACTTTTACACATTTATCAGTTTAGAGCTCTGTCAATATCCATATGGTGGATATAGTTGGTAATGTGAATACCATAGTCAGTGTAGCAGACCTGTGTTTAGAATGGCTGGGTTCTCATCTTTTTGACTTCTTCCAGTTTCTTTCTTGTTCAAGTTTGCCAGGCTTGTATCTGTTCTTTGATACTAAATTTGAAGAGACAAATATTGCATGCTTTGAAGCCATAAGAAATGTTGTGAAATTAAACCTGTGCAGTTTGTTTCTGGCACACTCACCTAATATTAAAATAAACAGGGAGAAAGATGAGTTTGGGTCATCTAATCCAGTGTTTCTCAAACTTTTTGATCCCAGGGACCAGCTTGCTGCCTTCCTAAACTGTGTCAGGGAAATTTCAGGGACCGGCACAAGTCCACGACTGGTTGTTGAAAAACACTGATCTAGTCCATCTTCCTATCCATGCAGGGCTAGTTGGGTTGACCAGAAAAATACTCATTCTGACATGCCAAAAACTTGGCTTGAATCTTATTTATTTATATAGCCCCCTATTGTAGATGTGCACATATCTGTGCAGGAATAAAGAAAGACACAGATCACTGCCTTGAGAAACTTAATCTAATGTGTACAGTTAGCTCCCATGTATAGGTAAGGGGAACAGCTTGTTAGAAAGGTATTATACAATCTTGTGTGTGTTAATTCTAGCATGGTCAAGCATGAGTGGTAGTGGGGAAGTGCTCAAGTGGTGATCAAAGTGTTGAGTTGAGATTTTGAAGCAAAATAGTGAGGTGCTAGGTATACTGATGTAGGGAGGCTCTTCCAGGTATATGGTGTGAAAGAATGGGCAGCTTCGCAGGTTAGAGGAGGAGACAAACACAGTGAGAAATCAAGAGGGAATTAGCAGAGGAAGGATGCTTGGGGAAGCAAAAGAAAATGAGATCTGAAATGTAGACAAAGTGAAGTTGTGTAAAACTCTGCAGATGAGATCAAGAAGTTTGAATTTGTGCAGAAGGAGACAATTAGTGGAAAGTGTCAGAGCAGTGATGTGGTCATAGTGACAGGAGAAGATGATTTTAGCACAATGCTACCGGCCTTAAAAAAAAATTTTTTTAAAATAATTTCTGTTCACTTGAGTCACCAGCTAACTTGTTACTTTAATACTTGCTCACTGGCTAAGATACTTCAGGTTTATTTTATCTTTTGAGGAGTTGATATTGATTTAACTTCTGAAGACAAGGAAGAAACAGTCCTAAAGGCTAAAATAGAATAAAGGAAGTATTTTATTAGTTTTATGCTTGTTTTGTTTTTTCAGTATGAAATCACACATACACTAAAGCCTATTTTTCTTCTAATTCTTTCAGAAAGTATTAATGAAGCTTAGGAAACCTAGGATTACGGCCACAATTTGGTCCTCAGGAAAAGTTATTTGCACAGGAGCCACAAGGTAAATTTCCCCTTTTGTAAGAGAAGGAAAAAATTGTTCCTGGATGAAATTCTTGTATATGACATTGAAAAATACCACTTATTGTCATGAAATCTATTGCATATATTATTGGCCGATCTGGTACAACCATCTATTATGAAGGTTGCACGACAGTTCCCATTATAAGAGCCTGTTTTCAGTTGCTTATAATTTTGCCAAACTTTAACCCTTTGGGCATAATTTTTTTGTGCTGAATGTCTGCTTCAGGCTGAATTTTTTTGAAAATTTCAACAAAAACAGTTCACCCATTCATTCTGAGAATGACACTAGGGAAAAATACATGTTTTACCTACATTTAAAAAAAAAAAAGTCTGGCAACCTTTTGAAATACTCTAGCATCTCCATGCTTTGGAGCAATGACTTGAAATTGGAGTGTGGGGAAGTGGGGTACTTTGTGTCAGGGAAATATTCTTTGCTGTCCCTGTGAAAATCCATCCAAATTTGGCTAAGTTCTAAACCCTGGGGGAAAAAAAAAATCTCCATTTGCACATTCTCAATAGAGGCTTCTTCAATTTTAGCCGGTACATTCTCTGAAGAATTGATCTGCACTTGGCATACTCCAGCCCAGAGCTGAGCAGGACTTTCCCTGCAATTGCTGTGGGCTTTGCCAGGTCTGGGTCCTGGCACCTGAACTGGGAGCCTATCTCTCTTGTTTTCCATGACCACCTGCTTGGGACCAGGCAGCGTGGAACAGGTCGCTGCCTGACTCCAATGCAGAGGGGACAAGGGACTGGATTGGGACAACGAGCTGGAGGGAGGGAGACTGAAATTGCAAGCTGGTGGAGGGAAGTGGTGGAATCTGGGACTTGGGACAGGGGGGACTGGGACTGGCTGGGCAAGGGGACTGAAGTGAAGCAGGGTTCTACAGACAACGGTCTCCTTCAATACACAGATTTATCCCAGGAGCAGGTCCATTCTGTGAACTGAATGAAGCAAGGGTCCTGTGGAAAATATCGATTGTGTAATTGAAGACTGTAACATAATACAGTGGTTCCCAAACTTTTTACTAAGGCAACCCATCAAATGCATTTTGTCTTTTTGGGGGGACTCACCATTACCCCCCTCTTCCCCCTGCCTCCCTTTCTCAGCCCTCCAACTTCCTACTCCCCCAACCCCCTGCTCAGCTCCCCCTAGTCCCCTTGCTCTTGCTTTCCCCACCTTGTCCCATCCTGCAGCCTCCAGTGGCCCCTCTCTCTCTGCAGCTGGGCTGTGATCATTACCAGGCTGCTGACTGTCCAATTTCTGCTTCAGCTGCTTCCTCCATGCTGCTGCTGCCCAAATCCCTCTCCCTACACTGCTGCCTTCCAGGGGAAGTGAAAGTGCGGGTGGGGAGAGCACCTCTGGGCCACAAGTGACCCACCTAGATGCTTTCCAAGACTCACTGGTGGGTCGGGACCTGCTGTTTGGAAAACGCTGTCATAATGCATATGCCCAAGGGGGCTGATTTCATATGTACAGGCTACCTTAATGCTGGCGCTTCTTCACTTTTCATTTTAATGTTTTTTAATATAGTTTTTGCTGTGATTACGTATGTAAGTATGTGAACGTGTGTATGTATACATCTTAAAATTTTAGTTTTATTGCAGTAGCTATTAGTAAAACTAGTCACTTACTATTTCTCTCCTTTAAATTATAGTGAAGAAGAAGCTAAATTTGGTGCCAGACGATTAGCTCGTACTTTGCAGAAACTAGGTTTTCAGGTATTGATCCTTTTGATAATAACCTTCTCTTTTTGGGATGAACAAATCCCTCTTGATAGGGACTAGCATGTTTGGACCTTTCAAAACTGATGGTCAGCAGAAGAGATGCTATAACAATTTCGTAACCAGCATTTTCTCACTCAAATTCTCATTGTGTAGCAATGCAGGTTATCTAAAGATTGCATTTATTTTAGTATATTTGGGGCTCCCACGAGGTAGTTCAGCATCATGCTTTCTTATCAGCTCATGAGCAGAAATTTGTTTCAGGAGATTGGGTAAATTAACCACCTGCATATATATAATGTCCTCTTTATACTCAAAATCTTTAAAAAGATTGCAATGAAGAAAAGTAGAAATTTGCCCCATCCATTTGTAAAATATGATGAATGGCATTTTCCCAGTGAATCTAGTTTTAGGATAGCCATTATGGTGAACAACTCCTAACTGCTATAAGTTTTTGATTATTTATTTATTTATTTATTTATTTAATTAATTAAACTAAAGCAAGTTGCTATAGTCTAGTTAGTCAGACTGTGCACCGGGACCAGAATTTACTCCTAACTTAGAACTTACAAAGTGGAACTCCTTCTTGCCTGAGCTTTAGTCAGTTACATCTACCAGTCAGTTGCAAAGTCTGCTACTGTAAGTGTCTTAGGCGTGGCTGATAGAACCATTCAGTTTGGTGTTTGTTCTTTGAGCAGAAGGGCATGTAATGACATTTTAAAGCTATCATGCAACCAATTGCTCTAATTTAATTAAATAAACCATAAATTTACTATTAGGCAAGTTGCTAGACATCTGAGTGATGATTCGAAAGTAAGAATGGCCTACTTCCAAGGTTGTTTAGCATATAAAATGACCACCAAATTTTAGAGGTGGGCAGTCAGCCCACAGCAACTCTTACTATACTGAGTGCATTAAATCAAACTGAAAAACTGCGTTATGGGGCTATTAAGTATTGGATATCATGTAAAAGTGAAAATGATGGAGCAGAATGTTGAATTAAGTCAAACGAAATATATACCCGTGCAGAGCTTTAGTAATGGCTTTATAGGAAATAAAGAGGTTCATTTATGTGCAGAAACAGATGAATGTGGCTTAACTTTATTGTAAGAGTGAACGTTGTAGGCAGAGCACATGTTGATGTCTAATTAATATTGCACAAACATTTCAATTCTAAGGGGTCATTTTCAGCTGCTTGTAATTTAATTGTTCAAACTGAAATTTGGTAGACTCATTCTCAGGCTGCAATTTTTGGTTTTTGTTTAATTCACCCCTCTCCCCCTCCAAGTTTGAGCAAAAATGGTTCTTCATTGGTCATGTCTGTGTTTAACAGTTTCAGGAAAATCTCCCACTATTGCATTGGGTTTGCTGGTAATTTGCCATAGGCATTTTGCCACCATATTGTAGCATTTTGTGGCTGTGGATGGCTAAAAGTCTATTGGAAACCAACAGTTTAGCTTTTTGTTTCAAAAAGAAAAAGGAAATGGCTTTCTCTGTAGTAGCCGCTGGAGAAGGCAAACAAACAATTTTTCTCTCATTTTCTTTTTTATTCTTAACTGTGGGAGAAACTGTTAAATAAAACAATGATAAACTGTTAATATGGACGAATTATGTATCACCTTAGTGGGTTCTAGTAACATGACATGGGAAAGCTTGGTTTGTAATTTATTTTGGTGTTTCTTGAATAATTTGGTTTAGTTAATTTTTAACTTAGTTACAAGTGCTTACTGCAGTGATATAGACCATGCATGTTCATTCTAAATGTAATTGAATCTACATGAGAAGGCAATTGTGTGTTTGGGGTTTTTTTGTTTTTGTTTTGTTAGACAAGTTATTGGATTACAAAGATAGTTCAGAACTAAGGTATTTGAAAATTTACGCTAGTTCTGTTTGGATTCCTACTCTTATCAGCTTTATGTTAAACACAAGGTTTTATTGGTTGAAATAATCAAATTATTGTCAGACAATCTTTTCCATATCAGATATCATAACATTTCTCATTCTTGTTCTCTTTCTCTCTCCAAAAGGTAATTTTCACAGATTTTAAGGTTGTCAATGTTTTAGCGGTGTGCAACATGCCCTTTGAAATCAGATTGCCAGAATTTACGAAGAATAATAGACCTCATGCTAGGTACAGTAAGTCTTAAGAGAATTCTTATCTTTTTCTTCAGTGTATCAGCTTTTTATTAGCAAATGTAGACGTGTCTTTGACAATCTTTTCTGTTTTCTAGTTATGAACCGGAGCTTCATCCTGCAGTGTGCTACAGAATAAAACCTCTCAGAGCTACCTTACAGATTTTTTCAACAGGAAGTATCACAGTAACGGGTACTTTATGATGCCAAAATAAATATTTAACTTACTTTCTTTCACGGGAGTTCAGTTAGACTTTCAAAGCAACAGAGAGACAGGCATGTGAGATTTCATTTGTACTTAATGCTGCCAGATAATTTGTCTTTCAGTGAAAATGCCTGAATAACTGTGGGAGAATGTAAAACTCCCAGCAGATCAAATACGTTTGTTTTATACACGTGGATGTAATCAGTTTCCGAGGAGATGAGGCATATGAGGAAACTGAGCTTATATACCAGAGACTGAGGATATTTTCTTGTTTAATTACAAATTCTAAAACTTTAACTTTCTTTCTCATTTTTCTTCTGTACAGTCCCATAAACTACTGCTGTTTAAAGAACAGTTCCTATCTCAGGCATGCACCTTGAGACTAGAGAGGCACAGTCAGTATAAAATGGCAACATCATCCTGCGATCAACAACTAGGGGGTGTTAGAGATTGTCCTATTTGAGGTTTTGGTCCTAATCTATCAAATGCTTGGGTAAACATCCTCCTGCTTCTTTTGGATGGAAATATTATACATAACCTTTGCTGGAAACTTAAAATGAAACAAACAGCTAAATAGTTGTGTGGAAACCTCTTCCTAGATACCAGACATCTAATGGATTTTCTCAGTCATTGGAATGCTTTTGTTGACTTTGGTCCTGAAATTAAAATATATATATATAATTTTCTAGGAGGCTTTGTGCCACCTTTCCCATTCCCCTCTATTCCTATTTGGCATCTTCTGCCCCATATCTCAAGAAGGACTTTGCTGTGTTTCCCAGATATGCACAAACATCAGCTGAGAGCAAATACAACACCTGCTAAAATAGGGGGGGAAAACATGAATAAAAAAGATTCAAAATCTGTGGGAAATTAAAATAGAACTTCAACATTCATGATATGGAATTATCCCATACTAAATTTCTGTTGGTTGAAAATGACAGATAAGATATTGGTATCTAAAATAATTTTTAGGGACACTTGTATTAGGGGATATGGGATATGGGATCCTAATAAATATCTAACATTTTATAGAATACATTTCTTTTAACTGCAATCATTATAGCTAAAACCCACAAATATCCAAATTGGAAACCTACCAAAAATGTAAATGTTCCAGCAAGCTAATTTGAACTAGTAACAGCCAAACATAGAAGAAAAATTACTTTTCAAATAAATAAGAAGCTTTAATGTTCCACAGAAATGCAGCCAACTTATTGAACTGTGATTTAACTATTTGTAGTTCATAACTAAGAATCTCTATTAAAATTCAGGAGAAACACTTTTTTTTTTTTAAAAATGATGTGGGTAGGGACAGTTGCAGGTTCGATGAAGTGAGAAAAAGAAATGAGGAAGCTGGTGGAAGTGTCATCAATTCCAGCTTTTCTTCCCCTAAAATGAGTGTTGGGTTTCCTCAACTTCTGTGTCTCATCTCTCCCTGTGCTAACCTCCACAATCCTCTGTCTTGCTGTGGAGGGTCCCGTCCAGGTCTTCAGCCTTGGGAGAATCACTATTATCCTTGCAAGACCCTTTTACCTGCTCATGCTCTTTCTGCTTTCCACAGCCTGCTGGATGTTACTGGGCATTGCTCTCTCGAACTTTATATTTCTGTGGTAGCATACAAATTGGAGGGAGGTGCAGTGCATTCAGTAGTGCCTGCCTGGAAAGCAGAGTATGTGGATTGATAGGCCTCATATAATCCTCACAAGGTTTGAAAATCTGAGAACGATTCTCTTCCTGGTCTATTTTCTTATTTTCATAAATGTACAAAAAAGCACTAAAATAGTTTGTCTTGAAATTTGCACATAAATAGGACATACAACAATTTGTGATATCTTTAAAGATCATTACATTAGGAAGAAACTTCTAGAGTCCTCTTCTTCCTGGTGAAACCATTAGTTCATTAAGTTGGGTATCCTGTCTCTGACAGTGGTGAATAGCTGTGCTTTACAGGAAGGCAGAAAACCCTCCCTAAATTCACTCAGCCAAACTGATAGTGTTATCCATGAGGCAGAAAGGCACCCCAGCAGTAATCAGTTTATGCCATGAAATGTATGACTTGATTACCCTGGTCCTAGTTTTCATTTATACAAATTTTATTAATGGTTTTAAAATTATGCAGGCCATTAAAAATTCAGCTATGATATTTGATACTGACTTTGAGAGGCAGTGAATTATATAAGTTGTCTGAAATATTGTTGTCCTTATCTTTATTTTGCCTAAAAATACTGGCTGTTTTCATTGGGTGACCCAGAAGTCTTTATGGATTGCAAAATTTTGAATAAATTAATTATTTTCTAACTCTTTTCCCTCCTAGTTTTTCCACCTACACAATCCAAAATACCTTTAGGAAGGGCTTTTTAAAGGCATAAAGGGCAGGCATATTTCCAAATCTCCCCTTTAATCATCTTCATTGAGAAAGTCCACAGACACAATATTGGGTCATCAAAAGTTGGCTATGCTCCTAAGTGGGGGCATGCTAGGATTTGATTCAATTTTAGTTGTATTTTCTGCATTTTCTATACTTTTTTTTTTTTTTTTAAATACTGCTGCAAATTATGCAGACCGTTTTTACTGAGTCTCCAAAATAGTTTTCCTCAGAGGAAATCACAAGTTCACACACTATCGGTGTGGTTGAAAAGTTGACTATTTTGGTCAGTACATTAGTAAGCTCCTATCCAAAGTTAATTTTATTTATCATTCTGCTCAGTCATTTGCAGCCTTCATAGTTTGTTACACAGTGACTTAGTGCCGTCAGCAGACCTTACCAACTTAGTCTCTATTTCCTTCTCCAAAGCATCAGTAAATCAGTTTAGATGATAAACTGAGGATGCTTCACATTGGAGGAGATAACCTTTAGCCCAAGATCTGGTTATGTCCTGAGGTTGATGGCAGAGGTATTCAATAAGCCAAACTACAAACTTACAGACCATCAAGTTGTTGTTGTACTGAACTGTCTAATAACTGAGACATAGTTAGGTTAAAATCCATCACTTACAAATAATTTCCTTTGTTAGCTCAGTGAAATGAGAAATTGAAGTGGCCATCCTTTGCTGTGGGTACACAGGTTCTGAGGACAGTAGCAAATCAGAAGGCATATGGCATGCTTTCTAACCCCACTCTTTCTGGGATTCTTCTGTTCCAGTGTTCTAGACAGTATATCATTTATTTTGAGATAAAAGTGACAGATATGGAGTTATGAATTTCTAATCTAGTCAACAACCAGTTCAAATGTCATTACAGGCTTTAGAAGTTGCATATCATTTTCTTCCTCTAAGTACTTAATAACTTCCTTGACTATGAAAAAAGGTATGTCTACGGTGTAAAGTTGTGCCAGCTAATATATTCTGAAAGGTTTTTGAGGTACTGTTACGTTCTTGCCTTTTTAATGCCCTGACTTTTTCTCCTTCTCTCCATTTTTTAAATGTCTCAGGGCCAAACGTAAAGGCTGTTGCCAGTGCTGTGGAACAGATTTACCCATTCGTGTTTGAAAGCAGGAAAGAAATTTTATAATTCACCATTTAATGGTTAGGTTCCCTAACCAAGCACCTTTAAAGACTGCTGCACATTGGACTAAAAGCAAAAAAGGAAAACTGGACCAACAATAGCTGAGGAAATACAGACTCTTTTACTTGTTCATTGCCGCAGTGTAAACTCCAGTCCCTTTGGATTTTATTTTGAACAGTGCTGTATTGTAAAAACAAAAGTTTACAAGATACGAAATTGCTGCTTTTAAAAAGACGTTCTATTTATTTTTTGCAGTAATTTCTATGTATTCATTAGCAAACTTGTCACGATGTGCACTACCTTTCAAACATTTTTGTTTTTTAGTTTGAGCTTGTGTTTTATTTGTGAATAGTCTTTTACATTTTTGTATGCTGAATATTGGGCACCAAAGAAGCTGTAAAAGTTATCTTTTTCACTTGATGAAAGTGCACAAATAAAAATTTGGAAAATCTCTCTTAATACCTGTTGTTATATTCCTTTTCCCTTTTTCTATTACAATTAAAATTGTATAGTTGCAAATTAATTTGGAAACAATGTAAATGTAATCCCTTGCTGATACTTTTGTTCCTGCTTGTTGTGTGTGTGTGTGTGTGTGTGTGTGTGTGTGTGTGTGTGTGTGTGTGTGTGTGTGTGTGTGTAAAGTAATATGCAGAGGGCTAAACTGAAATCAGTGGTAGTTGCGTACATGTATCAGAGGGCAGAAGTTGGTTTGTTGTATTCTTAGTTCTCTTAACTAAATACCAATTTTTAACAGTTTTCTTGCTGTCATGTTGAAGGGAATATGCTTCTAAGCATAATGGCCGATGAGCTTTCATCTTTAGGTGATGGAAAAAGCTTACATTCTGAAGAAGCCTCAGTGGAAAAGACAAGAAACCCTTGTCTAATGGTTGGATATGAAAAAGGAGCCATCGCATGAGCTTGTTCCTGGTGACTGACCGTGAAAGATCATCTTTTTGGAGCCGAAGCAAAGCAATGTAATTACCATGCTATTTATGAAGGACTAACCAAGTCCTGTGTCATTGGTACTGCATAATAGTATTATCCTGACAAGGACTGCCAACAAGCAACAGAGCTTGGCTCTCGCATGTAATTTCATTGGTATTAATTTTGGACTTGAAAGCCAGTATTTATCCTCTTAATACATGCTCATATGGAACACAGGAGGGGTGAATACTTAAAGTAAATGAAAATGTTACTTTTAAAAGTTACAATAAATATGTATAAATGTATATATGTCTATTTTCCTGTCTGAACCATCAGAAATTAACAAAAAATGCATTTTGGTACCGCAGGTAGCAACCTTAACTCGAGTCATAAAAAATATATACTGTGAACATCCATAGTACGTGAAATCCATAAATGTGAAACAAAAATAAAGCACTCTAAAGAAATCATAGCTAAAGCACAGCAGCCTACCCTTTATCCTGTGTGTAGAGAAGAAATGGAAGGAATTGCGAACAGCCATTGTGTCTTCATGTGGAAATGGCAGAGGAAGGGAAACAAACAGTAAATATACAGTCAAGGTTGGTAGAGGAAAAGAATATCCAGCAGTGAAAAGGCAGAATGAATTACTGGTAGCCAAAGGCATTAAGTGAAATAAGAATGGTTTTTACAGTTGTATCAATGAAGGTTGTGTGTGAGGGTAGAGAGAGAATGTCTGGCCTTCAATAAATGTGAGAAACTAAACTGACTCTAAAATCACTGAGAAAAATTAAAAATTTATCTTTAAGTAACTGAAAAGAGAAATATGTCTGTACAGATGTTGGTTAAAAGGCAGTTAAAGGAATACTTGCAAACACAAATTGGCGTGTTTGTAGAGTATCTTATGGATTCTACAGTGTCCTGAACCAGTGGGAGTTATCTGAAAAGTCATGGAGAACAAGGGCGGTAACAAGGTGAGGGAGGAAGGGGGAAGCAAATGTGGTAGCCAATCTTGTTCATTACTGTTAAGTAAATGTGCCTAATAAAATTGTGTCCTCTGTCTTAAGTATTAATATTGAATTTATCATACTAAGGAATTAAGCAGCTATGTATCTATCTGAAGTACTTATCTATTCCTCATCACCATGGCATTTGAGTGCCTCACAATTCATATTTATCTTCACAACACCCCTGTGAGGCAGAGAAGTGCTGTTATCCATATTTTGCAAATAAAGGGACTTATGCATGTAACTGCCTCTTTAGGCACCTAAGTCTAACATTTAAATGCCACTGACATTCACAAAATCACTGCTCAGCTGCCACTTAACTCTGTAGGTGTTCAAGTCCCCACATATGCCAGCCTAAATTTTTGCCAGTAGGAAAGTACAGAGCTGTTTTGCTGCCACACCCCCCTTCCCACCACCATCTAATGAACTGCTGGGAGAAACCACACGTGATCCTCAGCAGAATTTGCAAATTTGGTATTTCATCTACCCTGCCTGTGGGGCCCATTGGGTGGGTGTACTCGGAGCATTGCTAGCCCACACAAATTCCCAAGTACCCCATAGCCTTGTCATTGGATACTTACCTGTGCTGGGGGGAGACCCAGATTTGAATCCCCACTGCCTGATTTAGAGCAAAGACCTGAACCCATGTCAACCAAATCCTAGGGGAGTGCCCAAACTACCAGCTGCTTAGTATTTGGGGTGGATTTCTCTCAGTTTCTCCTGTTGACAATTTGTATAAATAGTTAACTATTGGAGAACTTGAACCCAACTGTCCCGCAGCCCATGTGAGTACCCTAACCACTGGGCTATAAAAGTAGTCTCTTGTGTTTTGTTGCCTAGTGACTAATTATCCATCTTCAACAGAAGAGCGTGATAGATACCCACATCAGAATTCTCGATAAGGCAGTCAGCACACTCACTTGGAATCAGGTAGACCTGGGTTCAAGTTCCTACTCTATAGCAGAGCAGGTGAATACTGTAGCCATGGGGATATTGGCTAAAATGGGATGAGGAGGCCAAATCCTAAGTGGACATAGGTTCCTACCTCCAACCTATCACTCAGGTACTTAAGGCCCACCTCAATCAGAGTTAGTGCTGAGGTACCTTTGTGGTTCAGGGCCCTCAGTTCCACCCCTTTCCTCTGTATTTCACTGCTGGCTAGGCTAGACATCTCCCTGCTCAGCTTGCTGGCTTCTGAGCCTCCCCTTCTTAGGCACTTGACTCTACAATGTATAGGGAGCCTGAGTGCCTACTTTGGGGCTGTGAATTCCAGAAGATGGCAGAAGATCTAGGACTTAGATGTTGGTTCATTTTGTGACTCTATCCCTAAATGATTTTCCCAGGGTCATACAGAGAACATGTGGCAGAGGAAGGACAATGAACCTAGGACTCTCCTGTCCCAGGCTTTTGCCCTGATCACTGAACCAATTATTCATTTCTGAAAAATAACTTATAGGGACAATTTTTGAACTCTAATTTCTAAAACAGTTTATGTAAAATGTGTCATTAAAGAAATACATGATGGTATCAAGTTTTTAGAGGTGCTAGTTTGGAGGAGCTGCATAGTTCACTTTCAAGTTCAGTGTGTGTGAGGAATGCAGCACTTCTGAATTCATGCTGATTTAGATAACAGGACAATGAGCAGTAAATATGATGAGTTTCTTAAGACCAAAATCATGGTATAAAGGCTGGGTTGTGATCCTTCAGTACTTTACTGCTGAAGAAGAGTTTGGAGTATGCAACTACAAGAGGTGGCCTTGCTTCTTTTGTATCAGATCACAAATCAATTGGGTGCAGTCAGCAAAATATTTCTGGATTTTCATTCAAATTAATTGGAGAAAAAGATACTGGCTTGGATATTAGTAGTTACTTGGAGTGAAAGCTGCCTGATGGAGTGTGAATGAAGGATAAAGAAACATAGTGATGTATCAAGATGGGGGGGAGGCAAACGATAGGCTGCTGCAGTGATCCATGTTTGTTTTATTTAATATCTTTATTAAAGATCTGGAAGAGAAGACAAAATGTTGATAGTTAAATTTCCAGATAATTGCAAATTGGGAGGTTGTGTTAAGACAGAAATAATAAAAAAGGCCCCTGTGATTAGATGTATAGATCCTTATCTTCCCCTCCACGTCCATCCCAAAAGGGACCCTGCTTAGGTGGACCATGGAGATGGAAATGCCAGTTCCGTGCCATCGTTCATCATTCACTGTGACTTTGTGTAAATCCCCCTACTGGAGCTCCAGAGGGTTGGGGCTGCATAGAGCTTTGCACAGTAAAAAGGAAAGCCACAGTCTACATTATCTCATTTTGGAGATGTTGGAAGTCCGGTTAGATAGCTGCAGCAAAGTTAGTGGTGGCTTTGTGCTGGCACCCAGAGAATTTTTCTTTTCTCTTTCTTTCAGCCAGGTCCCCGGACAATGGGGAATGTGAGGTGAGAGCTGGAGCACAAACATGTCCAGTCATTCATGAGAATGGGTTGGGAGGTAACTGCCATGAGATTTCCTCAGCCAATTGTCTTTTTTTGTGGGAACATTTGCAGGATATAACACCAATATTCAGTGGCAGACATTTATTTAGAAAACAGAAATGCTGCAAAGGACCAAGTGGTTGATAGTGGAAAGTAAATTACATGAGACCCATAGATTGTAGTATGATGGTAATAATAAACCAATACAGCTTTGGAGTACCTGCATAGAGGGATCATGAAGATATAGGGGCACAAATTGGGAAGCTGACAGTCTCCTGCTAAATGCTATTGCTAAGACTGTACCAACTTAAGAATGCTGCATTTATTCCTGGGCACTTCTTAGTAATGGAAAGATGTTGACAAATTGGCAGCAAATCATCCATCAAGTGACAAGAATGATTGAAGGACTGAAGTGGATGACTTGTGAAAAAAGATAACTTGCCCAACGCTGCCTGACTGGAATACGATACCATGAAAGAGGGCTTAGAGGTCTGTCTGGGTAGAGCTCGGTGCAGGATCAGTGCCTGTCAGAGGCTAGCTGGCCCTTTAAGGGGCGGGGGGCAGCTCAGCTTCACCTGTGATGCAGCAACTATTCTCCTGCTGATCCTGGCTTGATTGCAGTTATTGGACAGCTGGGTAAGGAAGGCTGACAGAGAGAGAGAGAGCTTGAGGGGGGGCGCATCTAGAACATTGAGAGTTCCCTCTCTTTGAACTAGGTTTGATAGACGTTAGGTAGCAGGATAACTGGGAGAAAGCTGTAGGAGGGAGGTAGCTTCTGTGGTGGACCTTGAAATAGGTGTTAAGAGTCTAAGAGAGGTAGCCTTGGGACTCCATGTTCAGCTAAAGAATGGCACCTATGGGAGTAATTTAAAAGGGATGAGAAATTGAGCCAGAGGGGGATAGAAGCAGTTTAAGTTCATGGTTTTGGTTGGAATTCTAGAGGGGACACCTGGAAGCCCCTTCCTTGAAAAAAGGGTGAACCTAGAGAGGCTGGGGAACATGGGGAGGTAGAGATGTTGTGAGGCTCTGAGACAAGGATTGTAAGGGTGACAGAGATCAGAGTCAGGGTCTGAAGATCTAACACAAGGTCATTGAATAATTTATTGGTAGGACTTCCTGGAAGAGGAGGGACTATAAGTGACCTGGCTAAAGAGCTGAGTCATAAGAAGACATAGGGCACAGAAGGGCTGGAGTGGTGTTTGGCAGCAGGTTCCGGGTGATGAGAGCCTGCTACCCCATCCTGAGCCATAAGGGTGTCTGCTGATTGGGAAGTCACTCTCCTCCAGTGCCAAAAAGATAAAAATGAGAAAACTAGTTGCATGCGGAAGCCCAGAGAACAGCTTCATATAAATAATAGAACACTGTTGCATTACATGTGGCCCAAACCTTCTTTTCTAAAAGCACATTTGAGCAAATGTCTAGGAGCAACAGGAATATTCTGTGACTTTGTTTAATTTCACTGTATTTTTTCAACACTGCAGTGTTTGCAGCCCTAGCACAATATTTTGCTAATGCGTGAGAAAATGAAAGTGAATCTGTCTCTTTTTGCTTTTCTGTCTGGTGTGTGTTTAACACACAAACAAAACATAAAACATAACAGCCTAGATGCTTTATTATCCACGTGGTGAGAAACACAAAATAAACACACGGCATAAACAGTACAAACATAACCTTTAATCTTCAGTTTCAATAGTCCAAAGTGGAGCTTTAATATAGGGAAGAACACTAGTATTTTTAAATTATTAACCAGCCTATAATGCCTTAAGGGAAGGAAAATTCAGGCTGAGTTACAGTATGACCAACCCAAAGAGTTTGAAAATCCTGAGTCTGAACCCAAAATTTCCTGAGACTTTCAAAAGGTGAATAAATTGCAGGTTTTAGTCTGGCTTTTGCACACCCCCTTGCCATCTTCAAAGTGCATATAACAATGGCAGGTTGAAAATTCAAACTTGAATGCCTACAAAATGTATGTGTGCGCACACATCCTGCTCTCCTGGATTCCACTTGTCTCTGGCCCTCCCCACTCCTTAGCTTCTCACTGCACAACTCCAGCTGCCCCCACAATTCCAACAGCTGCCTCCTGGCTGCAGGTGAGGTTCTGACCTCTATTAACTCCTCCTTCCTGCAGTGTAGTGCTTTTGGAGGGAAAGGGGAAGTTTGAGGAAGCTGCTGTTGTGCTCTGCCTGCTCTGGGGCTCTGCCCCACTTAGAGTGCACAGCAATACTTCTGAATTGCAAGCAGTGACTATAGCTCTGCTCAAAAAGGGAAACTGCAGATGACTCAGGGAAAATTCTTGATCTGTCTGATTGATCAGAATTCAGCCCAAAATTGACACTCATGGTAATGTGAGTATTGACACCATCAGTGTCAGGAAAAAATGGCCAATCATGAGATTTTACCAGTCTCTGGAGCAATGATCTAAAGGATTTGGTGGAAGCTCCAGGGCCTGTGTCCTTTAAAACAAAGAAAGTTCTGGAAAATATCATGGTATTAAAACTCCTGCGTTGGCAGGAGGATGGATTACAACTGATACTTCCTGTATAAAAAGGTTGGGTAGGGTTTTGATGTCAATTCTCTGAGAGATCAGGCTCCATAGCATGCAGGATAAGGTGAAGCTGTCATCATTAGGCTCACATCCCGAGGTAGCTAAATTCCTAATAGCTGCTAGTAAATTGTATCTTAGCTTTTCTATGGGATTTGAACTTAGTATTTAATATATGCACTTCTTGAATCCTTAATGGAAAGCTTAATTCCTTTACAACCTGTATCCTGAGTAGGCCTATAGCTTTGGCCAGATGGGTTGGAAAATTACGGTTCCTTTTGTGCAAAAAAATCTGGTTTTTCAATGAGATGAGAGTAATTAAAGCAGTGCCACATTTCTTGCCCAAAGTTACATTCAAATATCAACTGATGGTATCATTTCTGATTCCTTGACTAAATCCTGGTCATGAGGAGAAGAGACTCCACTGTATGATTGCGGTGAGCCATCAGGATTTCCCTAAAAAAAAGACTACCCATCTGTTTGGGTCACTTATTTGTTGTCTAAGAGCTCACTTTACCAGAACATTAATGACCTTCTAGGCAAAGAGAGTAGGCGTTTCTCCACTCGAGCTATCCAGGGTAACCACCATGGCCACTCAGTATACTTTTGTTGAGTGCTGGAGGCTGCATTTGGTGAAAGCTACAGCTTGACATTTCTAAGCAGTACAGTAAGTTAATTATGGTCATCACTGAATACAGATTGAAGTCCTATGTGTCTCAGCATGTAAGAGGGCACTGGAAAATGGCCATTTGTGTCCTGCTGATTTACTTTTTCCAAGTATTCCTTTAGCAGGTACTAGTCCAGCAAGCATCCCAAGTCTAGAAGTTCAGCAATGTAGCTTTAATTGCTGCTGCTGCTGTTTTAAAAGTTAATCAAGCTTATTGCTCAGCAAAGCAACTGACCATGATCTAGCTAGTGCTTAACGCAGGGCGAGTGGTGATTGTTCGGGGAAGATCACTTTCATGTTCCTGACTCTGGAATAACTAAAGTAGACAGTGAAATCCAATCCAAGTGTCACACAAGACTTGTGCACGCTGGGCCAAGGGTGCTGAGAGAGTCATGGAGACCTCCAGCATGGCCAGATGTGAATAATAAAGCTGCTAACTGCACTGCACAGATTCTTCCTTTTATATATTCAAGGCTTCCAGTCTAATGTGACCTGTGCTGCAACACAAAGTGATCTTGAAGTCATCTCTGATTGTTCCTGTCTCCAGTTGCTAGGATAGAAGAGATATCAATCCCTTCCATCTCCCTGACGGTCCCCACAAGTTGAAGAGGTTAGAAGTGTGGTTATCCCTATGTTAAATATTGTAATTGTTTTATTTCCATACCCATTCACCTCCCATATTTTAGAGGTTGGTTAATTTGGAGGAGGTGAGGAATGTTGGCTTTACTTATTTTAAGCCATTCTAATAAACTTTAAACTACAAAAATCTTAAATGTTTTTTCTTTCAGTGACAATATAAAGCTACTAAAGAATGGAGTACAGACTGAGTGTTGTGTAGTAGTGTCAGTACTGCAGAATGGTTTTGAGCATTAGTTCTCTAGAGAAACTGTCTTGGTAGCCCTTGGACAAATATCCTTCTCCAGTCTAGTAGAAAGGCTCATGATGATCTTTCTTGGGAAGTTCTATTGGCACTAGTTTCTCTCTGCGTTGGCCCATCCAACAAAGGGAGCTCTTTGTATACTTCCTGAAAGAGAAGAAAAATTTACATTCAATCAAATGGGCAAAGTTTGTTCTCCCTTTGTAAATATTTCTACCTCTTTGACCAGTTCAGTGACACAGAAATAAGTTTTGATTACAGCTGGTCACATAATGCACAGTCATTTGCTAGTAATATCTAGCTAATATTAGCTAGTAATTCAATAACTGCTTCAAAGATTTGTTGAATAAATTTATTCAATAAACAGTTTTTACAGCTTATCATGTAAAACATTTGCTGAGTAATGTAAGGAACAAAAACTGGCAAATGCATTGACTAGACTGTTGGGATATCACTCAGACAGCTTTAGTTTTGACACAGGATTCCTACAGCTTAATTTTTGTCTGTGTAAGTATTTTAGTTACTTTACTATTTATTCAGAAACATAGATATCTTTGGAGCTTTGAAAAGAAAGACATGGTCCCATGAACTATGTGAGCACGTTACCCTATCTCTCCACTAGGTGGCAGGTTTTGCTTAACTTTTTAATTTGAATTAGCTGGAGAAAGGAAAATACTTTATTACACCATGTGTAACAGTCACTTGCACGTTGCTAGCTTGGGCCACGTCCAGACTAGGAATTAAAATCGATTTTAGATACGCAACTTCAGCTATGAGAATAACGTAGCTGAAGTCGAATTTCTAAAATCGAGGTACTCACCAGTCTGGACGGCGCCGCATCGATGTCCGCGGCTCTCCGTGTCGATTCCGGAACTCCGTTCGGATTGATGGAGTTCCGGAATCGATGTAAGCACGCTCGGGGATCGATACACCGCGTCCAGACTAGACGCGATATATCGATCCCCGAGCAATCGATTTTAACCCGCCGATGCCGCGGGTTAGTCTGGACGAGGGCTTGGACCTTTGTAATGATTCTTTCTCTTTCTGCAGTTTATTTAATGATAGAGGAGAAAGGTGAGAGCAAAGGAGATTGAGTCCTTAAATCTTGTCCAATAAATAGGTATTTCTCAGACTGGTAGTCAGCTACTACCCTATTGTATTCTCAAGTTCATTGATTTTTAAGGTCACAAGGAGTCACTATGATCATCTAGTCTGGCAACACCTAGGAATTCCTACAGTGGAGGGAATTATTCTTTCCTCTATGTAAGTGAACATTTTCAAGCCAAATCACTTCTGGTTGAATTACAGAGTATCTTTACAAAGACATCCATAGAATTATAGAATCATAGAAGATTAGGGATGGAAGAGACCTCAGGAGGTGATCTAGTCCAATCCTCTGCTCAAAGCAGGACCAACACCAACTAAATCATCCCAGCCAGGGCTTTGTCAAGCTGGGCCTTAAAAACCTCTAAGGATGGAGATTCCACACCCCCCTAGGTAACCCATTCCAGTGCTTCACCTAGTGAAATAGTTTTTTCCTAATATCCAGCTTAGACCTCGCCCCCTGCAACTTGAGACCATTGCTTCTTGTTCTGTCAGTTGCCACCACTGAGAACAGCCAAGCTCCAGTCTTGATTTAAAGACCTCAAGTCATAAAGAATCTCCCTTGATAAGTTTCACAAATGGCTAATTATTCTCACTGTCAAAAAATGTCTTATTTCTTATAAGAATTTTTCTCATTTCAACATCCAGCCAGTGGAACTTGTTATATCCTGTCCTTCAAATTAGTAGTACCTAGTGAAGGGGGACAGAGCAGCAGCAGAGACTGGACAGCAATAGTCTACTCAAATTTAGATAATGGTTGGTTTGATTAGCCAAAAGAATTCTGTGGGACCAGGATTTCACCAATAAAGACAACAGCAAAATTCCCATTGACTTCAGTGGGGCTAGGATTTCACCTTATGACATCTTGTAACATGACTGCATAAGAATTACAATGGCCAACTATCATTTTCTGTGATTTCCCTACCCCTTTTTCCATGATGTTGGACTCCTTTGAGGCTGATCTTTGTTAAAGCAGATAGCTGGTGTAGCTAAAGGCTTCTCACCATCAGAGGAGTGAGGCCCTGAAGCAGTCTTCCAATTGGAGTAATGGGACAAACAACTGAATTAGTTTTTAAAATGGAGCTTGATAAGTTTGTGAACAGTCTTATATGACTGGATTCCCTATTAAGTCTCTGACCCAGGAGGTCCTTTGCAGTCCTGTGCCCTATGTAGGGTTGCAACACTTCAGGAAAGTCCTGAGTTTTACATCTCAGTCCTGTATATCCCTCCCAAAATTTTCAGGGGACACACATACAAATTAGCACACCCTTAAAAGGCATCAGTTAATTTCTGATCAGTGAAGCTCCTACCTAAAGAATGCGAATACAGCATATAAATACTATAGAACTGTAACTTTGTGCCCCTACGAGATTTGAGGGTTCATTGTTAAATATGTAATCACATAGGACTTCCTCTGCTTATGCATTATGGAAGGACGCAGATGGAACTCCAACACATAAAGGATTGTCAGAATGGGCCAAGCAGAAGGAAAATTTGCGAGTATCCTTGTTCCCATGTAGCCATCTAACTCAACTCTTGCTGTGCTGGAATTTACCCTATATAACTGAGTAGAGACATATACAAGACTTCCTGGTAGGTCTTTTTTGGTGAGATTTTCCCAACAGATCTGAAGACCTGAGCAATTCGGAAGGTTCTTTCAGATCAGAATTTTTGTGTGCTTAAAACTCATCTGAACCTCTGAAGCTTTTGAGGTCCTCCACATCATTAAAGGACAGATTCACTAGTGCACTTTCCCTCTTTTGTTCTGATACAAAGCAGCTGGAGAACCTGACCTCTAGTCTAGCTACTTTTACAGTTTACTTATTCATCATAATGAAGTTGAATGTGGGAGACTATAAATCCTCTTTTGGGGCCACTTCAGAGAATGAAGGATCAAACCCTCAAGGAGTTTGATCTTGCAAGCAAACCTAAAGTAACTTTCTGTTTATTAATCTGGCAGTAAAAGGCCACACATCAACTGGGAGTGTGATGGGGATTCAAATACACTTGATACTTACTGTTTAGCTAGTTCCATGGATATTTGCTCTAAAGAGCATCCCTTTGTCTCTGGTATGAACACAATGATGAAAGCCAGTGATGCTAGACTCATTATTGAGTAAATGAAACACACCCATGGCAGACCAATTAGGTCTATAAAAGAAAAAAAAATGTTTTGTTAGTATTACTAGGGGGGTGGTTCGGCAGTCCAATTGAAATCACAGTTGACAGCACTGAGCCCTTGTATCTGTAAGTAACTGTTATGCCAAAAGGAAAACTTATATTTTTAATTGTGCCCGATGCAGGGGTGCTGGAACAATGCGTATAGTGGGGGTGCTGAGAGCCATTGAACCAAACTATAAAGCCTGCATATAATGGAAGGAAACCACTTCAAGCCAGAGGATGCGGCAGCACCCCACTACCACTAGTTCCAGCCTTGTGCAAGCAAACTAAGAAACCACAAATAGAATTCAGCCATGTTCTACTGGCTTGACTTTTAGCTGCTATCCCCCGTTAGCAGGTCTGGTAGCCACTGGTGCAGGTCAGAAAGGGCAGAGGATCTGAAATGCCTCCAACATATATTTTGATGTGAACATTTTATGAAGGAAAAATAACATTTCAAGAGTTGCCAGCTCTAACTAATCCTTTCATGCTGGCAGTTTCCAGTACTTCCATTGCTGACAGTCCACTGTGTGCCAGTAATGGATCAAGGAGTTAACTCCTGTTGGTTCCAGTCAATAACCAGTTTTTGAAAATACATTTGGAACAATGGAGAATACAAGAGATCAGAATCACAATCTCCTAGCATCTGTCAATTTGTGTCATGAGCTGAAAGTTAAGGCTGTCACTCTGGGCTCTATTGTAGGCTCAGATATGCAAGTACAACTCCTGGAACCTGAATGCACCTTCAGTCTTTTGACTGAAGACTAACAGCCAAATTTTGCTTGCCTGTGTAAATCCAGATTAACTCCACTTTTGCTAGTTGAATTTTTGTGGATTTACATTCATTTAACTGAACAGAATCTGGCCTGAAATTTCTCTTGTGTTTTAACCAGGGAAAAGCAGTCTATTTTTCCTTATCCTGTTTTAAGTCTGAATCGTACCTCTTTTTGATAATCTAATCTCAGCACTCCATCTAACATTACTGAATTCTACCAGACCTGCAGTGAGGTCCAAGATAATCAGCTGAGGGCTTACTCTGCTTCTGCTGAACTCTAGCTGGTTGAAACTCTGTTCTGCAGGAAATTCTGACATTTGGAAACTTGTTTTTGTTTGAAATGGTCTAAAACCAAAAAATTTCTAAACTTCTGGTGAAATAAAGTTCTGGAAATAAACTGTTTGAGGTTGATCAAATCATTTTAGCTATTTCTTCTTATTATTTTGTTACATTATAATTTATAAAGTCTTTTTTTCAAAACAAAAAATCATAACATTTCAGTCTGATAAGGTTGAAACAATAAATTAATAAATAAATACAACAATAAATTAATAAATAAATACAACTATGACATTGTTGGCATCACTGAAACTTGGTGGGATAATATACATGATTGGAATGTTGGTGTGGATGGGTATAGTTTGCTCAGGAAGGATAGACAGGGGGAAAAAGGGAGGAGGTGTTGCCTTATATATTAAAAATGTACACACTTGGACTGAGGTGGAGATGGACATAGGAAATGGAAGTGTTGAGAGTCTCTGGGTTAGGCTAAAAGGGGTAAAAAACACAGGTGATGTCATGCTAGGAGTCTACTACAGGCCACCTAACCAGGTGGAAGAGGTGGATGAAGCTTTTTTTAAACAACTA
This sequence comes from Gopherus evgoodei, assembly GCF_007399415.2. Lineage (NCBI taxonomy): Eukaryota > Metazoa > Chordata > Testudines > Testudinidae > Gopherus > Gopherus evgoodei. The sequence goes on from NC_044324.1 coordinate 112,792,359, forward strand.
ACAAAATCATCCAAAGCCCAAGATTTGGTGGTGATGGGGACTTCAACTATCCAGATATATGTAGGGAAAATAACACTGCGGGGCACAGACTATCCAATAAGTTCCTGGACTGCATTGCAGACAACTTTTTATTTCAGAAGGTTGAAAAAGCTACTAGGGGGGAAGCTGTTCTAGATTTGATTTTAACAAATAGGGAGGAACTCGAGAATTTGAAAGCAGAAGGAAGCCTGGGTGAAAGTGATCATGAAATCATAGAGTTTGCAATTCTAAGGAAGGGTAGAAGGGAGTACAGCAAAATAGAGACAATGAATTTCAGGAAGGCAGATTTTGGTAAGCTCAGAGAGCTGATAGGTAAGGTCCCATGGGAATCAAGACTGAGGGGAAAAAAACTAGGGAGAGTTGGCAGTTTTTCAAAGGGACACTATTAAGGGCCCAAAAGCAAGCTATTCTGATGGGTAGGAAAGATAGAAAATGTGGCAAAAGACCACCTTGGCTTAACCACGAGATCTTGCATGACTTACAAAATAAAAAGGAGTCATATAAAAAATGGAAACTAGGTCAGATTACAAAGGATGAATATAGGCAAACCACACAGGAATGCAGGGGCAAGATTAGAAAGACAAAGGCACAAAATGAGCTCAAACTAGCTATGGGAATAAAGGAAAACAAGAAGACTTTTTATCAATACATTAGAAGCAAGAGGAAGATCAAGGACAGGGTAGGCCCATTGCTCAGTGAGGAGGGGGAAACAGTAACAGGAGACTTGGAAATGGCAGAGATGCTTAATGACTTCTTTGTTTCGGTCTTCACTGAGAAGTCTGAAGGAATGTCTAACAGTGAATGCTTATGGGAAGGGGGTAGGTTTAGAAGATAAAATAAAAAAAGAGAAAGTTAAAAATCACTTAGAAAAGTTAGATGCCTGCAAGTCACCAGGGCCTGATGAAATGCATCCTAGAATACTCAAGGAGTTAATAGAGGAGGTATCTGAGCCTCTAGCTATTATCTTTGGAAAGTCATGGGAGACAGGAGAGATTCCAGAAGACTGGAAAAGGGCAAATATAGTGCCCATCTACAAAAAGGGAAATAAAAACAACCCAGGAAACTACAGACCAGTTAGTTTAACTTCTGCGCCAGGGAAGATAATGGAGTAAGTAATTAAAGAAATCATCTGCAAACATTTGGAAGGTGGTAAAGTGATAGGGAATAGCCCGCATGGATTTGTAAAGAACAAATCGTGTCAAACCAATCTGATAGCTTTCTTTGATAGGATAATGAGTCTTGTGAATAAGGGAGAAGCGGTGGATGTGGTATACCTAGACTTTAGTAAGGCATTTGATATGGTCTCGCATGATATCCTTATCAATAAACTAGGCAAATACAATTTAGATGGGGCTACGATAAGGTGGGTGCATAACTGGCTGGATAACCATACTCAGAGAGTAGTTATTAATGGCTCCCAATCCTGCTGGAAAGGTATAACAAGTGAGGTTCCGCAGGGGTCTGTTTTGGGACTGGCTCTGTTCAATATCTTCATCAACGACTTAGATGTTGGCATAGAAAGTACGCTTATTAAGTTTGCAGACGATATCAAACTGGGAGGGATTGCAACTGCTTTGGAGGACAGGGTCAAAATTCAAAATGATCTGGACAAATTGGAGAAATGGTCTGAGGTAAACCAGATGAAGTTCAATAAAGACAAATGCAAAGTGCTCCACTTAGGAAGGAACAATCAGTTTCACACATACAGAATGAGAAGAGACTGTCTAGGAAGGAGTATGGCAGAAAGAGATCTAAGGGTCTCAGTGGACCACAAGATAAATATGAGTCAACAGTGTGATACTGTTGCCAAAAAAGCAAACGTGATTCTGGAATGCATTAACAGGTGTGTTGTAAACAAGACATGAGAAGTCATTCTTCTGCTCTACTCTGCGCTGGTTAGGCCTCAGCTGGAGTATTGTGTCCAGTTCTGGGCACCGCATTTCAAGAAAGATGTGGAGAAATTGGAGAGGGTCCAGAGAAGAGCAACAAGAATGATTAAAGGTCTTGAGAACTTCTGACGAAGTGGGTATTCACCCAAGAAAGCTCATGCTCCAAAACGTCTGTTAGTCTATAAGATGCCACAGGATTCTTTGCTGGTCTTGAGAACATGACCTATGAAGGAAGGCTGAAAGAATTGGGTTTATTTAGTTTGGAAAAGAGAAGACTGAGAGGGGACATGATAGCAGTTTGCAGGTATCTAAAAGGGTGTCATCAGGAGGAGGGAGAAAACTTGTTCACCTTAGCCTCTAATGATAGAACAAGAAGCAATGGGCTTAAACTGCAGCAAGGGAGATTTAGGTTGGACATTAGGAAAAAGTTCCTAACTATCAGGGTAGTTAAACACTGGAATAAATTGCCTAGGGAAATTGTGGAATCTCCATCTCTGGAGATATTTAAGAGTAGGTTAGATAAATGTCTATCAGGGATGGTCTAGACAGTATTTGGTCCTGCCATGAGGGCAGGGGACTGGACTCAATGACCTCTGAAGGTCCCCTCCAGTCCTAGAGTCTATGAGTCTATGAATGTTTCAGCCTTATAAAAAAAATTTTTTCCCAGTTTTTTCCTAAACAGAACTTCATTAGAATTGAAACTTGGCAGGAACTTGTTCTGATTAAATGGAAAAACATTTAACTGGAAAATTTTCAACCAGCACTAGTCTAAAGTAAAACTTCCATTACTTCAGGGGAAGCAGGATTGAGTCCTAACTATTTGTATAGCTTATTAGTGAAGAGATCTTTGATAGCCAGAGAAAGAGACCTGTGGCCAGATTCAGAGGTAATAGAAGTTAGTCCCATACTCCGATTCCATTATGCTTCCTCAGGCATATTTACCCCCTACTTACTGATGCATGAGCGGAAGGCAGTCAGGGCTGCAGTTGAAGTCTAAATTGATCTAGTGTACTCTGTATGGGGACAGGAACACTCAGCAGCAAATCACCTCTGAATTTGGCCCTTACATTTTATTTCTAATGTTTCATGTTATGTTGTCCATACAGTAAAGGTTCATTGTGCCTTTGATGCACAGGCACATTGGTAGTTCACTATTGCATCAGCAACTCTTGTCAGGCCTGAAAAACTCATTACACCTCACACATTGCTGTCACGGTGTTTATCTGTAAAGAATGTTGTGTGAGATGTAAAATGAAATCCAGTGATGCACTGGTCATTAGTATAATTGTGAAATGCATGTATTAACACTATAGGAGGAATTATGGATACTTACTGATATTAAGTTTTAAAATCTGTAACCAAAGGGAGAAACAGGTTTTCTTCCAGACAAGAGGGAGAACAGTTATCTCCCTTTTTCTGATGTAAAGTGAGCATGGTGATGCCAGAAACATTGGACAGTTCATTTTGTGTTGGAAGTAAACAGGAGGAGCAAATTAACATGAGGATGAGAAATCAGCATAGGAACATACTGGAGTGTGATCCCCAGGGGTTCATCCTGACTAGTGAAAAGGATCAACTTTGGGGAATATAAGGAGAAGCAAAAAGATGTTTTGGTTATCCATCACTGAGGGGGCAGATTGGTCAGTACTCTTTGTAACCATGAATGGTGGGTTGGTGACACTAAGGAGTGGTTGTAGTTGAGAAGACTGCCTTAGACAAGGATTGTAGCCTGTTAAGTTTGAATCATAGAACATAAGGGTTGGAAGGAACCTCAGAAGGTCATCTAGTCTGGCCCTTTGTTCAAAGCAGGACCAATCCCCAGACAGATTTTTGCCCCAGATCCCTAAATGGCCCCCTCAAAGATTGAACTCATAATGCTGGGTTAAACAGGCCAGGGCTCAAACCACTAAGCTATCCCATCTCCCCAAATGTGGGATGATACTTTTGTTTTATTTGTAACCATTTTCTGTATATTATCTCTGCTTAATATCACATAAATTTCAGTTCTTGGTTAATAAACTTCTTTGTTTCCTCGTAAGTATATCTCAGTGCTGTTGTGTTCAGTAGAGTGTGAATTCCTGGTTAAATCAAGCAAGCTGGTGCATCTCTTTAGAGCCAGCACACTTGGTAATTTCTGTGAGCATCCAGTGATGGGCTAGAGAGATGCTTCTGGTTCGGGAACTGAAGTGCACCAAGGGTTAACCTGCAAGGCAAAGTTAGGACTGGTAGAGTCCTGAGGGATCTGTGGGGATGGCTAACCAACAGGAGTTGCAGGGAGTTGTCACTCAGTTTAACATCAACAGTTCCCTTTTATGCTGAGGCACAGAGCTAACAGGGTGACATACAATGCTACACACCCTGAGAAAGCATCACAATGCCCGGTAATGGGCATATACACTCAAGAAGAAACAAAGAATTCTTACCAGTTACAGTCAAAAATGTCAAGGAGATGAGGAGATTTATACCCCAGTTCATGCTAGAGGTTAAAGCCATGGCCCGTCCTCTGATCCCACCAGGGAAAATTTCACTCAGTACTAGCCAGGTCACTGAAAGGAAGGGAAAAAAAGACATTATTTTTGAAAGGAAGCCTGGGTGCCTAAAATTAGGGACATAAATTTACAATTAGACACCTGAATGAGTGACCTGATTTTGTTTTGTAGTGTTGAACACCAGCAGCTCCCACTTGACCAAGGCCTGAACTCCAAGCTATGTGTGGTACCTTAGTCATGTGAGTCACATTCAGTCAATAAAATGCCTTTCAACTACTGTACTATAGGCTTTTCAGGGCAATCCAACACTAGAACGATGTTTTCCTGTTTCAAGCGTATGCATAACACTACGTCTGAAAAGTGTGAGGCAAGGTTTGACAGTGCAATCCCTGCACAGCTGAATGTGAAAGAGGGAACTGACAAAACTTCTCTCTCGGAATACATGTTAATGTATGTGGAGGCAGTGAAACAGAGTACCCATTGGTTTGTGAGCAGCACTGCATGTTACGTTGAATTATGAATACCTGCCAAAAATACAGCAAGATTGCTATTCCAGCTGTATGCTATATATATATAAGCTTTCTTTCCTCTTGAGGTAAAGGTAGATATGATTAATATATTTCTATTCTTGTTTTATGAGTCTCTTGCCTTTGTCTTATATATAATATTGTATCACTAGGGCCGACGAGAGGTGGGGGAAGCTGGTACAAATTACCGGGGCCCGGCAGTCCGGAAGGGGACCACGTTTAGCCGGTCCGCTCTTGCTGGGGGGCTTGAAAAAAATTTTCATGGGGGCCCAAATCCGCTCTTGGTGGACCTGTGTATCACTCTAATATCCATGTACACATAAAGCCAAATTCTGACTTCACTTACACACCGTGATTTTAATGGGATTGCACAAGTGGAACTGAGGACAGAGGCCCTGATTTTTGGTTGTACTATGGCTGCTTTATGTTTCACACCACCAGTGCAAAGTGATCCAAAAACTGGGTTATCCAGATACAAGAGGAGAACCCGAGTGTAGGGGGATCTTCCTCTGGTGGAGAGTTGGTTTAGTAGCTCCTAAGTCCACCTGTCCCAAGTAAGAATGCTAGGCCTTTCCTGTGCCCTGACAATTTGTTGTTGTCATAACAGAGCCTTTAGGCCATTTTGGCAGCAGAGCATAACTTAGATCAGCTGGAGGCAGGGCCGGCGCTACCATTTAGGCAGCCTAGGCAATCGGGCACCAGAATAATTGATGGGCGCCGTTTTGCCGGAGGGGGCAGCAGGCAGCTCCAGTGGAGCTGCCGCAGTGGTGCCTGCGGAGGGTCCGGTGCTCTGCGGCTCCGGTGGAGCTGCCGCAGTCGTGCCTGCGCACGGTCGGCTGCTCGCGCAGCTCCGGTGGACTGCTCGCAGGCAGCTCCAGCGGAGCCGCGGGACCAGCGTGCGGGGCAGTGAAATTGTTGTCCGCCTAGGGTGCTCAAACCCCTAGCGCTGGTCCTGGCTGGAGGATGGTGATAGCTTATGCAGGAGGAGTGGACAGCATCAGGAGAACATACAGGTGGGGCACAGGCATCTTCAGGTCTTTGGTCACAGCCATGACTCTGGGCCCTTAGTGATTTTCTTCCTGTAGAACACTAAATGCTTGTTTCCTGTACACTTACACTAAAATCTCTGAAAATTACGATTTTAAAATAGAACATTTGCCAGTGCTTCCTGTTGGCCATATGCCACACCAAGTATGACTAAAGGGTTCCTGTTTGGCAGGGGCAGAACTCAATGCACCATGGCAGTGACAAATGTGGGTAAAACAGAGACATTTCTGGGAAGAAAATGTGGATAACCTGCACTTTGCTGGCTCTGAGTGGTTGGATTTAGATCCAGGAGAAGTAGAGAAATATAAGCCACTCCTCTTGTTTTTGTAGTTTAAGGAATAACTCCACTGCCACATGTGATGTGTTGGTCAGACTGAGCAGCATACTGGTCAACAGTTTGAGATCCGTTCCTGCAGCCCAAAGAGGCAGGGCACGCAGTACACAAACTGTTGAAAGATGGTGCCAAATGCGTACGGAAGCACAGGGATTGCTGGGATGCAAAGCAATGCATCATGGGGCATTTGGGACAAGACCCAGGATTCCTCGCGGCCCCCTCCACCTTCTTATAAGTGTTAGCGGCAGACGAGAAAGAGGTTCTCTGTGGAACAGCTGCCGAGAGTGCACCGCTCAGAATACCGCTGCAAGTGCTGCAAGTGTGAACACGCTATTGCACAGGCAGCTGACAGTGTGAACAAACAACAGCGGTTTCCCTTCAGCGCTCGCTGAGTGGCGCTGTAACTGCTGGAGCTGTAACTTTGCCAGTGTAGACATATCCTAATACGTTCTTTTCCCTTAATCTGAATTGTAAATAATGAATGATTCTTGTCTTTTGACACCTCTCTGGAATTACTATCACTGTTTGTCCTTTTGCTAAGAAACAGCAGCTGCAACAGGCACAAAGGGGCTGTATTTTCCTCTTGGGATACCAGTAACTAGGTGTCAGCTTCTGTTTGTCATCATAATTAATACCGAGAGCTGTGAATCTAGTCCCCATGCAAAGCTCAGAAAATCTAACCTGCCTATCTCTTCTGCAGAGTAACTGACTGCTCCTCCTGCACTCGCTTCAGCAGATACGTTCAGCACTATAGCAAGCCCAAACCTTAACTCCAGGTCAGAAAATAATGCCCCTCCCCCACCATGTATAGCATTCCATCATTGCTTCAAGTGTGCTTTACAGTAATAATCACACAGCATACGTCTGGACAGTCCTGGGGTGGTGTGCATGCTGCAGAGAGCACAAAGCTGTGGTTTTTCAACTTGAGTATGAGCCAAGGAATGCCAGGGAGGAGTGAGGCTAAGAACAGAGGGTGCATCAACACTGAAGATGAAGGTGTAATTTCCAGCTAGGGGAGAGACACATCTGCTAGCTTTGATTCGGCTAACATGCTAACAATAGCAGCGTAACTGTGGTCGTGCAGGTGAGGAGAGGGGTTAGCTGCCCAGAGTACAATCCCAGCCAGGATCCTAGGCACTTACTTGGGTGTCTAGTCCATCCCATCACCTGTGTTGCCATGGCTCTGCTGCTATTTTTTGCGCACTAGTGCGATCAAAGGTAGCACATGTACGTTTACCTGTGGTGGGAATTGTGCCTTCAGCTTCAGTGTTGATGCAGCCTAAGCGTGATCCTCTGTGCTGAGGGATATGACCTGTGCCTACTGAAGTCAAAGGGAAAGTCTCTCATTGACTTCAATGGGCTTTGGGTGAGGCCTAAGTGAAAATATGCCTCAGCCCTGTGTGTTCTCTCACTTACACTCAAGCATGGAATGTAACAAAAACAAACCACACCAAATAAAACCACACATGAGGGGCAGGGTGTGGTAAAAATGAGCATATTAGAAGAATTACACAGCTTTAAGTGTGATCCTCAATACGCAAATGAGGCACTTGACTAAGAAGTCCCCTCTCAGTGCTTTCAATGAGAAATTGGGCTTGTGCATTCAGTTCCCTGTTCACGTTTTCCTTTCCTGCACCTGTGTTGTGCAGAATCAAGCCCTTGATGGACAGATTTAAAAAGCAGAGTACTTGAAAGAATTCAGGGTTTTAGCAGCATAAATTGTGAGACGAGATTAGGTGGATTTACAGTTTAGAAATGAAAGAGGTAGAGGTATGCAAGACTGAAAGGAATGGAATGATCTGTTAGCAACAAGCGGTCCAAACTGAAGATAAGAAGGGGATTATCTCATAAGCAATGTCAGCAGAATATCTGTAGGCAAAAGATTCTTAGAAAAGGGGTTCTCAAACTGGGGGTCGGGACCCCTCAGGGGGTCATAAGGTTATTATATGAGGGGGTCGCGAGCTGTCAACCTCCACCCCAAACCTCGCTTTGCCTCCAGCATTTGTAATAGTGTTAAATATATACAAAAGAGTTTTTAATTTATAAGAGGGGTTGCACTCAAGCGTGCTATGTGAAAGGGGTCACCAGTAAAAAAGTTTGAGAGCCACTGTCTTAGAATATGTAACAAACTTTCAAAGTCAAGGAGAGAAATAAGTGAGCAAATACAAAACCAGGCACAACACTGAAACTGCACAGAGAAGCAATGAATCAGAGGGTGCAGCTAATGAGTAACATTTGCTCTGAGGACAAACTCTCCTAAGGTCTTTCTCCAGCAGGACTCCTGGCTCTAAGTATTTCCAAAGAGTGATAGAGTACTTTGCAGTGTAGGACATCACATTTTGCTAAACTACCTGGGGCCAGATGCTGCTCTGCTTACACTCAAAAAAATAGTATGCTATTCCACCGGCATTTCCACTGATTTCAGTGGGACTTCTTCCAGAATAAGATACAGGCCTTTGGAGTACATGTAATGGGGTCTAGATTGAACATGTAGCCCTGTGGGTCTGAGGGCCCGTCTACATGAGGAAATATACTGGTATTATACCTCTACAGTTATGCCACTTTAACTCTCTGTGCAGACACTCTTATTCTGGAATAAGAGACTTTGCTGGTTTAGTTCATGCTGCTTTCAAACAGTGAGTCACAATTCCTTCCCTGGTTTGCCTTTATTTCCCCCTTGGAACAAATCAGCTACTGCCCCATACTAGCAGCACTTTACTTCTACCCATTCTCTCTCCTTCTCCAGTTGCTCCTCCACCATTTAAATGGATGTTGGGAGTTCGGGGAGTGGGGTGGGTGGGAAGGAGACGCAGCTGCCTATGGAGCCTGCTCTCTCCCCATTTCTACAGACCAGAGGTGCTGGTAGCCCAGGCAGAGGAACAAGGTGAACATTTCCCCCTTATTCTCTTGCATGGATGGGAAATGTGACAATCTTGCCATAACTGACTATTTTTTCTATAACCTTTTTCTTCCAAGGCAGCAGGGCTGGGCCCCAAGCAGCAAAGAAAGAAAAAAAAAGCCTCAGCTGTGATCTGCAGCTCTACCGCTGCCGCTTCAGTCTTCGATGGCAATTCGGTAGCAGGTCCTTCACTCCGAGAGGGAGTGAGGGACCCGCCGCCGAATTGCTGCTGAAGACCCGGACATGCCACCCTCACTGTTGGCCGCCCCAAGCAGCTGCTTGCTGGGCTGGTGCCTGGAGCTGGCCCTGCGTGGCAGATAAAGCATACTGTGGAAAATCACACTTGTAAATTGTGTGGTGAGCTTAGAGTCATGTGATCCTCATTAACATCACTCGGTACAGTGTTTTGACACTGACCTCAGTGAATTTGATCATTTGCAAACACTTTAGCAGCAACTCCAGAGAAGGACAACGATTGCTAGAAGTATGCAGAGGCTTACAAACAAACAAGTGCAAAAGCTAGGAATGTTTTAACTTGAAAAAAGGCAGAGTTAGAAGCAGTTTGTTTTATTCCAAACCAGGTAAGATAGTTAAGATGCATGAATAATGGGATGAAATTCTATGGCCTGTCTTGTTCAGGAGGTCAGACTAGAATAGATGATCATTATGGTCCCTCCTGGCCTTAAAATCTGTGTAAATGAACACAATCCTCCTTTTTGGCTCTATCCCATAATATGACAAGAATGGCCACTCAAGATTAATAGTCAGTAAATATGGAACAAGTGAAAGGATATATTACTTTGCCTGTAGTCAAAAACTGTGTCTAGATTTGAAAAGGGACTGCATTTAATTACCATTGGTAAAACTAGCAAGCTACGATAAGGGTAATCAAATGCCATGCCTCAGTGTGTATCCCAACTCCTTGGCAGATCAGGAAATAAACATTTTCCCATGTACCTCATTCTACAGTTTTCTAGGTACATTGATGTTTTGGGTATCTTATTTCTGCTTTCCTCACATGAACTGGGCATTAGTTATTGCTGGAAGCAGGATACCAGAATTGATGGACCAATGGTCTGGACTGGTGATGCAAATTTTAAATTCTTTTTTTTTCTTTTGCTATGATAAATTCTTTGAGCCAAATCCCTGAAGTCACATATGGAAGACAACCAGGATGTGGTAAACAGTGTTCAAGTTCTTAAAAATGATGAGTCTGTGTCCAAACTATGAGCATCAATGATATGGAGATAAGCTGAGCAATGATATAAGCCGTTTCTGAACCGTAAAATATGTACTTCTTCCTCATTCTGTCTGCTCCTCCAATCATGTTAGAACAGAGTAGTTAAACATCCCTGTTAGAACTCATGACCTCTTTTCTGTGTGCTAGATACTTGAATTGTAGCAATTCTAGTGTCTTTGGGAAGCAATACAATATTTTTTTTCAAATATATTCAGTTATATGTAGAAGAAAAAGAATATTCATGAATGTGGATTGCTTCCCTGTAAAAGGTGATTACTGTTGTGTAAAAGATGAGCTGTTCTATATGAACAAAAAAATTGCCATCCTGCATCAGGACTCAGGTTCACCTAGACCAGGGGTGGGCAAATTTTTTGGCCCGAGGGCTACATCTCGGTATGGAAATTGTATGACGAGCCATGAATGCTCACGATACTGGGGTTGGGGTACGGGCTCTTGGGTGGGGCCAGAAATGAGGAGTTCAGGGTGCAGGAGGGGGTTCTGGGCTGGGACAGGGAGGGGGGCAGTGAGGGCTCCAGCTGGGGGTGCGGGCTCTGGGGTGAGGTTGGAGATGAGGGATTTGAGGTGTAGGAGGGTGCTCTGGGCTGGGATCGAGGAGTTTGGAGGGCAGGAGGGGAACAGGGCTGGGGAAGGGGGTTGGAGTGTGGGACGGTAGCTCAAGGGTGCAGGTGGTGCTTACCTCAAGCAGCTCCTGGAAGCAACGGCATGTCCCCCCTCCAGCTCCTATGCGGAGGTGAAGCCAGGTGGGTCTGCTGTGTGCTGCCCTGTCCGCAGACGCTGCACCTGCAGCTGCTATTGGCCACAGTTCCCAGCCAATGGGAGCTGCGCTTGGGGCAAGGGTAGCATGTGGAGCGGAGCCCCCTGGCTGCCCCTATGAATAGGAGCTGGAAGGGGAACATGCCACTGCTTCTGGGTGCCGCTTGGAGTGGCCCCCAACCCTGCTCCCCAGCTGGAGTGCCGGAGCAGGGCAAACCCCAGACCCTGCTCCCCAGTGGAGCTCGAGGGCTGGATTAAAATGGCTGGTGGGCCGGATGTGGCCCGCGCGCCCTAGTTTGCCCACCCTGATCTAGCCCAATATCCTGTCTCTGAACATGGCCAGTACCAGATGCTTCAGAAGAAAGTGTAAGAACCCCCACAGTAGACAGGTATGGGGCAATTTGCTTCCCACATCAGGTTTCATCCTAATCTCTAATACAAATTGGTTTAAACCCTGAAGTATGAGGTAAAGGTTCTCTCTGTAACCTTACTGCACAATCTGATTCCTTTTTGTTCTTGCTCATGTTGGCATTCATGCTGCCCCATCAACAAACAGCACACTTGGCAGGCAAGCACACAAGAATGAAAAAATAATCTTCAATGGAAAATGTGACTGCTTATAGTAAGTCACATACTGTAGCTTAAGAAATGCCTTTCTTATTAAAATGGGGAATATGTATTCCTGCTTGTGGGTGTTTGTTCAGAATAGTGAATCTAGGATAATCCTGGGAGGCATTTGCACAGGAATGGCCATAGAAGTCAAAAGGCTCTAATTCATAACAAGTTATGCACAAACTACTCAGGATTATTGCATATTTCACTCCAGAAAAGTATGGAGAGAAAAAAATACACAACTTGGGTGAGTGAATGTACCTGCATTTCTAGTACAGAAGAGAGGGTACATTCTACTCCCGAGGGGACCACAGAACAGAAATGACTGCTGATTGAGACCCAGGAACAGGGGCAATTCTAGTCTTATGCTTTCAAACAGAAAATGTATTCTTTTAACAGGAAAAGTATGAAAGTTTTTGACATTTCCTTCCTATGAAGTGAGGTTGTTCAGGGCATATCTGTTCCTGATTGTCTTCTGAGCATCTCCCTTTGAGGTTTGATCCTACAAATCCCACAGAAGGCAAAGTTCTGTGCATGGAAAGTTTGTAGAGTTGGGCCTGATACAGGCAATACTGCATGTGCTTTTTTATTTTTTAAAAAGCCCATGTATATATTCCCCATACCAAACAGTCACATCAAATGAGTTAGATCTTTCTCACAGTTGCACTGCTGTAAATCCAGACCAATCTTATGAATCAGTTACTTTGGAGCCTACAGCCCCAATCCTGCAGACAACTCAGTGTGCCGGCTTCATGCTTTAAATTTACGCCCACCCATATTTGCAGGATCGAGGCATCATACAGCAAAATGCAGCAACAGGCTTGAGCTACCGTCATGTGTCTTTGGGAA